>NW_024882008.1:0-479588 GCF_019059575.1 Amphibalanus amphitrite | reverse complement strand
CCATGAGTAAAATGACCCATAAAACATGTGTCGCACATGCCCTTTTCTATATTTTGTTTTTGGTGACCTGACCTGACCTGACCTGACCTTGACCTTGACCTTTGAATGACATTGTGTGCAACGAATATTGTCTTGGTAGTCTAAGAACACGTTTTGGGCAATCAGTCTCAGTCCATTATTCGGCAACTACGGTGCAAGGCCGATACTGTAGAAACTTGTATTTTGTACCCTTGACCTGACCTCGACCTGACCTCTGACCTACTTAAGCAAAAAAATTTGGGCTCTTAAGATCCGCCTTGTTGAGAGCTTTCGATTGCCGTTTTCCCCGTCTTTCTACGACCATCGGTTCGGAAGTTAGACAGGGGGGGCAGAATCTGCCCCCCCCCCCCCAGCAGGGCGCGTATGGCTGAATAGCCCAGCGGGGCGCGGGTTAACTTATTTATCGAGATAGCGGGATAACCATGCCGGATGCCCTCGCCTCCTGTAGGCCCAAATGTAAAAATGGTCGGTTTTCGTCAGTATTTTATTTTAGTGATGTATGCGACTGGTTTACCGGATGGACTCTGTGAGAAGGTGACAACACAATCTAACTAACGACAACTTGAGACCACAGGAGCCGGTGCAGTGTCCACTAGTGACGGGGGAGCCGGCCGGCGTCACTGCCGGCGATAGGCAGTGACGGGGAGTGCTGGCGGGCACGGTACTCCACCGGCGCCAGGTGGATGATGCCGACATCGCAGAGGGCACGGTCCGGTAGGCATGGGTGACTGAAGTTCCTGATCAGCAGCGGCTGTTTTAAAATAACATATGCCTTTGGGCTTTGGTTCGAAGTACCTAATCAGCTCAGGCTGACTCTGAAGCGCGAAACTGTGACTATAAAGGGCAGACTGAGTGACGCGTATGGACAGAACAGAAATGCTCGAATTGGATCAGTCGGATGAAGACAATCAAGCGTGAATGTCTTGATAGAACAAATGGCATTTCCTAAAACAGTCTGATAAAAACATCGCCTTGTTATTGACGGCGGATAGCGGCCAATGAATGTCTGAGTGCTAGCTCGGAGCCTCCGACTCCGCTGATTGCCCTGTCAGGGCCAGACATTGCAATCTCACTCCAATATATCAGAGCGTGAAATGATTGTGTAATGGGCTCTATCGCCTGGAGAAGACCTGTGCTGAGTGTAAATCTGCCTTCAGAGCTTAGGTGGCGAGACAGCATGGTTCACCCAGCGCTAGATCACTATCAGAAACTGGCAAATAGGATTGTTGTTGGAAGTACAATGGCTCTGGAAATGTTCGCTGCGAGAATCCCTCGGCAGACGGTGGCTGAAAAAGCACCCTGTCAAGGATCAGCATCACGCCTGCCGAGGGCGGCAGAAGACAGCATTGTGCCATCAGCTGGGAACCTTGAGCCGGCGTGACTTTGTGGTCGGAATCTGGGTGAAAACTCTTCCTTTTGTCGGCGACCAGTGACCGCACACCGAAGAAGATGGGACGCCTGTCACCTGAAGGAGGCCGATCTCCCGTCGCTCCTCTAGACCGGCAGCCGGCTACCACAATATTATGGAACCGGAGGTGACACAAGACCCAGCACTCGGCCAGGTTCCGACAAAAGACTCCGATAAGATCCCCTGGGCGTGCGTGGCGCCGGGGGCCGATCCTTTGTCGTCGTGTGGCGGCCGGCGCGGGCGCACGGTGCGTTTCGCCACCGTTCCCGGGCGTTCTCAGACCGATGCGCGCGGCTCGACAAAGCGGGCCGCCCGCCGGCTGCGCTCCGCGCCGGACGCTGAACCGTCCCAGTTGCGACAGACCGACGACCGCGCAGCCACTGCGGCTGCGCCGGGGGTAGAAGGGCCGGGAGCTGAAGCCGCCGGCCTGGCCACCGGCTGCGGTGAGAGATGGTCTCGTTTGTGGCCGCGGATACCTCGGTGGGTCTTGCTGCGGGTCGTCGGTGGGTGTTTGTGGCGGTGTGTGATGGCTCTGGGTCCATGAAATGGTACGCGCAGTTGATTCCATGCATACGAGATGATGCGGACTCAGAGGCTCCCCTGATAGCTGTTCATGGTGGGGGGGGGGGGGGGGATTTTGGTGGACTCGCTTTCCATGGCATGTGCCTCACATAAGTACGAATTAGAGGCTAGAGCCGTTGAACTTTGAAGTGCGTGGAAGTTTTACAAGCATTTTGTTTCACTGTAATCCGTTTTGATTATGCACGAATGACATGGGTCATGGGAACAATAATCGTGTTAGCATTTAGCGTCATATACAATCTCGTGAATTATTGTGCTAGTTTATTCGGTTGGTGGGTTTTATGGGAAATACAAAACGCAGAAGAGTCATCTGAGCCTTCATTGACCTGCCAAGAGTTTGCTGTTCTTTGTCGAGCTGCAACGGGGTTGCCCAAGTCAAACGTAACATTTCCGGCTGTCTAATACCTCAGAGCAACACCGATGGGTTCTGATTCATACAGACCAGTCACGCTGTCACTGAACCGTCCCACCTTTCGGCACTTAGTTTCACACGTGAGCGGCTGCTAACCATGTCGACACCGGGACATGGGTGGCGAAACGATGTCCGATTTAATTAAACCGCTTCAGCGGATGGTCCCGGGTCACTGCCCGCTTGTTATTTGTCATACTTTATGACTTTAGTAAGTAATTTGCCAATAACATGGCTGTCGTCTCGGCTGGTGACTGCCATTGTGGGCCGACCCGTGTCTGAGAGAGGTCACAGGATCAGTGGCGACTTGCTGTCAGCGTAGAACGCGTTAGTTCTCACGGCCCTGGAGGGACCTCCGGCGTCCCACGCGCCTCAGTCGCCTCAAGTGGCTTCGCTTCACCGGCCGTCTTTACCTGCCGGCGCCCCGGGAGGTTCGGTGGCTGCTGGTGGCTTAGATTCCGTCACCGGGAGGCCATCCGCCGTGACCGTGAGGGAGTCTGCTCGTGACCGTCTCGGGGTGATGGGGGTTCGCTGGTCACCGCGGGCTCGTGAGGCAGGGCCGTGTGCAGGGCGTTTCACCACTGAGTTGGGGTCGAGGTCAGGGCGACCGGGTCACGAGAGCACCGGACCGGACACGGGACCAGATCTGGGCCGCGGACGTCTGGGCCGCTGAAGATTCATCGGCGAGATGAACAACATGGGACTGAAGAGACCGCCAACATCTCGGATAGAGCCGCTATTGACGAACGTGGTCTAAAATTCTAAAGGTGGGCGTCCTTCACAACGGTGACCCACTGCGTGTGGTAATAGTTTCAGATCTGTGCGATACAATTGATCGAATGCGTCTATATGTGTGTGGCCTTCGCAGCGACTATGGTCCAACAAGCTTTACACGTGGGCGAGGATAACCTTCGGCACATTCAAACATGCTTTACAACGTCGTATGTGATTTTCTGGCATGCCATACTGAAGTGGAATGTCATCAGTCATCATTCGAGGCCGATATTACATTGCAGTTGGCCCGACCATCGATCATATCGCTTGATAACTATGAGGGCTGCGGTATTAATAATGAATGCCTCAATCAATAATGATCTCGCCGAATGCTGAGACGGAATTCGAGCCGTGAATGTGGACGTGAGTCTCGGTTCCTGTTGACCTACGTATAGTTGTCGCAAAAAGAGAACACGCCGATGTCGTTATCAAACAAAAGCCTTGCGTTCTATTCAGTCCGCACTGATAGCCACAGGCCGACATAGCTGGAATAACGCCGTGGTGATTATACGTTAGCAACATCAGCCCACCTGCCTCGTACGCAAGTATCACATATCAAACAAACCAGCACCATTCCCTGATTTCCCAGCACCGCTTCCGAGAGGCCGTCACAACAGCATCATCTCATACCTTCAATAATTAATCGGTGTTCTTCTCCGCGCCACGTGATTCAAGCACCGCGCGGCTCGCGTCTAGCGGCACACGGAGCACTTTCTCCCTCCGTGGAGCCGCAGGTGCCGCGGTTGGATTCCGACCGGCTGGCCGACCGGCAGCCTCCGCCACACCCCCAGTCTGCACCGGTGCTGGGCCCGGCGGGAACCCGGTGCTCCAGTAGCGGGCCTGCGGTGTATCCGCCCATTGTTGGTGCCACGCTCCGGCGCCGCCACGCTTTACGACGGAAATCGAAAGTGATCGTTGCGGGATAATGTTACCACTAATTGCGGGACCCCTGAGCGTAAAACTAAATGGATTTTGATGTCCATGTGCTTGTGCATCCTTATCATGTTTGTCTTATTATTGCTATAATTCCGGTAGGATATCTCAGTTGTTTTCAAATAGCGATGACCCCGTTTGCAGTCACGGGCTAGGTATTAGCACTGTGCAATAAGCAAACCCCTCCCATCACTCGCTGTAACCAGAACTTTGTTTTGAAGCAGGATATGTGAACATTTGACTTAAAATTAGCATGTATCATCGAATTATCCCGATTACCTGTATGGCACCACAGGCACCTACCCAATGAGTTAGGACTACCGACTAGTAGCCATAGGGCTGCGCAACAAGCTTTAGCTCTGCCACCGTGCCGGTGCCCAGCCTACCGCGGACTCGAGCTCTGTCGGTCTCTCCATTTAAACATTTTAGCGGTAAACCTGTGTAAAAAGGTTGGAAAAGCAATAGTGAATTGATTGCGTTTTTAAGCAAGTGTCATCAGATGCCAGGTGGGAGCAGGGTCAGTCGTAGGTAAAAAGCAGCAATCCTAATTCCTAGCAGCCTAAGCGATTTCGCTTTCGTGTAATACCTAACTGATAACTGATACCTAACTGTTAAATTCAACCATCAGCCGGTCCCGTAGCTCAGTCGGTAGAGCGTTGGACTCTGCATGGTGAGAGCACTCGTTCCTGGTTATAACAGTCCGGGTTCGAAGCGCAACGGGCGCTTGACGTTTATGGGTCTCATGACAGATATAGTTGCGGTTGGTGGCAGGCCTTAGCCAGGCGAAGTCAGTGAGGGGACCGGCCGTGCGCGGCTGTGTGCGTACGTTAAACTTTGGACTCCAAATCCTGCCATAGAACCGGCATTGCGCGATTGGAGGGTAGATGGCAGGGTCACCGGCAACCGCAACAAGTTTCGCTTAGCGGGGGCTCTGTCTATGAGAGTCCTTCCATTCAAAAGGTTCGGACTAAATTAAAAAGTTTTGTCCATAAAAATATGGAAGTGTTCTATGGACATATTTTAAAATGATTATCATTTCTGGTTCATACCCGTCTATTTTTCAATTAATCATACATATTCGAGTCCATACAACGTGTAAAACGATCAGTTTATAATTACTGGCTGTGTATTTTATTTGTATCACTATTTTGAAACAAGCGCGCCAGAGATGGATCAAAAGTAGATAAACATTTGCTTTGAGGCGTGTCGGCGCTTTAGTATTTCATTTAGTATTTGATTGGCCTTGATTTGATTTCCTTAAATGTGAGGTAAGTGAATGGTTTTATGTGTTGATTTACTATGAGTTTAATTGGAAAATGATGAGGAATAATTCTGTGACACTTATAAGAGCTTCGCTTTTCCAAGTTGGTGATAAAATACAGTAGTCGGGCGACACGCCGGTCGCCGCGTGACTCGCCGGGTCAACTTGAACTGTCAGGACGCGGTCGTGGCTGGTGCCTTGTGTGTTATATTTGCTTGTGTGTATGTATGTTGATGTATGTATGTATGTATGTATTACCATCACGGACAATCCACACCGGGCGTGGCGATTACAGTCCACATCAAGCCTTGCATCAACAGCCTTACAGCCTTACATCAACATTGCAGGTTGATCATGAGCATGGTTAGTACGTCTCCTTTCTGTACCTTTGCCAGCCAAGATCCTGATTTTTAGGGTACAAGATTGGATTTACAATTCATATTTTCCACCTTCTTTCAGCACTCTTTGCCCTGCTGGCCTGGATCTGAGACATTGCTGAAATAAGTCCAGCTTTATGATTTAATATCGTAAGATATTTCTCACCCATTCCGTTTAATCTTTGTTGAAATAATATTGCAATTGGGCAGGTATCTACCTATGTCAATACATAGCTTGAACTACTATGTAGACTGCTTAGTGAATATGACTCATACTCTGTGTCAGAGTGAAAAGCTCTATAACCCCCTTTTTTCAATCATCAATATGTACATTGTATGACGTATGTCATTATTGATTTAGGTAGTCATTTGTTACTGAACATGGCGCATACTAGTTGTGACTGATAACAATCAAGATTCAGCTAGGTACTCAACAATTGGATATATTTTTCACCTGTATATTTGATGTGATCTGTGCTTGAATTCACATCATCCTCTTTTTGGGGGGAGGGGGATTTGCTATAAATCAGATTCTTTTTAAACATGAAGTTTAGATACAGAAAAAACATTCCAGATAAATGTGACAATGTATACAAAGCTGACCCATATTATGAGCTG
The DNA here is from genome assembly GCF_019059575.1 of Amphibalanus amphitrite. Lineage (NCBI taxonomy): Eukaryota > Metazoa > Arthropoda > Thecostraca > Balanomorpha > Balanidae > Amphibalanus > Amphibalanus amphitrite. The sequence goes on along the minus strand of NW_024882008.1, from coordinate 473,187 downwards.
GGGTTATTCAAGTCTTTTGGCTACTGTTGTACCAAAATGAATAGCATCCTGCCCGATGTTCATATTTACCGCTAACTTGTATTATATCTGTACCTGTATAAAATTATGCATTGTTTTGTACTGATACTGTTCAAGATTCACTCACAGATTATCACTGGCAAATAGCATCAGTGATCAAACAGTGTCCACAGTCAACATATTCATGATCCAGTCTTTACTTTATTTTTAGATCCAGGAGCTCTGCACTTTCCACAGCATTTGTATTATTTTACTGGCAGTGACCAACATTTTGGATAACTGCCAATAGCCATCACCATCCGCTGCCTCAGTATGCCAGAAAAGCTGATCCATCAATATCTCCTCCTTACCATTGTTCGAGTGATGCTGTCACTTTCTGTTCCAACTTCCAACTCTCACAGCTGACAATCATGGGCCAAACAATTCACATGTTACTGTCAAGTGTCAGCAATCCTGCATGATGCATCCTGAACCTTAATTTCTGCTCCATGTTAAATGTCATATTGACCTCACAGTGCAAAATCCACCTTAGACTCCACTCTCCACAGACCAGTGGATTAAAAATACTCATGCATCCTCACTCTAACACTTGGTCCCTGACCTGTCAGTCACTAACACCCCGTTTTCTGCCTTTCAGATGGGGGCAGCACGTGCAGCGGGCATTCTGGCGGCGGTGGTAGCAGCGCTGGTGCTGCCACCTGCCGTGCTCGGCCTCGACAACGGCCTGGCACTGACGCCGCCCATGGGATGGCTGGCCTGGGAGCGCTTCCGATGCAACACAGACTGCATCAACGACCCCAAAAACTGCATCAGGTAAGTCGGACCCGACAGCCGCGCCGGGACACACTCGGACGCTGCTGGCTCGTGGTTGGTCGTGAAATAGGCTACGTGCTTGGCTACCTACGTGCCACCTGCAGCCTTTCGGCCGTACATTAGCGTTTACACTTTCATTCATCTGCATTGCCATGCATTGCTAAGTATATTTTCCTATCCGCATGCTAGTTACACAGCAGAACCCTGGAAAATGGATTCGGACTCAAGCATACCCCCGCTTTGTGCCAGTGCTCATGATCCAGGCGTTCTCGTGTCGCTAGTTCCGGTTCAGAGTCCCGCTGGCTCTCACGGTCGTGATCATGGGTACGTGACTACCGGATGGCTGGCGGAGCTGGCCGACGCGGGCGAGGCAAATTCGCAACGAGCTGCAATGTTTCGGTGCTGTGTTCTGACCAGCGCCATTAGGACGTGGAAACGGAAGAAAACGACCACCGGCGTAGTTTTATGATCTGTCCAATCACGCGAGGTGGTAATCGGGCAAGATCATTTTTGAAAACAATGAAGATAGATATGAACACAGCAATGAACACATTTCTATTTTTCAGTTTTGTGCTTAATTTATTGTATTCATTTAGCGAAATAAAACATTAAAAAGCGCATTTGATGGCGCATCGGCTCAATAGCAACTGAAATTGAAGCCTCCGCCATACCCTGCCTCCGCAATGCCACCCCGTCGTATCCCAAAATTTTAACTCCTAGAAACAAAGGCGCGTGCTTTTATGACACATCAGCTGCAGGGAATCAGGGGCAGATAATTACGATTCATCAAATATCATTCACCTAGTCGTTCTGTCATGCCTACTTCATCGGAAAATTAGGATGAAGTCGTTGAACTAGATTCGTCTCCCTTTATCGTCCGTATCAATCTAGAGATGTAATCAGTCGCCGTAGCGTCGCCGCCTCGCCCTATCTCTGTGCGATCGTCAACCCCCTGCAGGGGCCACTCCAGATGTTACCCCACCTCTACAAGCCCACCGAATGTGCACTACATGGCCGGATCAGATTAGCCCGGTATAACGGCGGTGATTGAGCCGCCTTACGCCACTCCCGTCCGGCCCGTAACCCGATACCCAACAGCGGAGTGCCGGAGCGTGCGCGGTCGCCGCCGGGGTCAGCTGGGTCACCGGCAGGGTCACGGGCGGGGTCGGACCGCCGCCGGCGCCGGCCTTGACTCCGGCGACCGCGTGACGGACGCCCGTTGGAGGCGCTCCGCCGGAGTCGGTCGGTCGGTGATGTGTGGTCTGTTGTTGGGAGGTTCAATTGGTAATTACCGCCGTCACACTCCGTGGGGATGTCACCTGTCACCACACCGTCACCAATTGTCACCGGCGTGTCACCACTCGCGTTAGGTCACCGCCCGCCTCCCTGCCTCGGTTGCCTCAGTCGCAGCCGCCGCCGTGAGCCGCTTGCCTCCCGTCGCGTCGCCGCATGCCGCGTTTCAATATATCGCCGGCGCCGGCAGGGTTGTCGGCTCTCTTTGGGCGCACGCGCCGGCTCTTGATGGATTGCCCTCTGTTGGGGTGGGTCGGCCCGGTTAGCTCGGTTACAGCCGCCTCATTGTTGATTCAGTCTGCGGCGGTCCGCTGCGGCCCCGCGCTGGTAGACGGCGAGGCTCCATGGGCCGCGCCGTGGCGTTTGCGGCGGTGTGCGTAACTCGATGAGCCTTTGTTACGAGACTTGTCGAAATAGAGGGATGGGAATTATCATACAGATTGAATACGGATGTATGAGCCGCTTTAATCACGCGTTGACAGGTCCATTGTGTCTGTGAGAGGCCGTTGGACGGGGTGAATTTTCATCGTTATTCAGTCGTGAACTGTGAACAAGGCGCTGTCAAAACCCCGACACGGCTCGCTGACTGGCGACCGGTGAGGGCAAACAGCTATGGGTAATTTCTTCGCAGAGTAACGGTGATTTCAAGGTGTCAATTTTACCGTCTTCGCCACCCGCTTATCTTCAGCCGAACACGACTTGAAGCAAATGGTCTAATTATCCCCGGCAAATTACACATAATTTAGGTAAACGGCGTCGGTAACTGCTAATTAGAAACAATCTGCTGCTGCCTCGGCAGTCTATTTTCGTTACCAAATTGATAACCCCGCTCTGAAACTGAACCGAACATTTGGAGCTATTGCTCAACGGATGCATTCTCATTTGGACGAATAATTGGTGAAAGGCATGATTGCTGGCTTAGGTGTTCGGCTTTGCTGCTCTGACCTCTGATTCCCGATGATTGTGCATTATGGTAATGGGTGATCTAGCTGACCAAAATGGGCTGATTGTTGATATGAATGATGTGCCTTTCTTCACGGGCTTTGATATTGTTTCCATGGTAATTTACATTTTGACACACTCAACGTTATTTTGTATGAGTGGGGGGGGGGGGGGAAATAAAGTTGTCCCCGTTTGCGTTTTGTGTGATATCTCCGAAACCTCATAGGCTACGAAATTGAAACTTGGTATAGCTTTAAATGAATATCTAGGCCATAGGTGTTTGAGGAAAGTTTGGTGGTTGTAGCGCTTAAGATGACGTCACAGTGGCGTCATAAAGTTTTGTCGTTTTCTAATATGGATAGCTTCTGATGTCACTGAGCGTGAAGCTCGACGCCCGACGGTAACTGAACTAAACAGCACCTGCTGTCATCCTGACACATTCAATTATGTACACTTTAAACTAGTTCCTGACCAGTGATCGGTCCTTTATATTCGGTCTCATATCGACACCTTTTTTTCTAAACCCCACATTTGTTCTCCCGTGAAGTTCAGACAAGTTGTTTAGAAACCTTCAAAAAAGGTACAGTCACTCGATTTTTCTCAAGTTTGTCTGTCTTGGCAGGTCAAGCAATGCCAGAGCAAGCTTACGAACACACAAATTTGATCAGGACCGGACGATTGGACACTTCTAAATAGAGATCTTTCGTGCTTCCCGGAAATTCACCGGAGAACAGATGTGGGTTTAAAAAAAAGGTGTCGATATATTGGACACATACTGAGGAAACGAAGAGACGCAAATATATAATTGGACTGCTGACGTCATTGTGACGTCATTTTAAATGGAATCGCCACTAAATTTGGACACAACTTTTGCTAGCTATTCAGGAAGATGTGTGCAAAGTTTCGCTTCTATATTTCTTCGCATCACGACGATATCGTCGGAGGAGTAAGGGGGCAATTAGTTGCCCCCTCACTCCCCCCCAGCGGCCGGGGGTGGCGAGGAGGCCCAGCGGCCACCGGGTTAACCCGCGCCTCACTGGGATCTGCGTATAACACGCTACTACTCTGAAACTACTGGGCCGATCGTCAAAATTCAAACGGCGTCTGAAAGCCCCGGAAAAACTGTCGAGCGAAATCTAATCTCATTGACCTCGAGGTCACCGATGACGTCACAGGTCAGGTCGAAGTAAAAATTATTAGCATTTTGGCTTGTTCACGTTTTGGGCTCTGGCCGCCGTCTTACAAGTCAGATCAGGCTCATTTTTGGTTCACACACTCGTGAACAGATGCTCTAGATGCCCTGAGGGTACCAAACTTGTACTTTGATTTTCAGGTCAAGGTCAGGTCATCACAGGTCACGAAAATATTATATCATGCGTCGGTCACGTAACACATGTTTTATGGTCCATTTAGGCCAAAGATTTCGAATTTGATGTCATCTGTGTCATTTGAGGTCATTTTGAGTCGAATTTAGCTGAGGTCAGGTCACTTTCAGGTCAAAAAAGGTCAAATTTTGAAGTTATAATTTTTCAACAGAAAAGGTATCTATTGGATGCAGTTTGAGCTCAGGAACACGATGGTGCTATTTATATTGGCGTACGATGTCAAATACGTGGTGAAAAATTGATTTGAAAAATGAATAATTGTGAATTTTTTGCAATAATGCGTATAACTTGGCCATTTTTGAAGATATTTAGCTAAAACTTGCTAGAGTTAGTCATAATAACGCGTTCTATCACACATATTCCGTTTTTTTTTTTCGAAAAGTCAAAAACTTTTTGAAAAAATGTAAGAATGTAAATTTTGAATTTTATTATAAATATTTTTTTTCTTCGAAATTTTCAAAATTTCGAAAATCCGAGGTAGCAGTTTGATAGCGCAGTCTATTCTGAGTCCTCTCATGCAAAGAAATTGGATCTAGCTTAAAAACTGAGCCCTTGGGAGCGATTGCCGTGGTTCAATGTTTTGCGTCGAAATCGGCCGAACATGACGTCACTCTGACGTCATTTCCGGCCGACCTATGGTAGCTACGAAATTCAAATTTTGACACAAGGTGTCAAATTGATGTAGCCGAAGGTACTGAAAGTTTAGCGTCGATACGTCAAGGGGTTTGGAAGTTACTGCAGAAAAACGGGAGGGGGGCTATAAATAGCCCCCCCCCCAGTGGGGCGCGGGTTAAATCTCAAACAGAATATTGGTGCGAAATTACACATGCTGAAAAAGACGTGCCACCAAGTATCAAGCATCTAATGCCATTGTTGATACTTGTGAAGACTGCAATTAGATATTGTCAGTCTTCATTGACATTCAAATGAACACGTCAAACGACGTTTACATTTTGCTCGGTTTCAATGTCATAAAATGGTCCAGCAAACAGACGGCAAGGCGACGGAAATGAAAGGATGCAGAAGTGCAGAGCGATGCACGTAACGTGTGCTAACCGGGCATTAACCCTCGCCCATGTAGGGGGGGGGGTTGGTGCAACCCCCCCCTGAGGTTTTTCGGAAATAGTGCAAAAACGGCGGCGCGCAGCGCCGCCAAATTTTGGGTATCTTATGGGGCAAACCTTGCGCATCTTTTGATAAAAAAAAATTTGACCGGGTCATGTCAGGTCACGGAGTTATGACGTCACAAAGGGAACAGCCTCCGGCCGGATTTTCACAAACTGAGTGCCAACGCCCGAGGTTTCCTGCCGGTGGTACGGACATCGGTTGATGGATCGTGATGAAACTTCCCATGCATGTTGGGGCAAGTATTGGCTATCATATGGTATAAGAAACTTGACCGGGTCAGGTCAGGTCACGGAGCTATGACGTCACAAGAGGAACAGCGTCCGGTACTATTTTTGAAAAGCGCCCGAACCACTATTTTGCTAATTCTTGTCACCTCAATGGGAATATGCAGCAATATTAGCTTCTATAGGGAGCAAATGGACCTTCCAAATCCAAAAATACAATCAGATTTCAAAAATTAAAATTTTGATTTTTCGAATTTCTGCCGCCGACTGTGACCTTGCCGACTTCCGGCGCTCCCAACGCGCCATTTTTAGAGCTAGGGAAACGAAATACATACCAAACGATAGAGAATTGATCAAGAAACACGATAGTGAAGGTTTCAAGTCGATATCTCCCATCGTTTTGCCGCAATCGCCGCGGAAAGTCGAAAAAAGTCTATTTTTTCGAAAATTTGACCTTTGACCGGTCAAAAGTAGGTCAAATGTTGACCTAGGACCAAAAAATATACCACCAATCGCGAGATCTCGGCGAGAGCAATCCGTTGGTCTTTTCCGCTAAGCTCTACGACGCTCCGTTTTCAAACGCCAAGGGGGGGGTCGCACCAACCCCCCCCCCCCCCCCCTGCATGGGCGAAGGTGGCAGATCGCCGTTTACGGGCGAGGGTTAAAGGAGCCAGCTTCTATTGGACGTCGCATAAAACTCCTTTCTGTGCACCAGGAAGCATGTCTATTTTAACAAGTTGTGTTTGTCCAAAATTAGCAAACACATTTCAGCAACGTTACGACCGTATTGAGACAGAGTTGCATTTCGGGCACTTTGGCCCCATATGACCTGAATCGCTTCCATCCATAGTTCTGTCCGTATCATTTTGAAGACATTTGTTCTCATCGCTTTGGTTGGATAGATTTTCGAAGTCAGAGCCCGTGCGGTCCACAACGTAGTGTGAGGCCCACACCACCCTCGTCGTAATCTAGAAATTTCAGGGAATTTTGAGACATCGGAAGTCAAATTGTTCCTCTCTTTTGCCAAATATTTCGTCTTGTACTTTCCACGCGTAAGAAGCAGTAATCTTCAATCGTAATCGTAATCGTAATCGTAATATATTTGGAGGCACATCCACTAGGTATAAGGTGGTTTTTACGCACCCGAGTCAATTACAATGCATAAGACACATGAGATAAAAATAAAATGAATGAGATGTAAAATCACTCTCCAAGACAGACAGTCAACCAACACTCATACATATATAAAACACCGCATACCTTCACCTTTCAATCATCTGGCCAAGCCTCAATGAGCAGTAACTTCTTGAGGTTACGCTTGAAGGCGTTTCCGCTAAGACACCGTAAATCAGGAGGCAGCTGGTTGAATGCGCTGCTACAGAGTGCTAACATCCGTGCACCAGAGCATGTCCTGACTCTGTGGTTTTGAAGAAGGCCAGTCTGGCGGGTCTGGTACTGAGTATTGACATGCGAAAACATTGCTGCTATGTCGGACGGCAGGCCAGTCTCTAGGGCAGTTTTGACCAAACACAGTCTGTGATATCTCACAAGCTGTGAGATAACTGATGATATCTTCAAACACATCAGTTAAGGACCTCTACATACCACGAGTAAACAGAGGTATGTACTTCGCGAATATTCAACTGTACCGTTAGCTCCCTCTAACCAGGCGCGGATACAAGGGGGGGGCCATGGGGGCCATGGCCCCCCCCCTTGGCCGATTTTTTTCAAAAATAAAATAAAAAGTTAAAAAGTTAAAAAGCTGAAAAGGGGGCCTCCTGAAAATAAAGTGGCCGAAATCCGATGAGTTTTTTTTTTTAACCTACCCACTTAGTTATTTCTTAGAAGACTAGCTGAGAAGACTTCTTTGTTAGAAGATTGGTAAAGCTTTTCATAACTTGGAGGTCTCTTATACTCACAGAGATGACCACTTTTACAGGGCCTCCTAACCTGCACAGAGGGCCTCCAAGCCTGCACAGATGTTGAGATGTTGCCTGAACAGCTAGATAAGCTCAATAGACGCAGTCTTTTTTTTGGGGGGGGGGGGCCCAACAAGTGGGAAGATGGGGCCTCCAACAGGTGGGATTATGGGGGGGGGGCCTCCTGGTTTCTAATGGCCCCTCCCTTGGAGATTTTCTGGATCCGCCCCTGCCTCTAACTGTCACTCTCTCACCCACCGCCACCTCTCACCTCACCCGCAGTGAGAACCTGTTCTTTGAGATGGCTGACCGTCTGGTGGCTGACGGCTACCTGGCTGCCGGCTACGAGTACATCAACATCGACGACTGCTGGTCGTCCCGCACCCGTGGCGACGACGGACGGCTGCGTGCCGACCCCGAGCGCTTCCCCAGCGGCATCAAGGCGATCGCCGACTATGTGAGTGTGATGAACAGAGGGCAGGAGGCGCAGGGAGAGCATGATGGTGGGCTGGTTACCGGTCAAACCTTCTATCGTTTTATCAAATGTAAGGAATGCAGAGTCCAAGCTGAAGATATTGGCCGGACTCTCGTAGGATGAATGTGTCATCCTGGCGATTTGTCATAGCATGTGTCATTGCAATTTGTGAAACCGATTTTACGTGTTTATCATTATCAGAATTTTATCCTGGAGAAATCACAGTTGACGTGGTCGGTTCGGTGCCAAAGAAAGACAAAATCAGTTTCTTGTAGCCCGAGCTGACGTCTCTAACCCAGATAACCGATTCCACACAAATTGGACCCGAGTGATGGCACATTCCCTTCTGCTCCCTCTGCCAGGTTCACTCCAAGGGTCTGAAGCTGGGCATTTACGGCGACTACGGCAACTACACGTGCGCCGGCTACCCGGGCAGCTTGGGACACCTGCAGACGGACGCGCAGACGTTCGCCGAGTGGAACGTCGACTTCGTCAAGTTCGACGGCTGCTACGCCCACCCCAAGGACATGGATAAGGGTGAGTGCGCGGGCTGCGTGGGCGGGAGTCTGTTCGAGGCTCGAACAGGCATGCTGCTTAGTGTTGAAAGTAGCTGTTTTAGGTTTTGTACAAAACGATCATTGTATCGTAATCTAAAGAATTGTAAACAATCATACGTATTCACTTTTTTCAGTAAGACATACCAGCTGCTATGTCGCCGGTACATAATTATATCGTCTGACCATTCTCTGACGACTCGTTTGACCGTGGTGGTATCGTATTTTCTCTGACAGGGTACCCGGAGTTTGGGTTCCACCTGAACCAGACCGGTCGCCAGATGGTCTACTCGTGCTCCTGGCCCGTCTACCAGATCTTCAGCGGAATGACGGTATGAAACAGGGGCGCGGGAACTACTTTCCGACTGGGGGGGGGGGGCACACCATAATAGAGATTAACCTAGGATACCCCCAAATCTAGTTTTCTCACCGGTTTTAGGCCACTTATTTTTCACCCCTCGGCTTTTTCAACAAAAAAAGAAAACATTTGCAAAAAAAGTGTGGTATTCCGTCTCAAAGCTGTGGGGGCACCGCCCCCACGGCCCCAGAGTTGGGGGGCAAGCTGCCCCCACTGCCCCCCCCCCCCCCGGCTCCCGCGCCTATGGTATGAAAAATCGCGGTGAAACTGGCATGTGGTCAGGAGTCATGTCACGTCATGCCAGGACCGTAGTCAGTTTCCGTCAAAGTTCAGTACTGTGAGAATGCTATCGCACTGAGGAGGTTTAGCATGATTTTGGATTTTTAACCATGAGCTGGTTTTGATGTTTATGTAAATATCATATACTTACGACTTGGTTGTTACAATGGGTGCTTGTTATATGTCATCACGTTGCCGAGCATGACAAGCCTGACTTGACCTCTAGGCTCTAAGAACGTCACACTGTTCAGTTTCGAGGTGGTCCAACGCCGTCCGTTCCCCTAACTGCCGATCTAACCACTGACATCCCCCACCCTCTTCACAGCCCGACTACGCGTCGATCGCCAAGCACTGCAACCTGTGGCGGAACTACGACGACATCCAGGACTCGTGGGCGTCGGTGACGACCATCATCGACTACTATGGGGACAATCAGGACGTCCTGATCCCGCTGGCCGGGCCCGGACACTGGAACGATCCCGACATGCTCATCATCGGTAGGTGGCTGCGGGAGAGGGAGGGAAGGATGGATATGGAGATGGAGGGAAGGAGGGTAGTGGACAGAAGGACATCGACTGGGGTTCTTGCCAGAACTTAGAGTTGCTTAGTGACTAGTGACGTCAGCTGCAGATTTTGTGGCTGTTGGTGCTTTGTAGAGGTTCTATTGCATCAGTCATTTCGGCTAGACTGTCGTTCATGCCATTCAAAAATAAATAAGGCTTAGTGCTGAAAAATCTTTTTTTTTTCATCACTCCATATGGATACTTGTATGTTGTCTTTCAGTTCATGTATATTGTAACCATGACATTACTCTCTCTCACTTTTCGACCCGCTGACCGCCCCCGCGCGCCCCCTGGCAGGTAACTTCGGTCTCAGCTACGAGCAGAGTAAGGCGCAGATGGCGCTCTGGGTGGTGATGGCGTCGCCGCTGCTCAGCTCAGTCGACCTGCGCACCATCGGACCCGAGTACCGGGCCATTCTGCAGAACCGCGCCGCCATTGCCATCAGCCAGGACCCGCTCGGCATCCAGGGCAAGCGCATCTTCAAGGTGGGTCACTACACTACCGCGCCGCCGCTGAGGCGGGAGGTGAGATGAGGTGGACTTGGAGTCGCTGGTACTTGGTGGGAACTGGCTGAATAGCGATGGTGGATGAGCTGGCGCGAAGCATATTGCTGTAATGTGAATTATTTTGAGCAGCAATAGCTTCCAATATAAGCTTTGAGATGAAAATAAGAGTTTACTGTGCTTTCTAACTAAACTGGGATGTTATTTTACTGTGAAATTGCCTGATATTGCATAGTGACTGTGGGCTAGCAATCGCTGAAGAATAACGACAGGCACTCATTTAACCAGGCTACCTGCACCTTCACCTCAGCAAACCTTTACCCGCAAACACCCCGAGTAACACCCGCCGCCCCCACCTCGCCCCCAGGACAAGGGTATTGAGATCTGGGCGCGTCCGATCACACCCGTGGTCGGCGAGTACTATTCATACGCCATTGTGTTCTTCAACCGGCGTGTGGACGGCACTCCGAGTCAGGTGTCGGTCACCATACACGAGCTGGGCATGCTAAACGCCGCTGGATACAGGACAGAGGTGAGGAGAGGGAAGGGAGAGAGAGAGAGAGAGAGAGAGAGAGAGAGAGAGAGAGAGAGAGAGAGAGAGGGGAGAGGGACGGCACTCCGAGTCAGGTGTCGGTCACCATACACGAGCTGGGCATGCTAAACGCCGCTGGATACAGGACAGAGGTGAGGACAGGGAGAGAGAGAGAGAGAGAGAGAGAGAGAGAGAGAGAGAGAGAGAGAGAGACCCCTCTAACATGTCATATCCCCCCCCCCCCCTCTGTAGAACGTGTTTGCCGGGCCGCCGGCCAGTCGCGTGTTGTACCGACCCCCTCTGACGTGCGCTATTCTCCTCTACAGGACGCGTTTGCCGGCCAGTCTTACGGCGTGTTGTACCAACCAACCCCTCTGACGTGCGCTATTCCCCCTTTGTAGGATGTGTTTGCCGGGCCGCCGGCCAGTCGCGTGCTGTACCGACCCCCTCTGACATCATCATATTCCCCCTCTGCAGGACGTGTTTGCCGGCCAGTCGTACGGCGTGCTGTACCCGGCCGACCGTCTGAAGGTGGATGTCAACCCGTCCGGCGTGGTACTGGTGCGCTGCAGCGCGGTACCGGCGCGCGCGTTCGGCCGGCCGCCGCAGCAGCAACTCCAGAGAGGCGGACGGCCCTTCTTCACCACGACTCGCCCCAGGTTCTTCTGAGGTGAGAGGGGGGCGGGATTGGGAGAGATCGGAGAGGGATGGGTGGGATTGGTGTTCGTGTGCGTTGAAGCGGTGATATAACTGATAGCTGTCTTCTGTATTTTTTACTCGTAGTTAACCAGCATGCTCAGTTAAAAACAGTCGTGTACCGAAGAGTTGAAGTTTCTGGCGGATCCCTGACGCACGTTACGTTTCTCGCCCGGTATCTAATGGTTTTGTTATCTGTTCTCAGATTTTCAACGTAAGAAGAGATTATGAGGTGCTAGCGCTCTCCGTGTCGAGGTAATTGAATACATTAGATCGTGGGGTCACTTGCAATGCATTTGAAGAGTAGTGTAGTCCAAAATGCTTCTAAAAAAAAATGCGTAATAAGGTATAGTCGATGTCAATGCCTTCTAATGTAAAGACATTGTTTTGGTCACTTTAATTGATACAATGACATCAATTTTTGTAACGTATATTCATTACCTTCCAAGAGTAGGTATTGGATTCGTCATTGGTGCCCCAGCTAACCCGCGCCTCCTCTCTGTCCGTTTCAGACCTCGGCTACGGTCTCGTCGCCGGGCTGTCCACCAGACGTGGTCTGCCGACCCGCGCTGTCTACCAGTCGTGAGACCGACCCGTGCCTTACAACGGTACCGACCCCCTGGCCTGTGTGTGGCGTTCCCCGGCCCGCCGGACTGAGTCGGCAGAGCGCGCTGGGGACTGATAGTTGGTGCTGCCTCGCGGGGCTTGTCCGGTCTCCCACAGGTTGGAGCTGCAGGCTGCCATGCCGTCATTCATGTGCATCGTCTACTTAATCATTGTTCGATTCTCCATTGCGTGATGTGAGCGGTGCCTTGCACGTATTCAGATAGTGTTGTGACGCGGTGTGAGTGTGAAATGCTACGGATAGTCTTATACGGGAGGGAATATGAATTGATGTGACGCTTTTGTAGGTAATTGAATTCAGATCTGGAGATTACATTGCTCATTCCATTGCTGATAGCACGTGAGCATGCGTTGGTGAACTTTATCACGTGTGTTGAGTGGAATTGTACCAACATTCCGGTATATTTGTCGACTGCTGACCCGTGTGAACTAGCGCTGGACAGGCAGGCTGTTGTGTACTGTGTCGTGGCTTAGCAATACACTAGTGGCTGACACATCCGTGAGGGCTCTGGACGAACGCTATACGTTCAATGATCAGGCAGTTAGCAGAGTGAATTGGTATTTGTACTGTCACAGACGATCTCTATGACATCCACTACAAAGTAAACCCACCACATTGCTATATATGGCTCTGCGCTTCGGCTATAGGGTGTTAAGCCAACATCATTACCGTACGCTGCATATGAAAAAGAATGTATCGTCTTGGAACAATGAACTGTGCTGGGCCGGTCTATACTGCACCTCAACACTGTAAAGTGTAAATTTGCACTCGTAAATTGGGAAGGCCACATCTGTTAAAATATCCGGCAACGTAGGTGGGTAGGAGGCAGGCCTATATGAATGCAGGTCATTGATCGGGCTCGATTACGAACAATTCATGTGAAGTGACGTATGGACTGCTATTCAACGAGCTGCGATCGGGATCACATGGGTTGTAAAGGACTTGAAGAGGAGCGGTTCATCAAGCCAACAGGCTAGCCTCCGGGCTCCCAACGTGTGAGCGTGATGCATTGTGATGTGTCACGATTGGAATGTTACTGCCGCCTACTGCGCTTGACAACGGCGATTGCGCAAGTTTGCGCGCAGTTAGGGACCGCTTACGTGGATGTTTCACTCTTATACGGGTCCTTGGAACATTACTCAGTCTGAGGGTCTTAGTTTACACGTGCAGAAGTGCATTGCCATTACACGGATCTCAGTAGCTGGACAGATGCACTCAAACACAGTAGCACTAACAAACAAACACAGTAACACAGTAGCACACCACACAGGACAGCAGCACTCAAAGCTCGTACTAAGAATTACCTAGGTGACCAGGACAAATCGTCAGGATCTTACTTTTCACGTACATACGCACAAGGTAGCATCTGCATGAGCGCCGAGCGGCGACCTGCGATGCAGCGATGCATTGAGTTTGTTTCTTGTTTTGTTGGGTTAGGCCCTTTCGGTCTGACGAGACCATTTTAGAGCCGGAAGGATGATAGGAATAAGGGGGATAGGAACATTGGTCTGGGCGGGCACCCTATTGAGTGGTGACCTGTCGGGACTGAGCATCACGTGGACAGGTCGCCCAGGCGCCACCCAGTGCAGCCCCTGACGGTCACCGAACCAGGCTACGGGCCTGCTTCGGTGTCGAGCTATCCGCGTGGGATAAACTTGCCGTCCAGCCCGGAACAGGGGGTGGAATGTGGAGGCGTGGGGGAGCGGGATTTGACTACGTCTGATGTCACTATCCTGACTCCTGAGGATGGATATGACGGAACGGAGGAGCGGAGGAGGCGTCACTTTAAAGACGTGTCCTGAACGGAACGTTTTTTTTTGCAAATGTTTTCTGTTTTTTTTTTTTTGTTGAAAAAGCCAAGGGATGAAAAATAAGTGGCCTAAAACTGGCGAGAAAACTATATTTGGGGGTACCCTAGGTTGATTATGGTGTGCCCCCCAGTCTGAAAGAAGTTCCCGCGCCCCTGAAGGGTGGACTACTGCCGTAGTGCTGACGGCGCCCTCTCGAAGGCCCAAGCCCTATCCTCAGTCTTGCCAGGGGTCTTGCTTTGAGGCCGTCCCCCCCCCCAACTGCGGCAGCCAGTGTGTGCGCACGTGCTCGTTCCAGTCAACAGCCATCCAATCAGAGACGACACCTCTCGTTGCTTGGCCCCCTGCGGCCACTAGAGGACGCTCTGTCTGCCCCGTGTCCCATTCAAGGTCACATGCGTGACGGGGGGGCGCGGGGGTTTCTCCAGTTTCCTCAAGTTTCGTTGTGCCCGGCGGGTGTTTGCATTGCGTTAGCGCAACGCAACCGCGTGTGATATGTGTCGGGAAGAGTGTGTGAGTGGTGATTGATTTAATTAATTAGCCAGCGTGTGTTGACGTGGAAGTGAGTGCTCCACACGTGGTTGTGCCGCGACTCGTGAATTGTGATCCGTTGAACGCGCCATCACCGCTCCAGTCGTGTTTTTTTTTTCTGGCTGTGACGCGTGTTCAGCGAGTGCCCAGTGATTCGCCGGCGGAATACCATTGAGTGGACTGGGACGATTTATCATTTCAAATGCGTTGCAATTAGTGAATTGATAAATGAAGGGTCAAGTCGATATGATCGCGGCAAGTCGCGGTGGGAGGTGGGAGGTCAACCGACAACCGGGCTCCAACACAGGTGAGTCCTCAAGATCATGCATGTCCAAGCGATATTGTCCTGAGGCTATTTGCACCGAAAATCCTAGATCTAAAGGTGGAATCGATTTTTTTTTTGTTCCTTCCTGGGCCCTGGCCAACATATGGCATTTTCTCTTGCACCAGCTCGGGCAGCTCTGCATAGCGGCTCGATAAGATGGTAGGTAAGTACATACTTACCTAGTACCTACCCAAATTGTCACGGTCGAGATCAAGGCAGTATATACCGTCGAGATTTTCGAGTGGGCCAGGGTGTATGTACGGTGCAAGAAAATCTAACGAAATCGTTGTCAACCTATAATTCGGTGTAACAGCTGAGCAAGAGGCTTTTGCAACTTACTTGCAACTTGCACTGGCAAGTACCAGGGCTGCACAGTGCACAGTCGATGGATTTTCGGCGGTTCCGACTCCGACTCCGACTTCCAAAAGCCAACTCCGACTCCGACTCCGGGCAGAACTGTTGACTGCGACCAACTCCAGTTCCGACTCCGCAGACCTGGCAGAGCTGCGGCCTGCGGAGTCGATGAATTTTCGGTAACTCCGACTCCGACTCCTGCTCCGGCCTCCGGCTTCCAAAATCAACTCCGATTCTGACTCCGGTCAGAACCGACCGACTCCGAATCTGACTCCGCAGCCCTGCGTAGCTACTGCATATGATGCCACTGGGCACTGGGTCATTTGAGGTCGTCGGAGTTTTTTAGTCGATATCATCATTGTATCACATTGATGATTGAGATAGCGTGCCGGAAACTGGACGAACAAACTCAAAGTGAACTGTGAATCGACCATGCTGTACAGCTCGACCTGTTTGCGCCAAGGTCCAGACCTGACTGGATTTGACCTAACATCCTAACCTTGACTGGAGGTCAACGCTCAGATTGACCTTTCCCCGGTCCAAAGCCTATATCGTGACGGGGTTGGGTGCGAAAAACGCGACGGTGTTCAATGCCTTTGCTCTGCGATTATTTTCGTCAGGAGTTCGCAAAAACGTCTTTTGGGCGCTTGACCTGATTGGCCCAGAGATCACCGGTTGACCGCACACATTCACGGTATTACGAGATGGTCAATAGTTTTGCATAAAGGATCTCTCAAAAATCATTGACGCCGTCCAAATCACGTCACGGTTGTGCCTTCAACTTAAGTGCGTCATTTGTATTAGCACTGTTTCCCAGCGTTCACTCCTGCTGCCGCCCCTTCCCTATCCCGATGTCATGCCATCAATGATTCTGCCACCTATCATAATGAAGCGATGTTGATGGTTTGACTTTATTGAAAGTCCACATCATTAAGTGCATGCCATTTTTTTCAATCCATTTCACAAAGTATCGCAGCGAAAGTTTCAGTTGCACGAATACCATCACGGTATTCGTTAAAAATGTGGTGCGGTCACAAGAAGTGTGTGCATTACTGGGTGCCGTCCAGTTCACCACTGTTCTGCTCTGGGCTGTGTGCGATGTCGCCGTCGAAGCCCTGCAGGGTTCCCATCTGCATCAGGATGATGATGTACGTCAGGACGAAGCTCAGTATCTGTAAAACATAGCGCCACGTTACCTAATTGTACGGTCATATTCGTTGTTTCGGCTCTGATAGTCTGATTGCCATGATTTAGTTTTTTTTTTTACCAAACGGACTTTTTATCTTTCGCTGCTCAATGGTTTGCTAAGATAACAAATGAGTCAAACTGTTAGCATTGTCACTGAGCCCACCATTATCTTCAGAGTGCTGAGTGCAGACTTTATGATATAATGCAAATTGTAAGATTTATTTGATGCTTTGGATGCCAGATAACATTCACATCACATATTGCTACTCACCGAAAGAACATTGGACTTTTGCAATGCGAAGAACCCGATGACATCCACGCAGAACGGGCGTTTGGTTTTCTGCAGCAGGGATTTGCGCTGTCGGTTCGCTCCTTTGCTCAGCTTCGATCCGCCCACATCGACGAGTGCGTCTGTTAGGGCTGAATTCTACGGATGAAGGGAGTCAGTCATGGGATGACATTCATCGGAAAAACATAGAAGCAAACGTCGAACGGTAAAAGAGCTCAACCGGCATAATTTGCAACCTCATTAAACCGTAAACTTATTTATTTCTAACGACGCTTAACACACACTATGCAAGGCCTTAAGAGCGCCAGTGGAGACAACCGGTGTCAACATTGCCGTCGCATTACCATATGAAGCGACCAGAGTGACTTACCCGATCCATGACGCCAAACCCGTGACTTACCCGTTCCATGATGCCCGAACCGTCCACCGAAAGCAGTATGGCGCGGATCAGGAAGAGGCTGACGTACACAATGACAGCGACCGCCTGAACCATTACCAGCTGATTGCAGCGCACCGACAGACTGAATATTAGCTGTCGGCAGATACAGGCAAAGTATCGGTCAATACAGTCAGATCAGTGACAGGTCAGCCGCCGTGCCGGTTACTGCGCGAACGGCGATCATTAGAATAGGGAGAATACGAACAAAGGCTGGCTGTTGAATGTGACAATGATCTTCGCGTATCATGATGGTCCGCTCAGTAACCTAGAACCACAGACAAATACATAATATACGCCTATTTTGGCTAAAGTAATCGCTTCACTATTTCCAGTGAGTAATTGATGAGGTGTTGAAAAAGACAAAGTAAGCTGCTGTCATGGTCCGATCAAGCAGGCATCTATGCGATATGCCTTTGATCTGTTCTTACACCAATCACGTAGTAAGCCGCGAACAGGATCGCCGATACGGCAGCGGCGTGCGCCATGAACAGCGACGTCCCACAGACCTCGTTCACGGACTCCAGAAAACTGCCAAAAGAAACACGATCGACGCGATAGCAGTCACTGTGTGCTAATCCCGCCAAAGATAAAGGACCAAGAAGAGTTCTCAAGAAAAGCTGAAATGTTTCGTGAAATGAATTAAGTAAGCGGTAATGTTTTACGAGGCGAAAGTATGGACACAAAATCCTGAATTTCATTCTCGCGGCCACTCACCTGCGAACGTCTGAGTAGTACAGGGTGGCGAGCTCCAGTGTCCTCTCCACCGAGTCCGTGGTCGGCTCCGCCGGGCCCTCCTCCCTGCCGTCCGGCCAGTCCCGCGGCACCTGCGCGCTCTTCGTCTTCAGGTTTTCGGAGACCTCTATACGCACCAGCCCGTCACCGTCGCCCGCCGGCCGGCGCAGACCGTTCTGTTCCTGCTGCGAGCGTCTCCGCTCCGTCGGCAGGGCCCACCTCCCGTCGACGCCGACGCGCCTCTCGGCTGGTCCTGTGGTGGGTGTCGGTTTGGTGCCGTCGGCGGCGACGGCGCGACGCCGGCGATCGGCCGGGGCGCCGCTCACCAGCTCTGTGATGGCGCACAGGTGGAAGCTGATGGCGTCCATCCAGATGTAGCAGCACGAGTCGAACGTCACCGCCAGGCAGCAGGAGAAAAATATCAACACCATCTGCCGACGAATGAAATGCATACCTACATTATGAATGCTTCCTTCGTAATGCCTAAAAGAATAAAATTGTAGACATTCTGGGCGCCATTCCATTTGATGCGATAAAGTGGAATGCGACTGTAATGTTGAAATTATTGGTCAAAGGACTGACTTGTCAGATTAGATTACTTTATCTACAAACTTCACAGCCTCTCGAACTTCCTACTCGCTAGAACACACCAAAATACAAAAGGAAAAGGAAACTAACAAATCAATAATTAAACAAACGATTTTGATTGACTCGGTGAAGTCGATGCTGAGCAAGAGAGGCGACATGAGAGCAAGGGAGTTTATTGATATAGATGCCCCGTCACTCGACACATTTTCAGTTGTTGTTAGATTGCGTCAATATATAGTCCGTTTTTGCTATATGGTTGATGATTCTACGGAGGCCCAATCTTGTCAATATTTTTTTTTTTCGTTTGAGGTACTTCTTTCATAAAGTGTGTTAGCTTTAAGCATTATCCGTATTTTCCTTATCAAGCGCCTTTGGGGTTTCCAGACAAAATAATGACCATTATCCATCGTCAATATGGCTTGAACGCCGAGTTTTCAATAAGAAAACGAAATGTCAAACTGAGTGCAAACGGCCAAGCGCCTCGCACCACTACCCATACACTACACAAGTCCAACTATTGCAACCTATCACTTCTCTTCAATTCCGATTCCATTTATAACCGCGATAAACATCCTTCAGCAATTTACAAAATAATAGTCGCCATCGTGCCGAACGCACTGGCATTCAGGTCTGTTGGTATTACAACAATGGCTGCGCCTCTTGGCCAATGTTTACCCAGCCCGTCCTGGGGTGACACGCTTCTGGGCTAGGTGATGGCCTGCAAACATGGTCAACATGGGTTCCGCTGCCCATCGCCGTCACAAACGCACAGGCTGGATGGCTACTAATTGCGTCTCTTTCCGTTTGTTTGGTGTGAGGTGACTCGAAAATGAGGTGTAGATGTGAAGGTGTTGTGACCTATTTGCTGTCGTATAGTTCGATCTATAATGCATGCGTGAGGAAATACGCAAACAGCTACATGCACTGCTTCACTATAGGGTCAGTTCAGAAAGCTCGCAATAGAGGCAACGCCTCCAACTCTCATGTAAAGCTGATCACAGTTTTAGCCGTAATTAGGCAGGTTGAGACAGTAGGTAAATGCAGCAAAGACCTTTTGTGAATTTTTACTCTACATTGAATCATCATATAATCGTAAATCGTTTGACATTAATTTGTTATAAAGTTAATTGTAGCTAATGAAGTTGATTTACCTATCTAATTTTAACTTTTTAACGATTTATCAGCGAACGATTTGTAATTGACCATTTATGACGTCTCGAGGGTAACGATGTACGAAAGGCTGCTGCATTTATTTCATCAACAGTTTTTTGTCACGCAGGCCTACCAATTGATTTTGAAAAAAGTTTAACTGGTGTGTCATCGAACCCGATACTTACCGTCCAATAATTATGAAAACTCGTGGTTGGCCTTCATAAATGATAAAGCCCGTGAAGTTACTCCGACTTGAGAATAGTCTACTTTAGATAGGTGCGTTTATAACCGTATGTTCATTGTGCAAGTGAGGTGAGCCTGTGTGACTGTAAGGTCGTTGTGCAGGTAAGGAGTGTCTGTGGGTCATTGTGCACTTCTGCAGGTAAGGAGATTCATTGTGACGGTCCGCACCTGGTAGGCGATGACGATCCAGTAGGCGGGCGGCCGGTGGAGCAGCTCCGGCACGAACATGCTGACCATGTAGTACGGGTGGTGGAAGCGCGCCGGCACCAGCAGGAAGCAGTACCAGAGCGCCAGCGCGCCGGCCGCCAGCAGCCAGACGAGCAGCAGGCGCACGTGCAGCCGGCGCCGCCAGCCGGGACGGGGCCGGCCGGCGCGCCGCTCCAGCCGCGTCAGAGCCGACTCCAGACGCAGCAGGCTAATGGCACAAAGACATAGAGTAGTGAGAACCCGGAGGTAGCAAGTTTACACTGCCTACGTATCCTGCGTGCTTATGCGTATTCTACAGCAGACGCATATGTGTGACCTGGAACAACTACTGGCAAGTTGTGTAGGCACTGTGTGGCGCAAGCTCTGAAAATAATCCAGCCAGAACCGGTGCCCGTTTTCGGAGCACGCCTCCTCACCTTTTACGGCGGCGGACGAACACGGCCAGCACGGTGACGGACTGGACGAGGAAGCCGTACTGGGCCCCTGCCTCCAGCAGCCGCCGCACGCCGTCCGCCTGTATCGGGAACAGGAGCATCCCGGCGGCGGCCAGGGCGAACACGGCCACCGGCAGGGCAGCCAACAGACAGTGGTGGCGCGGCAGCGTGCGCCACTGCACGCCGCTGAACGTCAGCCAGCCGCCCACGGCCAGCGTGGCCACCGTCAGCCGGCCGTGCTCCGGATCGCGACCGTCCTTCTGTGGGTGACCGGTCGACGTGCCCATGGCGGTCCCCAGAGCTGACCGTACCGCGAACCTGGCCAGGATGGCCCCTAGAGATGGAATGAACGGGGGAGGACGTCAGAGCCCTAATTTAATGTGCACTGGCCACTGGCCAGAGCTTGCTTTGTTGTGGTAGAAGACACTGTTCTTGTGGCGTCATGTTTGTTGCAAGGGCAATGGGACTACACTAGAGACAGTAGCGGCGTAACACCTTCAATTAACCCTAGAACGCCTAGGGGGGGGGGGGTTGTATCAACCCCCCCCCCCCCCTGAGGTTTTTTCGAAGTGCACGCTAAACGGCTTGTCGTAGCGGGCTGAAATTTTCAATACCCTCTGGAGCAACCTTTGCGCATCTTTTGCCGAAAAAAATTGATCGGGTCATGTCAGGTCACGGAGTTATGACGTCATAAGAGGTACAGCCTCCGGCCGACAGTTACCAAACGTGTGCGCCGAATCCCTAGGTTTTCTGCCGGTGATACCCACATTGTTTGATGGATCATGATGAAACTTCCCATGCATGTTGGGGCAAGCATTGGCTATCGTGTGGTGCAAGAAAATTGACCGGGTCAGGTCAGGTCACGGAGTTATGACGTCATAAGAGGAACAGCGTCCGGT
Source organism: Amphibalanus amphitrite (assembly GCF_019059575.1). Taxonomy (NCBI): domain Eukaryota; kingdom Metazoa; phylum Arthropoda; class Thecostraca; order Balanomorpha; family Balanidae; genus Amphibalanus; species Amphibalanus amphitrite. The sequence continues at coordinate 451,691 of NW_024882008.1, read as the reverse complement.
ACTATTTTTGAAAAGCGCCCGAACCACTATTTTGCTAATTCTTGTCACCTCAATGGGAATATGCAGCAATATTAGCTTCTATAAGGAGAAAATGGACCTTCCAAATCCAAAAATACAATCAGATTTCAAAAATTTAAATTTTGATTTTTCGAATTTCTGCCGCCGACTGTGACCTTGCCGACTTCCGGCGCTCCCAACGCGCCATTTTTAGAGCTAGGGAAACGAAATACATACCAAACGATAGAGAATTGATCAAGGAACAGGATAGTGAAGGTTTCAAGTCGATATCTCCCACCGTTTTGCCGCAATCGCCGCGGAAAGTTGAAAAAAGTCTATTTTTCCGAAAATTTGACCTTTGACCGGTCAAAAGTAGGTCAAATGTTGACCTAGGACCAAAAAATATACCACCAATCGCGAGATCTCGTTGAGAGCAATCCGTTGGTTTTTTCCGCTAAGCTCTACGACCTTCCGTTTCGAAACGCCAGGGGGGGGGGTCGTAACAACCCCCCCCCCCCCTGGTCGTTCGTGTTATGAGAAATGGCCTGGTCGTGCGAGGGTTAAAGGGACCCTCCCACCTTAACATTAGATTTGAGTTGAGATAGCCAAATTGGTGGCCATGGCCTGAAAATACCGGTTTGGGCACTCACAACATTGAAAAATGCTTTAATTCGGAGATATCGAATTTCAAACTTGCAGTTTTCTGATTCCAAGGGGCTAATGCATTGGTACGCCCCCTTAGAATTTGTGACGTCAGCGGAGATGTAACGATTTTAAATCTTTTACTAAAACGTTTGGTAGCACGCGGTGGTATATGCTGCTTTGCGCGCAACAAATGCCGCACTTTCAAATAAAGTCGCTAGGAACAGCAGAGATCCCAAAAAGTAAACAAAAGTAAAAGTCTAATATCTTGAAAACCGGTGAATATTTTTTGATGAAATTTGGTAGATATTCGTTTTTGCTCTTTCTGAACCGAGCAACATCACTTTCATGCCAATTCATTAACTTTTTTGAAGGTGGGAGGGTCCCTTTAAGGGGGGGGGGGGGGGCACTGCCGACTTTTGGTCCCATTCTTTCCATGCAACGCCCATAGGGCTAATGTTAAAATGCCAAAATCAAAGGGGGGACGGTGCCCGGTGCCCTCCCCGTTCCGCCGCATATGACACTATAGATCTGGACTCCGGAGACATTGCCTTTTCTAACTATGATTTGGTCAATGCAAAAAAAGACACCCAGGTACCCTTTTTCCCCACCCACCCGCATTTTGGCCACCCAAATGGGTGCCTGCCATCAGAGGAAGTTGCCTTCCAACGACCGACATCGACGCTTGTACTTTGGCACAACGACTGAGCGATGGCTACGATTGGACAACTAATAGCCGTTTTCACGACTGCTATGCATGGTGCACAGTTAAGATAATTTTGGACTACCTAAAACACTGAAATAAATTCATGATATGAAGATGGTTGTTGCGGTGCAGATTTAGTCAAATTTGGTGCATTTGCCAGATAACCCGTTTGCGGCTAATAGCGTTTTCACGACGGGCTATCTGGCGAATGCATCTAATTTGACCAAATCTGCACAAAAATATTTTACAAAAAGATCTTCATATCAAAAATTTATTTCACTGTTTATCAAAAATAATGTCTGATAATCTGAAAAATGAGATATGTGTAACCATCTGTGCAGCTCAAACTGATAACTTTTGAGAAACACACTGAACCTAATTTGAACAAATCTGCACATAATGGCGCACGAAACGTGTACCAGATAGCCGTCGTAAAACGGATATGCACCTAAATATATTTGGCAATAGGTTGTCACGAATTATTCGAGTACTAACCTTTCGTTTTGAAGGCTATACGTATGTTAGTTTCACTCATTGAAAGACTCGGTTGCCGTATAGCTTTTACATGTGAGTGCAGCGAAAGTGAAAGTGTTTCCCCGAATTATTGTTCAAGTTCCAACTTTTCTTCTCTCTCACAAAAAGTGAATTTTTAACCTGAGTTTCTATAGAAAAATAAATAGCACGGATGCGAATCTGGCCGAGGCGCCGCGCCGTGCGCCCGCTGAGCCGACTGCGCGTGCACTGGCTCCGGTCATCCACACCCAACCGCTCGTGCACTGGCACTGGCCGTCCTGCGCCCGGGCCGCCTCTGTCCCTCCGCGGCCGCCTCATCGATCCACCCGAGACGGACGCACCCAGACTCAATAGCCGCTCACCACAGAAATTATCGGGTTATTGTCATCGTCATCGTCATCACCGCTCATGAACCGACCAAGTTACCAGCGAAACGGTAACTTTTTTACCCGATCGTTGCCGAGATCTTCAATTCAATATACAGGACGTAGCGCCAACAAAGACCCTTGCCTGCTCCAAAATGAATTGATGCAACAACTATTTCATGCTGCAACATAAGAACTCTGTAAAAGTGGATTTTTCTGAGCATAGGCGGATCCAATAATGCTGCTCTTATAAGACGATACATAAACAAAACAAAAACAAGACGTTTCTTCAAAGGATATAGGATCAGATTTGTTTCCTTTCACGCTCCTGTTACCTGTGTAATTAAAAACAAACTTTTCCTCATGCAATGTCATAGACCTCTGTACACCGGTGTACAGAGGTCTATGGCAATGTGTACCCAAGGATTTGTTTCCATTCAAGGGAAAAATCAAAATTTCACTAAAAATGTATGCAATAATGCACAAAAGCCGGTTTTATGAACAGTTCTTGCCAAATCAGAATCACTCAAACATGTACGTACCTAACTCTTTTATTCAAGGATATCCCGATTAGAGTTTTTATGTACTAAGCTTCTGCTGTTGGAATTCCGCATTTAGGTTGGTTGCTTTCTAGCTATGTTATGCAGAAATTTCGCTTTTTATTTGAACTATCAACTAACTAACCACCTTCAGCGTATTCATAATTCAGCCATTACCCTGCACCGTTAGCCCCCCCCCCCCTTCCGCAAACAGCTGAAGAGATTTTCTCAAGCCAAGCTCCCAACCAGCGTGCTGTGCTTCTGTTCCTACATTATGTCACGAATGACGTTCAAAACTAAATCCGACCTCTGAAATGACTGACTCTGTCCCGCTCCGTCCCACCTCCAAAATGACCTCTGACCTCTGAAAGGACTGAGACCCGGTCCCGATCCGTCCCACAAGACGGTGGACACTGCCTCTGACTTCTGCCTCCGTGTGCGCTGGAGCAAGTGTTTTCACATTCCTCGCTAGTTCTTAGCGTTCTCCAGTCACTGGCATTAAAAAAAAATAAATTTAGCTCGAATGTTTGAATGGACGGATTGACAGAGCCGCAGCTTACGCTAAGCAGAGCTTGTTGCGTAGACCCCGACCCCTATCGTCCGATCGCGCAATTCCGGGTAACGGGAGGATTTAGATGCCAAAGTTTAACGTGCCCTTCAAAGCCGGACATGGGCTGTCCCACTCCATTGACTTCAACTGGCTGCGGTGGCTCCCACCAACCGCAGACCATCCCCGTCAGGAGTCTCAAATATCGAGCGCCGGAGCGACTCGAACCCGGGCACTCTATACCGGGAGTCCAGCGCTCTACCAACTGATCTACGGGACATTTTCGGTATTCACCTGAAAACCGCCGTGACTCGATGACCTCCTGGCCCGAAAGCGGGTCCTAAGCAGCCTCGCAGATTTCGCGACATCTATAACACAGCGTACAGCGCTCTCCAGCGGTGGTTTGCTGCACCACGGCAGCCGTGGCGCGGCGAGGCAGACCAACCTATCAGGCATATGTTATGTCGATGGGGAATTATTGACAGGCATTTTTCATTGGTATGCGTGCAGTTAATATTTGATGTATTTACAACATTAAAATGGATCCCACTTTACACAAAAATTCACCTGACGCATAAATCTGAACAATTGGCAGCATAATCTGATATTGCACAGCATTGCATTCAGCAGCCGGACATCTGTCGGTATGGCAGCAGCGTCACCTACCGGACTTCGCCTATGCACACAAACACATGCCAAGGCAAGTACTCACAGAGCTGCAATCCTCATGCATTCACAGCACACCCGAGCTCTCCATCCTCCGGGTCAAGCCATCCTCATTCTGGATCACACACCTGTTTCGAGCTATTGTTTACCTATTACCCTACTATAGACAACCTCTTGAGAGCGGCCCCGGCACGCCCTTTGACCGTCTGTTTGACCTCTCCAGCCAACTGTAGGTATTCGTGCCTTTGATTCCATAATATATATGTAGTAATTGAACTCCTAAGAATCTCATCGAATTTTCTTCAGTCACATTTTACGCCTAACTAGCTTGAAACAAAAGGAAAAATATAATAATGTGGAACGGTATCCGCCATAAATGTATTTGAAAGAAGAAAGGCTAAGAGATACCTAAATAGTGCTTTTATAATCAAGAAGGCATTTAAATTGATGATATACTTACCTACTTACCTGAGCAATAGCATCCCCAATAAAAATGTTTGCCAAAACTGCTCCAGTGTGACACTATAAAAGCAGTGCCTAAGTTTCTGGCTAGATCTTTTATTTCAGTCGCTCACACCGATCCAAAATCTGGCAGCTCCACCAATCACGCCATGTCGACGAGCTGCAACTTTTCCCAACAATAGCCGTGTTTCAGGCGGGCTCAGGATTGCACGCCGCCTGTCGACTCGGCTCTAATGATGTCCCCGGTCGGCTCAGAACGCACTGAGAACGAACTCGTAAACTCAACCCTGCCCGGAATGGCCGTATTAAACTTTATTGCTGATATGCCGGAAATAAGGCATGCTATTGATCGCTGGGCTGAACCTTCAGCGTCGGCTGGCTACCCTGGTCACCTCATTTACTTCCTAATGGTCAGAAGTTTGCTGTAGTTCACTCCTGTTATCCAAGCCAAAGTTTGTTTTTGAAAATGTCAAGGGTAATTGATAACTAGTGAGTGTGTTGATCGGCTTGTATTTTTGGGCGGTTGACACGTCTTTTACGATAGTTTTTTATGGTTTGTGAAACGTCATTACAAACCTTCATGGCTCTGTAATGGTGGTACTGAATAAACTTATCATCTCATCATGCCATATTGGAAGCCAAATTTAATTTCTGTTGAAGTAATACAAGAATTTAAAATGGAGTTACTTTTATAAGTTGTCATTAAGCTCAAAGATAATCACGCAACGTACACTTTGGACAGAGTATTCAACATTTTGTCCGCAGCATCATGCACAGTGCGCACACCAGGCCTACGTCTCGACACCTTGGCCCCTGGCTGTTCCCATTTAATTTTCTCAAGTCATGACACCAAATGGATTAAGATCACGAGTGAATACCACTAAGGCGATATGAGCTCACCCCCACTGCACGCGCGCCCCTCTGAGGGACCTCCCGTCTTCTGACCAACTCCTCAGTCCACTCTACTGGCGGCCATATCCTCCCGTGATGCGTCACAATCCGTCAGAGGCGGCGGCGGCGGCGGCGGCGCGTCAGCCATCGGTCATGTCACCGGCCCGGCCGAATTACCCGCCGCTGTTACCCAGTCGACCGTGGCCAGCGGCCGAACCGACGCACCGCTGAGTTATGCGCCAGCTTCCCGCTGCCAGCGGAGATAAGACCACCAATATGTAACTGAGCGGAACATCGGTCAAACTAAGCACGAGCGGCTCTCATGAACAGGATGCGGCCGATCGTCCAACTCCGGTAGTGGGCTCCGCCGAAATGGCGCTTGGGGAGGTGGGTGGCCGGTATTTATTGAAACACGTTTTGTACAAGCTTCTTATCAAAAGATTCGGTGAAAATAAAGATTCATATCGGCTAAGTCGTTGCGCTAGAATATTCTCCTCCTCTGAATTTGGTGGTGTATGGATTATGGAAGTTGCACCCAACTGAATAATTTGTTTTCCTTATTTCCCTTCATTTTTTAGAGAATGATGTAAAATATTGCTTAATAATTTAGCTTCATTGAGGAAGCGCCAACAATATCACGTCCGTTGAAATAAAGGAATGTGCGACACGGCTGTCACTTTCAAAATCGTCAACGTATTTCAGCCTATCAAATCCAGAACACGCTGATTATTTTCACTCTCCAGTTTGCTGCTCTGATTGTAAACTTCACTCAGCTGCTATGGCTGAACAAAGGACTGCCTCATTCATCTCTTCTGCGCCCACTCATCACATTTACCCTATAAATATTGTCCAATTGGACGATAACATCACATAAAAACGCAGTTTCGATCGGGCTGTCCGCTAAATGAAAGCCACTCGATCGCCCCGAGGGACAGTTCATATCGGATCTTAATCACAGCCGCCGATCGGGCCGGGCCTCCTCGGCTTTCGTCCCGCCCGGACCGGCGCTGCCGACCGCGCCCTACCGCGCGAGACGGTCCGCTATGGAGCGGCGGGGTATCGCGATGGAGTGCAATTACTCGGCGTTGTTCGCTCGCTCCGATGGCTCGCCGGCCGATGAGTTGCGAGAGATTTATGAGACGAGCGGTCAGTTGGCGAGTTGAACTGCCGGCGCTCAGCGCTAGTGGTCGACGGAGATTGTTTGTGAACCACTCAACAGTGCAGGCAGAGAGTTCGTGTACCGGATGAGTTTCATTCTTTATTAACCCAGACATGTCCGAGCGATTACGTTCGTGGCTCATTTCCTCCGAAAAAGGGGCAACGCTCTTAAAAAATGCATTTAGAAACAAAGCTGTCACATCGCTCGCCATACTCACCGGGTTATACCCTCAAGGCAAAAAGCATCCGCACCAAAGTCATAGCTTATTCAATATTCAGTTTGCGACCATTGGAGCACGCCCACCGGAGGTGAGGTGACCGAAGGTGACCGAGGATGGCCGAAGGTGACGGGGGTTGACCGGAGGTGACCGCTCCCGGACCGGCGCCGGTCATCGCCCCGTGTACCGTTCCGCGGCGGCGCGTGTCCGACTCTGTCCACATCTCGGCGGCCATTATGACACCTCAGGCCGGGGCTGATTCCATTTCCGCCCGCCGCGAGTGATGCCTCCCCGAACGATCGTTGCTGACGCCACCAATTTGTTTCGGTCGGCCGCCGGCATGGCCGCTTCCGAGGCTGGCCTCCCGCTGAACTGCAGGCGGTGCTGTAACGGAGCGTTTGGAGCAGGTCGCGCCCAGACCATTTCTGATAGTTTTTTTTTTTTAAATAAAGATGTGCTGTGATGTATGTTCTAGCTGTTGACGACTCATTAGCTTCATCATTGGTATGCATGGTCTCTAACGGGCGATTCAGCGCTCAACTGTGCTACTCAACTCAACTAAGTTGGGCAATGTTCGTCGCCTCTTGCTGTGCCATTCTACGACTGACTGTTGACTCCAGTGGCCCCCGGGTGGTCCTCTTCCCTGCGACCCAGACCTCTAAGCACGCTCCTCTGTCTTGGGTAAGCCGGCGCCGGCGTGGCGACATCTCATGGGCGGCCCTCACTCATTTCCTTAATTTACCGACGCCCGGCACTGGCCGACGGCTAATGTGACTCGGGAATCCGCTCCTGAGCCCCAATAAGACGCTCACAGCCGGGACAGCGCTCCCACGAGACCATCAAAACTTGTTCTCGCCAAAAGTTGGCGAGCTGCTGACGCGTCTCGTGGATTTGTGTGAGCCCTCTGGTCAGCCGCGGTCATAAGGATTGGCGGCCTAAAAGCTTTATGATTTTCTGTCGCTAAGGATTTCAACATTTTGACGACAAAATATACCCCAATACGCAAACATTTTGAAGACTGATTAACGTTGCTGGCTTTTGATACGAGTGAGCATCTAGTGAAATAAAACGGTTTAATTTCACAATGTGTGTGCGATAACCACGCGTAACTCTAGAAATGCTTTCAGTACGAGTAATTAGTAAATAATTTTTAATAGTTGTTGAAACTGTATCTTAATCGAGGTGTGTTGACGAGTAATTAGCCGCTCCCATTGGCACCGTGCTATGTATGTTTGAATGGGTAATCAAAATCTAATCATCGATGCTTGCAGTACATTCACCCACTTCACTAGAAGGCAGCGCCGTAAAGCTGCCATTTAAATCAAGCTCAGGCTGTTCTGGGTAGCGTTTATTGTTTACGGGCGCTGACGGCTGCTGCGATTCACAGGCGCTGCAACCACTGCTTTTGAACCACTTCATAGCGCGAATTGGTGCGAAGGTGGGAAGTGGTGACCAGAAAGGTAAAGGCCTCCGATGATATTTCAAGGAAAATCAATCGTCCTAGTGGCAATGAGAATGGAGCATACAAGTCTGGGCTCCTCTTACCCTCAAAAAGCATCCGTTTTTGCGAGTGAAGATATTTAGAAGAGACTTTTTTCTAAAGAGAGGCTACAAGTATTGCTTCTGATTTTTACCCGAAACCATATAACTTTTAAGATTGCCTGAGAGGCAAGGACAAAGCAATGCAGAATTTTCCATTTTCTTATAACTGTTAATCCTTTTCATAGCTTTTTTGAAACTGAATTCAGTTATGACAAATGTAGTTTCTTTGTGAAATGCTAAACGTGCATTTCTTGGTCACCCAGCAGTAGCGTTCCTACTTCATCATAAAAATGGTATTGCCGACAGTTAAAACACGACTTTCCGAACGCAATCTTTAGCCCAATAGTATCGCTAAACAAGTTCATATGAGGGTCTCTATCTCCCTGTCTGTCTCTCCCTCCTCCCTCCCTCCCTGTCTCCCTCTCTTTCTCTCTCTCACTCTTCTTTCCTGTTGGCCCACATTTTTCACGCATTTTTTTTTTTCGATTGACCCGCGCCTTCATTCACCTCTGTTCCTGAAAGAAACGTTTTCCTCCCAGCATGTTCGTTCTACAGCGTGACCACGACTAGTAGCCGGCAGGTTTTCAAGCCCAGTCGTGGTGGACACTCAATTCTCCTCTCGCGGCGATCAGACTGGAGGGGGGGGGGGCTGGGCGCCGGGCGGGGGAGGTTCGGATCGGGAGGCGTCGCCGTCTTCGCACCAGATCCAATCTACTAAAACGTCCGCCCGGGAGGGAGACCTCTGCGTCGGTCGGTGTGAGCGAGCCACCCCTATTCGTCTCAATTAGCGCGGCCAATCCGGACGCCGATAAATAAGTGAGCCAGTGAAACAGGAACCGGCGGTCAGCGGCGCCGAGCAGCGAGCGGCGGAGGTCACAGACGGTCCGAAGGAGGGTCACAAGTTTGGCAGGTCTAAATAATCATGACATAGTCGTAAACCCGTCTGATAATTGATGCTGATTTCGTTGATATTTTGAGTTTCCCGGCCAACCGCCCAGAGTTGATGAGGGATCGGCTGGGGGCCTGACGCTCTTGTAACAGCCTTCCTGTGCTTTGCAGACTGGATTGATTCAGCGGGGCATTAACCCGCGCACCGACGGGGGTCTGCGCCAACTTAGTACCGACGGGGGGGGGGGGGGGCGGATGACCGCCCCCCCCTGAGATCTCGAGAACGAAGCAAGATAGCGACAAGCGGTAAATGGCATCGGATACGCACGGTCAAGATCTACAATTTTTACAAAGGTCATTTTCAGGTCAGGTCAAAGATGACGTCACAGGGGTCGAAAAAGTCAAAATGGCGGCGCTAAATATGGAGAGAGTTTTTCTCAAATAACTTTCGAATTAGTCAAGATAGGAACAAACTAAGGGCATCATCGTGATCCTCTCGTCAATCCGCATCGAATGATATATATGTTGACCTCGAAAGGTCAAGGTCAAAGGTTGACCTCAGGTCACGTGACCTCGAGGTCATCATGTATATCATTCGATGCGTCTTGACGAGCTGAACACAATGAGACCATCCACGCGTCTGTATCTTGTTCCTGTACGGAGTTATTGGCCAAAAACCTTTGGTGACCTTTGATGACGTCACATGACCTCACAGCTGCCCAACAGCAAAACAGACCTCAAGGTAGTGAAGGTTGATCGTATATGAAGTCATGTATGGTATATGGGGCCATTCCGACCCGTTTTAGTGGTAAAAACAGGGAGTTGATTTTTCCCCCATTGACTTATAATGGGGAGGTCGCGAAATTGACCTGACCTTAGGTCACCGATATCAAAATTCCGAGATATACAAATTGTAGCTACTAATGACCTAATAATATCCTGCGACTTTCAAAGGCCTCCGACATCTACTGTAGCTCTGGCACGGTGACAAAGTTGCAAAAAAGTGACTTGAGGTTGGGTCATTCAAAGTGACCTGGTGACCTGACCTTGAAAGGTAGGAGGTTCAAACTTGCACACCATGTGTGAAATTGATAAGGGAATAGTCATACCAAATTTCGCGGCGCTACGCGCCGCGGTTTTCCCGCTATTCGCGAAAAACCTCAGGGGGGGCGGATATCCGCCCCCTCCCGTCGGTGCGCGGGTTAATGACCTAGTTCGCAGAATATCACGAACTAGGAGTGGTCTACAAAGGCAATTCCATCAAGGCAAGTTCTAAAAGCTGTCGAGTCCATAACAACTTTAATGAATCTATTCACGGTTCGACATTGCAGCCGACTGGGAGCGCGCCGCTGTTAATGATCCGGAAAGGCGTCGGCGCCAGAACGCCCAGCGGAAATCCTAGGCCGTCCTCCGCAGCTGCAGCTGCAGCTCGTCAGTGTAGGAGCTGCATGCAGTGCAGCTCCTACTCAGTACACAGTGCATTGATGTTTGGAAATTCAGCCGTCCCCGTATCTTATGCAGAATGGATCTAACGAGCTTTCGCATTGTTTTATCGTTTATTTAATTGTATTGCAAGTAAGAAACAGATGGATGTGATAGATTTACAAGGTTTATTTATATTGTATGCAAATTTATCCCAATCATTTGATTTTGTTTTCTCAGAATAATTGATGATTGTGTTTGCGTTTTATTTTCATAACTTTCCATGAATGTTGTTTTCCACATCTTATCGTAAGCATATGCATTCTGATGTGCATCACCCACAACACAACTCTACTGGGTGGCGTAGAGTTTCTCTCCTCCCTCCAACCGATGCATTAATTGCCTGCCAGATGGATCTGTGTCCAATATGGCCTCCGCCGATCGCTGAAGATGGATCTCGGATGCGGGGTTATTGGATGGTAATTTGTCGTTGGCATCCTTATTACAGAACTGTCAGGATTAGTTAGGGTACCATTTTTTTATCCTTCGCTGAATTATGTTTGATGCCCTTCCTCCCTCCCATCCCTTATTTCTACCAGCCATTTGCTCTTAGTCTTCCTTCTTTACTCTCGCTGAGCTTCCACCGTCAGTTCTAGTTATCACTACTTAGCTGTGTTCCGGTCTTTACACTTGCAGCTCATCAAGTAGGGGAGAGTGGGGCAATGGCGACACCATAAGCATTTTGCTCAATAGCTTAGCTATTTGAAGCTATTTTATGGTGATTTTGACTGTGGTTATAGCCAAAGGAATAGGCTTTCAGATAACACCCAGTTTTAGTATCTCAGATCACTGATGACAGATTCAGAGCCTACGCGAAAATGTGGTGAAAAATGGAGGTGCAAAAAAGCGAGGGGTAATGCCGGCCACTAAGTGCAATAGCACAAAAAGTCGAAATATTGTCACTGGTATTCATCCTTAAACCGTTCTTTCGATGGAAATTTAAGTGAGAATTAAGAAACGACAATTGTATTCAGCAGTTAACAGTGCACTGCACTGCAACACAACACTGCACTCGCTGCAACACAACAGCGCGGCGCCAACAGAGCAGCAAACTAACACAACCGTAAACAGCAAGCAAACTAACACAGCCGTTAACACAGCAACCCGAAACGTTGAGCTTTAACGACAGAAGTCGCAAACAAAACCGCGTGGAGTCATTCCGGACACGTGTCCGGTATTACCCCGAGGTCAGCTTTATTTTAAGAAAGCAGGCAGCAGTCAAAGGCATTGCGTCGCAAACGCCTCACATCCAGCAGTCGCCTAAGAAAGGCTTAATTGAAGGTCATTGCAAAGCAACACTTCTGAAAATGCGTTAACACATTTCACAGTCAGCAAATAGATGCAACAAAAATTAAAAATCAGAAACGAAAAACACATTTAACGCTATAAAAATGAAAATAATGGAGCTACCGTGACAAACTTGCACCACGTGCTAGAATGGCGCTCAACTGAAATGTAAACAACATCAGCTGATTAGTGATGGACAAAGTACTCACTAGAGATGGGTGGCCGGCATTACCCACCGTCCGCCATTGCCCCGCTCTCCCCTATCCTAACATTTCAACTTTGTTTTGCCTGAGTGCTGATAGTCCTGCGCTGCGCATGCATGTAACTGTAAGGAGTTATATGCTGTGGTACTCGGTAGTTTTCTTTATTTCTGATGAATCAGAAATTTCTAGCTTCTTTGATCTAATTTTGCCTATTTGATCACGAACAACAGTCGTGCAATGCATTTTTCCAGCAATATTCCAGTGCTGTCTACATAGTTTGAAATTCAGCCGCAGCACTGGCACAAGTCGCGAGTGTTCCGATGCTTCCTTTTTGGTGTGGATTCTGTCCAAACAAAGTGATTTAACACCGCATTAGAAACTCGGCAATGCGGCAGTAAGTCTACTGCTGACAGCTGGACGAGTATCAGTCAATAAATAAGTCTCCTTGGACAGATACTTTGTTTGCATTTCATTGTGCCGCTTCAATTTGCCTGCACCGTCACGCTCTTCTCCGTGCTCCGTTCTGCTCTGCTCTGCTCTGCTCCTCTCTGCTCTGCTCCTCTGCTCTCCTCTCATCTCCTCTCCTATCCCCTTTTATCTTTCTCCCTTCCATCTTATCTTCTCCAATGTTTATCACTAGTGTCTAATTTGTATTTGCCCTTTCCTCTTTCTCTTTTTTCTTTTTCCTAGTGTTCTCATCGTTTACAGTTCCGTAAGTACTTTTACAAATCGATATAAAAAATGCTTTGAACTAAAATGTGAATACATTTTATAAATGTGAGAAATATTTGTAAAAACAATGTATCACAATATCAATGCATACAAATATATCTTGTATAAAATGCCAGATATGTCTTATGTTATTTTCAGTTTGAATGAACTGGCCCGCCGCCCGTGCACCTTATTTATTACCTAGTTATGCCCATTTTAAAATACGGCTGTGCTCTGCCTAGGCCTGTCTCTCGTCGCACTGTGGATATTCTGTCATGTCTCTTTCCGTCTCCTTCTCAGCAGTCTCGCTGGTCGCCTCTTTCGCAGACGGGAGCAGCAAAAGAGTGCTGTGACGTGCCTCTGTGTAACGACTGGTCTCCTCTGTGTCTATCTATCAGTCATCAGTCTCGTCTGTAGTCTCATCTGTCAGCTGAAAGTGACGTCCGTCTACGTTTGATGACATTACATAGTATGACGTCTTTCGCCTTCAGTCTGTCCTTAGGTGTATCATTTGTGGCAGTTACTGTTGTGGGTGCGGAAGTGTCTGTCTGTCGTCTCTCGTCTATCATCTGTCGTCTCTCCTCTCTCCTCTCTCTCTCTCTCTCTCTCTCTCTCTCTCTCTCTCTCTCTCTCTCTCTCTCTCTCTCTCTCTCTCTCTCTCTCTCTCTCTCTCTCTCTCTCTCTCTCTCTCTCTCTCTCTCTGTCGTCAGTTTAGTCCATCCTGTCTCGGACCCGTCACGACTGTCTGTGGCCGAGTCCCTCCCTGACCAGTCGACACTTCCCTGAGCGATATTGCTCGGTCACATTCCAATATTGTCCAGCGTGGGCAGGTGTGGCGTGACAATTGGACTCGGACTATGCACTGTGTAGGAGTTAGCAAACTGTGTGTGGGAACTGGCAAGACCCCTGCCGTCCTTATGACTTGGTAAGTACGTAGACCTCTGTATATGTTTTGTTGTTATGTTATGTTTGAGACTGTTATGGCTATGAGATGGTGGAAGCGCAATGGATAAAAATTGGATACTGATCAAGAGGAGTGCGTGGCTGAAAATGATTCATAACAATCAACTAATTTTCCTGACACTTCTAAGGCACTCTTCAAACTCAAGACCTCTCAATAAATGATGGATGAAATTTGCGCGAAATGCCCCACTGAGAAGGTATTTAGCTCATTTTCGATGGACGGATAATTAAATGCCCCGCTTTTCTTAGAAAGTTTGAAACACAACATTGATTGATAGCCTAAGTTATTTGCCGCATTAAAGGGACTGTCCCACCTTAACATTAGAATTGAGTTGAGATAGCCATCTTGATGGGCGTTCTTTGAAAATCAGAGCCGTGAAAACCGTTTCTCCAGCAATTACTTCATCGCAAAGAAATTTGTGTTTGATTTTGACATCTGTGCAAATAAGTGCCACAATGTATTGGTATTGGCACTTAAAACCTGTGACGTTTCCGCCTTTTCCGAAGTTTCTGTATCTGTCGACTTGTTTTTATCGAAACCTTGAAAAATAACAACGCCTCTTGGAACAGCGCCCATTCGTTCCGGTGCCACGAGGTGGAGAAATAAATTGATATGCCAAACTAATTCTAATAGTCTTCTAATTCTTGTAGTATTTTTATTTTTGTATTTAAATAGTTAAGAGGCCGTCCTAAATGTGACTGAAGAATGCAAGAGCCATGAACTTATCAATGGCAGGTGTCAAGTTCAAGTGTGCAACTCAAACTCTCTAAAATTAATCATATAGTATCAAAATGATAAATGATTTGCTCACTGCTGTTTCAACTCCATAATCAAGACATGCTCTGAGGAGTCCACAATCTATTGATGGTGACAACTAAGGAAGAGACAATGAATGTTCACCTTTTTATTTCTGAGCATCCAAGACGACTAACCTTGAGGCGTTAAACATTGATAATACCCTGTATGCTGAAGTGTGGGTGGCCTGAGGTCGACCATGCCTAGTAAAGAACTGTTGTTTGTGTAAACACCATGCAGAGGTGTTTTGAAATAAATTTTAGTGATGTAATGTTTCATTCTTTGAACTGAGTTGCTGATGGCGGATGAAAGCGGAAGTGCTGCATGTTGAATAAGAAATGCTCTGTTGTGCTTTTAAGCTTATGTTAGATTTTATAGATGGCTTAGTTTTCCTGCAGATTTCATCTTAAAGCTGTCAATAGTGTTTTACCTTTGTTTCCTGGGAACAGATCCAGCTACTAACATGAGCATGGGACTGGGCCTTTGTACCACAGTCGCTGCGCTGCTTGTCAAAACCTAGGTAATGTGCCTTGTTAGGCCATGCTGTGCATTTTTTAAACCTTTAAGAGTACTTTGTGATCATTGACACACATATTGCACCTGACAAACAGCAGCAAAACCACACCCCATCCTTACCTCTGTGCAGTGTCACCCAACAGACAACAGGGCTTCAAAACAGGCAGGTTCCGCATTCAAGTCGCTTCTTGCAACTATGTGACTAATGTTAGGACAATAGACGTGCTGTACAGGGAAGGCGTGTTCTTTGTAGCTCTTGAAAAATGAAGTCATGCCTAAAATTCAGTTAAGAATATTACAATTACAAATAACTTGGATAAAAGTTGCTAAACATGAACTCTGACTGGTCAGTTGAAATGTCTTGAGTCAGTGAACCACGCCTGGGCTGGAGGTGGTCAGTTCCCTGACTTGCGCGACCTCGGGCAGGAGCTGTGGTACTTGTACATGGACAAATTGAATAGATGCTAGCCTAGATCATGTCGTGGCCGCAGTCCAAGACATGTTCACTAGTTGCTGTTGCTGCCGCCGCCTGCTGCTGCCCTGCGTACCGGCTGGCAGCTCACTGCTGGACTGTTTGCGCGCTGCAGGCATCCTACTGGACGAGTGGGGTGGGTCGCAGATCTTTGAGAGTGAAACGTTTGGTCTATGTAAATGTAGCTGAAACTCTTACAAATAATCTAATAAAAAGGTAAAATTTCAGAGGACTCCATTGGTGTCTCAGTGGTGACAATCAGAACTTGATCAGAACTGTTATCATGCTGAATGCTGAAAGAAACTGAGAATAGGGCTGAGCTGGTGGGCTGGAATTTAATATGCAGGCTTACAAGGACCCCAGTTAATCCACAAATTTGTCAGACTTGCCTGTAGGCAAATTTATGCAGATGAAATGTTTCTGGCAGATAGCCCTGAGGCAAAATGCTATTCAAGTTTGTTCCGCAGCTCGTTGCGTTCCACAGGAGCCACTAAATCAGAGTCACACAACTCTGCCAAATGTGCTGAAAGGCCACGATTTTTCCAATAGGTAGGTATATTTATTATTTTTCACAGACACAACAAAAATACAAATGCAGTTCACTACAATTCATTCTGCTTCAATTACAATTGCTGGAATGTGTTTTGCAGACTTATTATATTGAATCTTGAACAGACTATATTATATTACTCTGCTCATGGGCCCAGGCCAGTACTGCAGAGTATGGCTCGCAGGTCGCCAAGGAGCACTGGCCCAACTCCCAAGCTCAAAATTGACACAAACCCTTCAAACAGAGCCCGAAAATTCACACCAAAGGGGGCTGAGGCCTGAGAGAACACAAAAAATGCACCAAACCCCAAAATGGCCAGTCAAAATCTGCACTGACCTCAAATCCCCACAATGCTACACATCTGCACCACAGCAAGCCAAATTCGCACCCCGCTACACTACATCCGCACCACACTAAATCAAATCCGCACCACACCACACTTATATCCGCACCAGACGAAGGAGTCCGCACTGACAAAATCTAGACAAAATTGCCCTACTTTGCAGTCTGGCTCATGGCTATATCCATTGTGATTCTTAGGTCTGATTATTGAAGTTGAGCTCACTTCCATCATTCATGTGCCCAAAACATTGTGGGCAGCATCAATAATCAAACATCATCAATATCTTGCTTTTGCTTATTAGGGAGCATTCTATAACCTTTTGAAAATGATAAATAAGGCCTTGTTGATATTCTTTGCAGTTTGCGACCTTCTTCTGGACAAAGTTCAAGCTTCAATTTTCCAATTTTCATTTCAATCCTTTCCATGAACATGTTTACCAATTTCCTGAGTTCATGCGCAATGTTTGTACTATTCGCGGCAGAAGCGTAACAAAACTTTGTGCCACCGATTTGGCAGCTAGGAAAAAAAACTTTGCCCGTTAAAAAAACAATCATATGACGTAATCGATCCAAAAGCTTTAAATTGGAATTTTTAAACAATTAGCCAACTATGGGCCGAATGTTTGCCAATTTCGTGTAAAGGGGCCCATAATCTATGTCTTGCAACACAAGAACAGTATATCAAAGCAATTTTTTGAAGGTGGGACAGTCCCTTTAAAATGAATGTGTTTAACTTTGAACCATTAATTTCAGCTTTGTCGTATATTTCTCATCAATGGTATAATTCTGGTGAAGCACCGTCTCCACATTTTGCGCATTTAAGTAGAAGTTGAAATGCATAGCCTATGAAATTTAAATTGCTTGTAATACTACTTCTGCGGCCGTGAAAACAGGAATAAAACAGGCGAAATGTCCGTTTGTGCGGTTAAAGCCCGGTTGGAAGGCGAGCTCAAACCGCTTCCTCTATTGTCGTCTCCCCTTTGACGAGCTGGTGGCTTTGCCCTCCTCCCTGTGAATGGCGGACCTCATTGACCGCCCTTTGTCCCTGTCAGTGACCTCTGCCCGACACTCCATCTCATCAACTCGGTACTCGGCGGAAACTGTCCGGCGGAAACTGTCTCCAGCGCCCCGAGCTCCCTGTCACAGGGCCACAAACGCATATCGCAAAACAGTAATCACTCCAGCAATGACGGCTGTGTAAGGTCATTGTCCGCGCTCAGACTCGTACAAAGGGTTGATAATTCCCAGTTTTGTAATTCGATATTCATAACGAGCATTTGCGATGAAATAGCTCTGAGGACGACCCATTTTCTTCTGATTGAATGTCGCGATAGAAACCATTCGCAGTATGACCACCCTTTTTATTCGGTCATCAACACTAGCTTAACCCGCGCCCTGATGGGGGGGCATTTTGGCCCCCCTGTGGTTTTTCTTAAATAGCGCAACAACGGCGGCGCGCAGCGCCACCAAATTTTGGGTACCTTACCGGGCATCAATTTGACACCTTCACACAAAATTTCAAGTCACAGGTCACCTCAGGTCAGGAGTTATTGAGGTCAAACTGAGGTCATGTTCGAGTAAAAATGAGCAAAAAACATGACATCTTGAAACGCTCACCAATTCTACAGTTAACAAGCAATTTTAAAGTTCTTTATGTGGTTGTGTAGAAAAAAGACGGCGCTACAAAACTGCCATCTCGGATTTTCGAAATTGTGGGATTTTGACCCCAAAAAATAAAAAAAAATTGATTTTTTTAGAAAAACTCAAAAAAAATCCAAAAAATTTTCGAATTTCGAAAAAAACGGAATATATGTGATAGTCCCTGCGCTCTTCGATATACATACCAAATTTTAGATCGATACCTCTTTTTTGGCCAAGTTATAGCGAAAAAAACTGTTAAAAATTGATGACGTCAAATTTTTGAACTCAATTTTTAGCCATTCTAGACCTCGTAGCGCAAAACGGAGACCACCATTGAACTTTTTATGCAAAAATATCAACTTTGAAATTTGACCTAATTTGACCTGACCTTGACCTGACCTTGACCTGACCTTGACCAAAACGTGACCTAAGCTGGCCCTAAAGTCTGTCTGACCCACATAATCGCATTTGTCATGTAAAATGGACCATAAAACATGTATCACACGACACTTTCATATTGTGACCCCCCAGTGACCTGACCTTTGTGACCTGACCTGGTATCAGTGACCTCAAATAGCAAAATATGTGTTTGAAGATCATTTCCCCATCGATGATTTTCAATGAAATGCATTTTACTCGATTTTATAACGCATTTCTTGAAATGCCTGTAAACGGTGAAAATTCGATCTTTGACCTGACCTGTGACGTCATCGGTTTGACCGAGGTCAATGAAATTGGGTCACAAGGTAGTTCTCCGTTGGGGCTATCCAACACCGTTTACCGCTTGTCGCTATGTTGCGTGGTTCTCGAGATCTGAGGGGGGGCCAAAATGCCCCCCCCCCCCCCATCAGACCGCGTTGCTCGGCAGACCCCATCTGGGCGCGGGCTAAGCGTGATAATTTAGCTGTTCTCCGTCTCTTCACATCTTTCTCCAGATCCTTGTGTCTTCATGCGATGAATGAAACCACCCGAAATCGACCAGTATGACACCTCACCATTTCTGTCTTATACTATTGCACCGATCGTGCAAGACCATCACCTCCATTGGCATGGCGGAAGGGCCTAATCCATGGGAAGGGTGAGGGCACGGCCTGCTGACCCTCGCCACCACACTCGCCCCTGTGATGTATGCCGAGGTCACGGGGGCGCCGCTGGCGACGGGCCAGGGTCGTCGGCGGCGACGTTGCCACGTTCCGGGTGACGCCTGCTGAAGTTATTGTCTGGCGACGGACCGCCGACGGGGCTGCTTGTCGCTAATTACCGCCTGATGGAGTGCCAGTTAATGTCGGCCTGGAGAAGGAGTGGTGAGGGGCGCGACAGACGAACCGGGAGACGGATGGAGCGGCCAGGCAGATGTGGTCCTACAGACGGATGGAGCCGCCGGGCAGACGTATAGTCCTACACAGACGTCCTACCCAGACGGATGGAGCGAGCGGGCGTCATCGGGCTGGACCTCGGGGCTCCAGGACAAGGCAGAACTTCATCCAAGTCGGACTGTTGTGGCGAATACTGTTTCAATGTCGCCGTATAATCCGTCCTAATGGTGGATATTCAGAGCACTCTATAACACTGCCAAATAAGGAGCGACCACGATGGACTGTCAGCAGAAATGAACCATTTTTTTTTAGATTTAGTCCGAACCTTTTGAATGGAAGGACTCACAAGGACAGAGCTGAACGAAACTTGTTGCGTTGACCCTGCACCCTCTACCCTCCGATCGCGTAATTCCGGTTCTATGGCAGAATTTAGAGTCCAAAGTTTAATTATCTTCTGGATAAGCAATTGCTGTTACATCGCTCAAAGACTCAAGACATCCAACGAAGCCCGTCCTCTGCTGTGTCGTTCAGGGAACGCCTCCCACCCACCGCTCCATCGCGCCGACCCGCGGACCCCACCGCAGTTTCCGGAAGCCGTGTCGTTACTCTGCCGGCCTGCTGCGTGGGCTGTAAATGGTGCGTTAACGACACTGGTGTGGCACAACGGCGCGGCCGGTAGGACGACCAAACGACTCATTCACCTGTCCCTCACCTGTGCGTCCGGCTAATAACTCGGTTTTCACCGAACGAATGAATCTTCTCAAACGACCCCGTGGGGTCTCCGGAAGGCTGCCGCCCCGTGTTTCCCTCTGAGCGGACCGTTTTACCTTGTCTGGCTCTCCGCAGTCGTACCCACAGCAGCCGCAGACCTGTCGCGGGTGACTGGGACCGTCTTTACAGCGGACCAATCGGCCAAATGGCGGCGGGTGGCCGGAGTAGCGCGTGGGGGACATTCGGGCCGCGGGGGAGGCAGATCGGAGCCGGTCCGATCGCCAGTCATCCCTTCGATCGACTGCGCCACTTGGAGTACTGCTGGAGAGGAGAGGGGTGGTCGGTCCCGTCGTATGACGAAAATGCCGTGGACCAAGGCACTGCCGCTGCATAGCGATTGAAGCTGTTACGTTTTAAGATGTTGATTTTTTGTGCCTATTTTTGTTTCATCATTTATCATTTCTACCTTTTCAGCTCCGGAAGATGTCACGGTTACGGGAACCAAAGAGACGCACCACGTTTTTTTAACTTTCTTATAACCACTTGAGCGATGATATTGACAATTTTTTTTCAGGGTGAACTATATAATGATGCAGTAAGGAATAAGTTCCGACCAGCAACTAACACTGAGTACTCAACAACATGGCATGAGAAAACACGTCTCCAACATCACATGATTAATATATCTTGGCTGCCAGATTTGCGCTATATTTATCGGATTTACAGTATTCGCTCAACTAGGCCGAGCAAAAACTCGTCAAGACCGTTTTTCGTTCCGCTTTTCTGTTCTAATTCGAATACGATTATCAATACAACTGAACCGTGAACGTGGTATGCTTTTGTGAATTGTTCACGATGATTCGCTGTTTCCGCCGGAACGGATTGGTGCCATCTTTTCTCATCGCCTGAATGTTGTTTATAATACGGCTGAACGAAATTTATTCCGCCTTATTTTCTTTGCGCGCCATCCCGTGAGGCAAAAGCCGGCGTAAATGTAATAACTGAGTGGCTCGGGCCGGTATCTGATGTATTCCGCGGTGGGGAATGTGTTCCGGGCGGGGAGCCGTAACCGCCTCCCCCGAGAACAGGGGCGGCCGGCGGAAAAATATTCAGCCTCGGGGCGTGTTTTTCCTCGCCTGGGGGCCGGCCAGTCTGCCACCCGCGGAAATAAAAAACAGGTGTAACGAGCTGGCCGCCGATGCTTCTGTGGCCCGCCGGACACCCCTGCTCGACGTGCAAACTGCCAACAATAACACCGAGAAGATGTACGTCCGATGGACGGCATAGTCCGCCCCGGAAAAAGGCCATTCTTCGCTTATGGTGACGGCACGTCAACAGCGGACGCTACCGCCCTCCCCGGAGCAGCCCGCAGTGTATTTTTACTGAACCTCAGGGTGATGGAGATAACGAATAATGGATGAGAAAAATAATGGCTCCGATATGCTCCAGCACGTTATCTTCAAGAAAAGTTGTGTGTGATTTCAATACTTTTTTATGCCAGATAGCGCTTCTAATGTCTTAACCCGCGCACCGACGGGGGGGGCGGATATCCGCCCCCCCTGAGGTTTTTCGCGGATAGCGGGAAAACCGCGGCGTGTAGCGCCGCGAAATTTGGTATGACTATTCTCTGATCAATTTTACACATGGTGTGCAAGTTTGAACCTCCTAACTTTCAAGGTCAGGTCACCAGGTCACTTTGAATGACCCAACCTCAAGTCACTTTTTTGCAACTTTGTCACCGTGCCAGAGCTACAGTAGATGTCGGAGGCCTTTGAAAGTCGCAGGATGTTATTAGGTCATTAGTAGCTACAATTTGTATATCTCGGAATTTTGATGTCGGTGACCTAAGGTCAGGTCAATTTCGCGACCTCCCCATTATAAGTCAATGGGGGAAAAATCAACTCCCTGTTTTTACCACTAAAACGGATCGGAATGGCCCCATATACCATACATGACTTCATATACGATCAACCTTCACTACCTTGAGGTCTGTTTTGCTGTTGGGCAGCTGTAAGGTCATGTGACGTCATCAAAGGTCACCAGCGGTTTTTTGCCAATAACTCCGTACAGGAACAAGATACAGCCGCGCGGATGGTCTCATTGTGTTCAGCTCGTCAAGACGCATCGAATGATATAAATGATGACCTCGAGGTCACGTGACCTGAGGTCAACCTTTGACCTTGACCGTTCGAGGTCAACATATATATCATTCGATGTGGATTGACGAGAGGATCACGATGATGCCCTTAGTTTGTTCCTATCTTGACTAATTCGAAAGTTATTCGAGAAAAACTCTCTCTATATCTAGCGCCGCCATTTTGACTTTTTCGACCCTTGTGACGTCATCTTTGACCTGACCTGAAAATGACCTTTGTAAAAATTGTAGACCTTGTCCGTGCGTATCCGATGCCGTTTACCGCTTGTCGCTATCCTGCTTCGTTCTCGATATCTCAGGGGGGGGGGCGGTCATCCGCCCCCCCACCCCCCGTCGGTGCGAAGTTGGCGCAGACCCCCGTCGGTGTGCGGGTTAAAATTGATATTGAACGTAAGGCGGTCGTCAAAAAAAAAAAGGAAGAAGAAAAACTGTATTGCTACTCGACATCCAGACATAAATTTAAAGTAAGTTTGGACTAAAGCATTTTGAATTATAGTTTAGTGATAGGCATACATAGCCTTTACTTTACGTCATTCACTTCAAGTGATGTCCGAGAGAATAGCAGATGCGTGAGGCGTAAAAACCTAATGCTTATACGCAATGCTAGCAGGCTAATTTGTGGCATCTTTTCAACACACGGTGCCAGCTCTTTCAGCTGTCCTGTTCTATTCAATCCAATCAGCCCCTCACACTTTGTCCGACACTCCGGGCCTTTATGTCGCTCTGATGAAGTTCTCAGCTGATTGGGCACCATTGAGCTGCTTGTCACACGGCTTGTTTTCCTCACCGCCCGCCCCTTCTTCCCGAGCTGCACGCCTCGCGCGCACTGCAGAAATCCGGGGACAATGCATACCTCTGCAGCGCGGCTGCGCCCGGGCGCTGCACTGCTCCCTGCTCACCCGGCTACTCACAGGTCCGCCTCCCCTCCTCATCAATTGGCCGGATATTTAATCAGTAGCACACAGAACCACTAACGCACTCACACACACGGTCGTCATCAAAGCGCCGTCGTTCGTCAATGGTCCGCACGCGGCGCACCGGCTCGGTTGGCTTCCCTCAGAGCACCGGCGCACAGCGGACGCCAAATTAACGGTATTACCATGACGCGCACTCGGCGATCAAATTAAAAAAGTTGAACGGAAACTTTGTTGGTTCGACCGGCTGCATCGGCAAGAGGATGGAAATTAGCGGGTCGCCGCGCGTGCTGCCGAGTATTGTGGTGGGCGCGCCGGGGAGCATTGAGCACGGCGGGCTGACTTTAAGAAGAGCGGATTCTCTTGGCGGGGGTCATTATAAAGCATAATGGTGGGAGATGAGGCGCTGCGAACGATCAATAGCGGCTGCAGATGCTCATTGAGAGCCGCCGCCAGGCGTGCGGTGGTTTTTGACTGGACTAGTGAGAATATTGCGGAAAAGGACAGATGGAGACGCATAACCAAGCGCTGTTCATCACGTGTAATCAATGCCACCTGATTAGAAGCAGACGCTAGCATTCAAATTCAAAATCAGTATTCAAAATCGCTGCTTAACGCTCCACAACATTATCCACCGACTATACATAGATTCTGAAAATGACCGATATCACAAACTGCAGAATGCATGTCGTCAAATTCAAGAGTCGAAACCTAGCGCCAAACCGGCTCGAACCGGACTGCTACCACCTCAACCATCTCGTCGTAGTCTTTAAAACCCCACCTCTATATAGCGGATCGCTCCCCCTTCGAGACTCTCTGTGTCCGCATAGTTTGTCGTGTTGGTTTGGATTCCTGCGTCGTTCTCGCTCCCCCGGTCCGTACTTTTCTTCCCGAGGGAGGACCTCACACCGGCACCCCACGCTGACAAACACACCAAAGGCATCCGTCCAACCCCTGCCCAGGGCCCCAGTTCTCCCCTGGCTACCGCGCACAGTGACGCCCCCGCGCCACACGGCCCCACCCCGGTCCCTCTTGAGACTGATTGGAAACTGCAGGCGAGTCCCGGCGAGCAGCGGGCGGGCGATCTTCTCTGTTGTCCTTTTGTGGATGATATCAGTTGCAGCCAGTTGTATGTCCGTCAAGGAGTTGGGGAGAGCCTTTATATAGCCTTCGGGGAGGGGAGAGAGGGAGAGAGGCGTTGGGATGTGGGGGACGAAGGAGACTTCCAGTTGTAAGTATGTGACAGAGGCTAGGAAAGAGAGGAGGGCTCAAGTAAAGGAGGATATCCTCTCCTTCCTTCCTGTCTCCCTCCCTTCCTCCTCCCTCTTTATCTCTCTTTATCCTTCCCTCCCTTTCTCTCCTCTCTCTCTCTCTCTCTCTCTCTCTCTCTCATCCTCTCTCTTCTCTCTCTCTCTCTCTCCTCTCTCTCTCTCTCTCTCTCTCTCATGTCCCTCCCTACTCCCTAGCGGCACCTCTCTTTTCTTGTTGTTGTTTCGTGCCTGGTCCCGCTCTTGCCGGATCGAGAGGCAGACCAGGCACTGAGGGAGGAGGCTCTGGACTAGACATGAAGTAGAGAGGATGCTTCCGTCGTCGGCGCCCCCCCCCCCCCCCCCCCCCGGAAGTGTTCTCGAGATGCGTCAGGGACAGCCTCTGTTACGGGCTCCACAAACAGACAGTCATACTCACAGCTGAGGGAACACGCCTACTGGGGTGGCGAGTCTGTCTGTCTGTCTGTCTGTCTGTCTGTCTGTCTGTCTGTCTGTCTGTCTGTCTGTCTGTCTGTCTGTCTGTCTGTCTGTCTGTCTGTCTGTCTGTCTGTCTGTCTGTCTGTCTGTCTGTCTGTCTGTCTGTCTGTCTGTCTGTCTGTCTGTCTGTCTGTCTGTCTGTCTGTCTGTCTCAGTCAGTCTGTCTGTCTCAGTCAGTCTGTCTGCCTGT
The DNA here is from genome assembly GCF_019059575.1 of Amphibalanus amphitrite. Classification (NCBI taxonomy): domain Eukaryota; kingdom Metazoa; phylum Arthropoda; class Thecostraca; order Balanomorpha; family Balanidae; genus Amphibalanus; species Amphibalanus amphitrite. The sequence continues at coordinate 426,563 of NW_024882008.1, read as the reverse complement.
CTCAGTCTGTCTGTCTGTCTGTCTGTCTGTCTGTCTGTCTGTCTGTCTGTCTGTCTGTCTGTCTGTCTGTCTGTCTGTCTGTCTGTCTGTCTGTCTGTCTGTCTGTCTCTCAGTCTATCTCAGTCTGTCAGTCCGTCTGCTCAGTCTGTCTCACTCTCAGTCTGTCTATCTGTCTGTCTGTCTGTCTGTCTGTCTGTCTCAGTCTGTCGGTCCGTCTGTCTCAGTCTGTCTCAGTCTGTCTGTCTCAGTCTGTCGGCCCGTCTGTCAGTCCTTATCGCCGGCCGGAGCGAAGCGTCGCCCGCCGGGACCGATCTGCTGCCCTGTCCGATCGTAAAGAGGCCAATTTGACTATTCGCCATAAACTGCTGGAGGCATCTGACCACATGGCCGCTCGGGCCGGCGGCGGCGGTCGCCCTCAATCGGCCCCTGGGGCGCTGCGGCTGGCCGGCCCCTACTTCCAATTAGCTGGACAGCGATGGCAGTGGCGGGTCGTGACCGCAGCCGAACGTCTCCAGGCCACCGTGCCGTATGGAACGGGAAGGGGAGGGAGCGGGAGTCTGGGAGGCCGCGCAGGGGCAGGGCTGGGGAGGAGCGGGGAAGCGATGGGGACCGGTCACGGGAATAGAAAAACAATCACTGGCCCGCTCGAATGCTTATAAGATTATGTGATGTTAAGTCTTCGGATTGCACGATGCATCACTACATACACACGCGTCAGTGATGTCATTCAAACTTTTGAAATTTAAATTTAAAAAAAATCTTAGTTGCGTGTGCGTCCAATGACTGTTCTTCGTTTGTTGAAATGAATTCGGTTATTATTACTCACCGATTATCCTCATTTCCGAAAATGGACTCGGAGACATTTCCACACCCAACAAGATACTGTAAAATTTAGCGATGCTTAAATCGTTCATTTGGCACTGATTGGTCGTGCTGAACTTTGCTTTGTGTCGTTCGTGCCACACTAATCATTTGGTTCCGCTCGGAACAGCAGTAGTTTGCGTGCCGTTATGCACCATTTCAATGCGTATGGCAGAACTGATATCATTTACGGTATACCTGAACTGCCTGATGTCAATATACGGATATAATTTACATACGGATGTTTAGATGGCAGCTCTTATCTGGTGATTCCATAAAGAGCTTTGTTGACATCCTGCGATCGTGTAGTTCACAGTTTGATCTGTTCATTGGCATCGTCCTGCGATCACGTTGCATGCGGAGAAACAATTAACCTTCACTTACAAGGTCGTAATTTTTGTACAATTATTGGAACTAGACACGCGCTAGTCAGGCCAAATAAAGGCATTCAATGGTAAATTATGTTATAATGGTTAATGTTTCATGAAATGTGTTGGGCTGTTCGACATTCACAAATTCTTAGATGCTTCTAAATGACTGTGGCCTGAGGGAAAGCCGTCGTTCTATTCGAGGAAGTGCCGGTGTCACCTTTTGGATGAAGAACTGCTCTGAATATTTCATTCGAATTTTAAAGGATGTCCCGAGTAGATCACCAGGCTGCTAAAAAATGTCTGCTTCCGAATATGTCATTCGATTTAGGTGCGTTTTTTTTTTTGGGGGGGGGGGGAAGGGCGCCCGGGACAGTAGAATGTCCGAAAATATATGTTATATTCTATAGACCCAATGCCTCCATCCTTGCCACACCTTACATGTTCTCCTGTTCACCCGAACACCTCCCACGACCCTTGTGCACGAGCTCCCGCTCATCACGTGCCGCGCCGCGTGCGCCTCACATGTGCCACGTCCGTCTGTGTCAACACGGTGGGCCGTCCGTGGTGGCCCTGGCTGCCGCCCGGATCCTCACTTTTCAGTGTTTGCTGACGGCTGCAATGCTGCTGGAACAGATCTGTGTCTGCCAGATCCTCACCAACTCTACTGTGGAAGCGACAGACTGCTAGTAAACATGACATCTACAGCTACTTACTGACGTTTTAATGATCGCACTGAGATGCTGCACACTGCACTCTGCACACTGCACACGAAGTTTGCGCGATACGGACCATCCGTGGTTCATTCACCTCACCTGCGCCTACCTTGTGTACGTGTACGAGTAGGCGTGGGTGACCCATTGTCAAATGGTCAATTCTGCGTGACATGTTGGCTATGGCGTGCTGGCTGAGGTGTACTTATGCACTTATCGACGGTCGTGGCTCATGTCCGCCCATCAGCTGTCGGTCGGGGTCCGTTTTGCGTGCGTCGCAGCGCCACTCTCCCAAGCGGTTTAATCATGGCTTACGGTTGGCGTTGGGCACCGGTAACCGGAATCGGGCCGTGACTTAGTGCAGGCACGGCCCATTACAGCCCGCTGCCATCGGCGCGCGCCGCGGCACGGGCCAGCGGCCTGACTTCTGTAGGGGCGACACGGAGCCAGCGACCAGGCTCTGTCACTGAACTACACTGAGCCAGCGACCAGGCTCTGTCACTGAAACACGGAGCCAGCACCAGGCTCTGTCACTGAAACACGGAGCCAGCGACCAGGCTCTGTCACTGAAACACGGAGCCAGCGACCAGGCTCTGTCACTGAAACACGGAGCCAGCGACCAGCTCTGTCACTGAAACACGGAGCCAGCGACCAGGCTCTGTCACTGAAACACGGAGCCAGCGACCAGGCTCTGTCACTGAAACACGGAGCCAGCAACCAGGCTCTGTCACTGAAACACGGAGCCAGCGACCAGCTCTGTCACTGAAACACGGAGCCAGCGACCGGGCTCTGTCACTGAACTACACGGAGCCAGCGACCAGGCTCTGTCACTGAACTACACACAGCCAGCGATCGAACTTGCTGCATGCCTTACCTACCTGTACGAGGCTCACCTCTGGATGCGGTTCATAGTGCGCCAAGCCAGTGCCCCTAGCGACGTGAGTTTGGTAGACGCTAAGACGGGGCTGGTGAGCCGGTGTTCTGAAACTACATACTCGCCACTCGGCGTGACAGCGATCAAAGGACAAGGCTCGGCGCTTTGCAGTCGTGTTCGGTTTTCATGGAATAAACCAGCGATATTTTTTTCTTCAACGATTTAGATACAATTTTCTACAATTTTCCTCTTATGCTGACTTTGTCTTTTCATAAGCATTTTATCAACTTTCGAGAGCCGGGAAATATGAACAGAAGCTGCTCAGATGGTTGATGCTTATACGCATGCCCGTTTGTAAAAAAGTAATTTACCAATGTCTGCCGTTTTTGACACGTTCTGTCATCATCCTTGCAATTATGTAGGCTGTAGCACTTTTCAGGAGGCATTCAGCTCTCACATGGTTCAAGTGGCCGACTTTAAACGTAATAAACGTAGCAACCCATGACATAATTCATCTCATTCATCACAGAACGGGGTTAATGGGGTACACGCTATCTTAAATGACTCGAACGTGCAGCTGAAAATCAATATCATGGGCAGTAGTTAAAGTCAGCCTAAAATGCCTTCCTTTCATTAGTGTGACATCGACCGAACGTTGAGAATTTATTGGAGAATGATATTGATTTCACTGGTGTCATCAAGACACTGCCAAAGACATTTGGAGATTCCTGCTCCCTGGACCTAGCGGTATCAATGTAATCACATGGACCATGGGGAGGCAAAATTTAGGGAAAATGTGGTGTGATGCACCGTTGAGGTTTTTTTTCCTTTGATCATTACCTATTTTCTATGCCAATTATTTCGCGTCACATCTGCTCATTTTAGTCCGCTTTCTATATTTTGACTTATGGTTCAGTTGTCTAGATGTGCTCGTAATACGATCTGACAGTGTTTTTTTTTTTTGGGGGGGGGGTGGAAGGGCGGAGACACGGTGTGTGGAACAAACGGGTCTCTGCCCTCTGGCTGGGTCAGTGCAGTGTGGGGAGGCTACTTCCGTGGGGAGGGAGGCGCGCACCGTTCGACTGGCGTCAACAGATAGGTCCCGGGGTGCCGTGAAATTGACGGATGGCCCCGTCACGGCACGGCTTCATACACACACCAGCTGCTGCGGGCGGCCTAGGCAAACCGGCCGGTTACCGACCCCGGCCAAACGGCCGGAGAACATACTAGTTAGGGACGCCAGAAATAGACCAGCTGTGCTGGCTACTGGGCAGTGCAGTGCATGTATTCTTCGCAGTGCAGAGATAAGGGCTAACAGCTTATTTGCCATCAGATTATCTTGTGAATGTGCCCAACTATCAACTATGTCATTTCATTGACGGTTCTGATCAGACCTATTAGTACATAATCAAAGTATTTTGAAACTATCATTCACTCATTTCGTTAGGCCGTCTGTTGATGTCTAGCACAATTCAAATTTGTATGTCTCGGGGACTTTTTTATGTGAAGGTACCCTAACCGATTACTCCCACTCGCTCGCTTCCTTTCCCTGGAGGCCCGGGAGGCCGCCCCGGTCTGACCGGGCCGAGGAGCGGCGACCACTAAACGTCACCGTCCCGGCCATTCCCGGAGCTCAGCGACGCAAAATTGAAACCGCTTGGTGATGCAAATTTATGAGGAGAGCGTCGGCGGCGCTCTCAGCCGACTGCCATTTGACCGGGCATTTGTACGTGACCAGGACTGCAGCGACGGAAGGAAGCCGCCGGCGAGTTTGCCCGGAGTTTCCCCGGCAACTCTTCACGCACACCTACCTGCATTTTTATAGAGCATATAGAGAGAATCAAAGAACAGGTACTGCGTGAAGAACGTCAGACAAAGTCATTAATGGCTTTGGTCCTGTCTATGCTCCTATTTACATGAACGTTCTTTTTTCATAAATTTATTATACTATTGCATCTTTATTTCTTTACCTTAAGTGACGTTTCTAAAAATAAATTAGTCAAAAAACAAGCGGACATATAGGACAAATCCAGCCAATGTTCATTAGTACCATTGAGGATAGCATGGGATGTGAATTATGACAGTGTGTGGACTGGATGTAAATCGAACACTGCTGCGGCATCTTCCTCCAATTCCGTACCGGACACCAATGTTTGTCTGTTTAGTCCGGACAGTTTAGTATGCAGGATCAGCGTGATATCGTGACCACTGGCGAGTCGTAGGGGAGATCCGTGTAAGACGCCCAGGGTCGGTAAGAGGCCCCATCGCTTTTTTTACCAAACCAATAATGTTATTTATTTTTTAATATTCTTGTAAAGCAGAAGCCCTCTTGAAACAACAACTCACGAAACCTGAGGTATCAGGTGCGTCGCAGCGACTTTTGGTAAGCCTGTTTCTGTTTTTGCCCCTTTACTTGCTAGATATATGCATTTTTATCACCCTTATATCTGAAAAAACAATGGCTATCAAATACAATCTTCTCTCATCGAAATTGTCACATGTTAGCTTCAGAATAGACCATGTTCTGGTGCGCTGCAAATGTCTCATAAACCATAAATATTGTGGACGTTAAAACACTGTATTTTTTTAAGAGGCCCTCCCTTCGAGGATGATAAGACGCCCCCCGATAAAAAAAACGCCCCCGATGCTAAAACGCCTGCACCTGCGGCAGGCGTGGCATTCTTTTTTCAAGGAGTTTGTTTTTGTTTCTTTTTTCTGTTTCTTTTCTTAGAGGTTATAGGTACAATTTTCGTTGGTCATCAGCGTTTGGTTGTGCTAGTTTTCGCATTGTTCGAGCGCTTTGGAAGTGTTATTGGTTTCGATAACACCGTATTTGCTTAGCTTTTCGAAATAAAAGGCCTTGCAGCTGTGTTCGCAAAGCGTCTTTTACAAGTCGACTTGACTTTTAAAACGCCCGAGGGGGTTTTAAGACGCCCGAGGGGGTCTTACCATACCCATAGTGTGTAAGAGGCCCTTTTGCAACTTTTTCCAAAATGTTAAAGTTTACGGTTTGTGTACCCCCTAGATTCATTTTGAATGCAAATATGTATGGGAAAATGATGCATGCTCACAGCGCATGCACACGTTAGCGCTTAAATATTATCAGTTGTCTAAAAATAGTAACTGAGCTTAAGGGGGGGCCTCCTGCACCACTCTCCCCTACTGAGCACCCCGTCCGCTCCCCCCCCCCCCAGGAGCTGACACAGGGGAGAGCTCAGACGCTGACAGAGCGAGAGAGGGAGAGGGGTGCGCGCCGCGATGGGACCGCCGCACACCGCCGGCGACAACTAAATTAAACTCAGATTTCTCTGGGGATCCTGGCGGAGACATTATCGGCCAATAAAAGTGGCAGACGGAAAAATGGCTGTCTGTTCTGGTGAGCCGCGCACAACTCTAAGACGGAGACGGTGAGAGGGGTGTGAGAATGGGGCGTGATGAGCGGCGCGGGGATCGGTCAATAAGAAGTGCAGTGACCAGCCGGTGACTCTTATCTCCTCTCCTTTATATGTGGAGTGCTGGTGAAAAGTCGATAGAAGCCGGACGTGATCTGGCCACCGCACAGTGGGGATTTTTCCGATCTAGCACGTCTTTATTCGTAGAGGGCAAACCATAGGTAGAATTGTAGCCAGATTGTGCACAGATGTTGGCTGGTGTGTCCTGGTGAGAATTTTACCTGTAAATGTGCATAATCAACATAGTATAGGGGGTTCAATTGGACCCCCCGCTCAGCCGTTTGGCCCCTGATCAAGCTAGAGCTTCGCGGAAAAGTCAAGCGTGCTGCCTATGACGAAATTAGGCCGAATATATCCAATTTCAAAGTCCAAGGTCATAAGCTGACTTTCCAAGTCAGTTTAATGACCCAACTAAAGTTGGGAAATCGAGACCTCTTGAAACTTCGCAAAGTTAGGGTGTTACGGGGTATTTTGGGGTGCTGATCACGAATTTCATGTTACTTTTGATCACAGACGATGTCTTTATGCATTTAGGCCAGGTCGGGTCAGGTCAGGTTAGATCAATTAGTAGGCGTCCTGCCGGCCATCCATAGAAGTGTCACCTACTACTGATAGCTTCGTAACATGGAACGAAGGCACTAGAACTACTTCGTAAATATTCAAATGGCTGCTAAAATCGAAATCAGCACCAAAAACTACCCTAGAAACAAGTAAAACTCGAAAAAGTGAACCAAGGTCATCAAAAGGTCAATGACCTTGACTTGACCTTCACGTGACCTTGACACCCACCATTATGCATGGCACCAACATCATTTCACATATTTGAACGTTTAAAACCACAAAAAGACTGGAAACCGCGGATAATGTGACCTGGCATACGCCGAATCGCGATTCCGGCCAAACATGGTCTCGAGAAATATGCCACAGGTCAAAGGTCAGTTGGGTCAGAGTCATGAAATTTTTAGGTTAGATGTAAAATTGATGATCTCGAGGGTACCGAAAGTTTCGGCGCGATCGGCCGCTTTTTGCGCGAGTAATTTGCGGAAAACCATGGGGTTTTATCCGACCCCTTCCCCCTCCCCCTCCCCACAAGTGCGATGGTTAATAAGGTTACGGTATGTATAATTTACGCTTGTCATCCTATTCCTAATGAATGTGTCTCAGAAAATATGCATCATATAAATCACGAAGTAAAATTATTCGCCTATGTCCGGAACATACCTACATATATCGTGCTGTTTGCCCTAGCGCTCCTCGAGTGGGGTGTTAAGATACTCTAATGTGAATATTCCGTGTTCAGGCAAGTTTCGGCAGCCAAACTAGGCGTTGTCTTGTGCAGAAGAAAGTGGCGAATTCGATAGGATATATTTCGGAGTGGAAAAGTGTGGAGAACATTGTTGATTTCCTACATTTATTTAGAATACCATTCCTTCAATATGGTGTCTGTAAGGTTTTTTTGTAAAGGGCATTTTTGTGACCTTAGTGAGGTTGTGGCATACTTTCTGTTTGCCATTCCATTCCTAATAAAGGTGCCTTTCAGACGATATGCAACCTTAAGACCTCGCAAGATTAAAACCAACAGGACAGGACAATGAAATTGAGCTATAATTTCGGGCCTTGCTGAGCCCATTGAGTAATCATGCATGAGTGTGAACTTTGGGCGCATTTTTCCTAGTTTTGCTGTGGACATACAGATAAAACAATGGCATATATGAAAAATTCAGACATTTCTTAGCCCTACTGACACAAAAAATAAACAAAAATCCAAAAAATATTTTTTGAATTAATAGGCGCTAGATCGGAAAAATCCCCACTGTGCACCGGCCTAAAAGGCTTAAATCAAACTTAATTTGAGACATTCAGAAGAATTGCACACAGCTTTGGCATACGAGTAGTTACTGGAATTTTAAATACAAAATAAAACATCGAGTATGTCATTATGCAGAATGGCTCACAATAAAGTATAGTTATTGAACTTCTAAATACAAAATAAAACAGAGCTGAAACTAAGTGCCGCTTATCTTTGACAAGGGAAACAAGGGAAGATGTGCATTAGGCAATATGCAACTAGATTGGCTAGATGACAATATGGAAAAGGATAAACAGTTTCTGCTCTTTGTTTTCCCCAAGATCATTGAATACTCATGTGGTGCGTCAGTTCATAGCGTGCTTTCCGGATTATCTCACTCCTACTGTCGCAGCCTTTACCTGTACCTAATTAACCAGCTTACACTGTTGCAAAGGTCGGCTATTACAGCCGGAAAACTCATCAAGTGTCCGGTGGTTCCTCAGGAGGCCTCAAGGCGTCAATATAGAGATCGCCGCTGTGGTCAGCCGTGCCCAATATGGCTGTCTCACAGTTGTATACATACCCAATATGGCCGTCTCCTGTTGTCCCCACCCAATATGGCGTCTCGTCAAGCGGCACTGTGTTCCCCGGGGTGTGGCGGTTCGCAGTTGAAGACGTATTCAGCGGAGGTCGCCAGTCGTAAAAAAATGCCCGATGGTCAATACCCGAAGGTTGTTTCTTCATTAGACAAACACTATTCTTTAGAATTGTGTTTTTCTATTGAAAAACAAACTGAGGGTGTTTCCATTTCGGGATAGGATTCGTGTTTGGTGCAGCGAATTGGGGCACCTTGCACCGTTTGCACACGAACCGATAGATTTTGATTAAATTTTCAGGGCAGCTGCCCCCACAGATTATCTACCACGAAACACCCTCAGCTAAGAATATAATTATTTTTCTTGCACGTGGCACGTGCACGTGTTTTAGGCCCATAGGCTTCAACATTAGGTGGATTTTCGGCATCGCATTTCTCGCAGACGGGTGCTTGTAATGCGATGGGCTTCTATGTGCTGGGTGGCCGCCCCGGCATCTACCATGAGCCGGCGGCGCCGTTTCGGGCAGCTTCGGGAAGGGGGTGCAAATTGCACGTGCAGCCGCCATTGGTTTAGTGTTACGAAATGTGCCAAAACGGGTTTTCTCGATTTGCTCAAAATCGGCTCGATAGATTTTCTTTGTTTTTTGAGTACCGGTAGTCGGTCAGTAGGTTCGTTCGTCAATGTCAATCGCTTGAAATATAATTAACTTTTTTGCACGTGGCACGCGCACAAATCTTCACGTCTTAAGTCAATGGGATTTCTTGAAAAAATTACTTAAATCGATTTTGCTCAAAATTTCCACGTTAGATGTTAAAAATGTTTCAGTATGATATGCACCCACATGTCGCCTACCAGGTGGCATAGGCCATATATGGGGCGATTGAAATGCACGTGCACGCCCCGCACTTGTTTGAGGGGACCACCTCCGTGAAAATTTTACCACTGCTGGTATGATGGCCTGTGCCGCGCAAACAATGCGTGCCAGCGGAACCAATCGAGGTCAGTCGTCAAAGGGATGCTCTAGGATAGTTGTACACCTCATCACGTGGTGCACGTGTTTTCGCACGTGCGCCACGTGGGTGTAGCATTTTGGGATAGGTAGCCATTGGTGCATAATTAGGCTCAGGTGATAACCTCACTGCATGGGTTTGAGCCAGAGTTCCAAGTCGGTTGCGATAATGACCATTGGTGTTGGGTCTACCACGTGTCAAACACGTGGCCGCCCGGGGTTCTCCATTCCGGAGATATTGTGACCGATAGTGAGGTAAGCCCTTATTTAAAGATTGGCCAAGTTTGATCGGCCGCTGGGAGACAATGGTGGCGCACCCGAAAGTCTACCAATGGGCACTGACGACCCCTTTCATCTGGTACAAAAGGATGGTCGCTTTATGTCTTTAGGCCACACGTGGCACGTGGCACCCCACCTCGAGTGACCACGTGCACTCTCAATGTAAGGCGTTTTGGCCATAACTTTGCCATTTATGGGCCGATTTCGACGAAAATTGCAACATTGATGCATTAAAATGACCTGTGCCACAAACGGCGCTACGAATACAACAAACTCATGTGCGTCGTTTTTGTCTCTAGTGCGCCACTTAAGCTACAGTGGCTAAAAGTCGAGGAATATTACGCGTATTTCTTTCAACGGGCCGATTTCGTCGAAACTTGCAACGGTAGTGCACGAAACTAGGCAGCGACACATATGAAGCGAGACAAAAACAGGCTGTTTGTGCGCCATTTTTGTCTTAAGTGCGCCATTAAATGCCTAAAGTGGCTAAAACTAAAGAATCTCATCATTTTCATGCATTAATAAATTACTGTGAGGTATGCATGTAACGTCTCGCGCCACTTTGGTCTTAATTGCGTTAGCGTTTCGGGCGTGTGATTTGCGCGTTTTGCGGTGTTTGCGTTTTGCGGCGGGCGGGTGTTTTGTGTTTTTTTGCGGTGTTTGTTTGACGGCGGGCGGACGGGCGATGTGGGCGTTTTTTGCGTCTTTTTCGGTGTTAAGTTTTTTTCGGTTTCCGGCGGCCTGGCGCTTTTTGCGGTGTTTGCGTTTGGCAGCGGGCGGGCGATTTTTTAGGCGTTTTCGGTTGGTGTTTAGCGTGCGTGCGATGCGGGCGGTTTATTGTTTGCGGCGTTTTTGCATTTTTTGCGGTTAGTGGTGGTCGTGCGATTTTTTCGACGTTTGCTTTGGCGTTTCGGACGTGCGTTTTGCGCGTTTTGTGGTGTTTGCGTTTTGCGGCGGGCGGGTGGGCGTTTTGTGTTTGGCGGCGGGCGTGCGGGCCATGCGGGCGGTTTTCTTTTTTGCGTCGTTTACGGTGTTCAATTTGTTGGCGGTTGGCGGCGGTTGGGCGCTTTTTAGGCGTTTTCGGTTGGCGGTTAGCGTGCGTGCGATGCGGGCGGTTTTATTTTTTGCGGCGTTTTTGCGTTTTTTTGCGGTTTGCGGCGGGCGGGCATTTATTTGTGTGTTTTTTATCTTCTTGCGACATTTGCGTTGGCGTTTCCGGCGTGCGTTTTGCGCGTTTTGCGGTGTTTGTGTTTTACGGCGGGCGGGCGTTTTTTCACAATTCAAAGTCCCAACCTTCGGGCCGCAGCGCTGCTCGAAAAGCGCTGCCCTCGAGTATAGCTAGGCCTAGAGCGACGAATCCAGTGATGGTAATCCTGGGTCGACAAATTGGACGATTTGTGAAATCTGCGCACTGAAGCAGATCGACAGGATGCTCAGTGATGATATGAAATGCCTCGACAAGTCTGTTTGGACGAACTCAATTGAGTGAAAATGAATAGTTATTGGGCGCCAGTTGTTCTGAATGTTGCTGATGTTGCTTGTTTCTTATTCTCTTCATTTTTATTGGAAAATAGTTATTTTACCTTCGATTGAATGCTATTTACCTAAACGTCTATTTTTACTCTGATAAGCTAGCTCAGCTTTAGTCGACTTTGTGTCATAGGCATGCTTTATGGTATATAAACCGTAATACTTGCGTGGCAAATACACCTATGCACAGACATATTTTCAGTTTTTTTGTCATCTCATCATTGAGCAGCCCAAAACAAAGCTTCAATATCCTTTGTCCATTGTTTGCACTTTGAACATTTTTGGGACATTTTTCATCGAACTGAACAGTAGGTAACTCTTCCTCAGCCGAAGTCAAAGCAGCACAGAAGCCAGAAGGCACGTCATCTTAAATTGGGTGTCTTCCGTATTTGAACTCGCGTTCTCTGCTACCATTGCTATAAAACGGTGGTGACTGGCGCTTTTGTCCTGCTAAAGCAATTTGCCTGGCGCTGCTGTTGTTCCGTCCCATCTCCGTTGTTCGCGGAAAATGAATGCAAATTCCTCACTTAGTCGCGCCGCGCTCGAGTCTGTCCTATTCAAACAGTCCGCGAGCAAAAATAGCGTCCTGTCTCGGCGAGTCGACTTTCATGCGGTGCTTAATGGGCCCCGCGGGCCGAATTCGGGGCGACACCGGCGCGCCGCGCCACGACCAAATGGCCGCTAAAGGCGCGCCCGCCGTCCGCGCCATTAGCATAAACGGCGCGCCGTTTTCGCGCGCACTCTTGGCGCCTCCAGAACTCGCTTATAATGTCGTGCGGGAGCTGTGTCCCGTGTGATATGTGACCATCAGTAGCAGTCTGATGTCCCGCTATATCAGAACATTGTTTTTGTTCGCAAAATGCTCTGGGGCTGGTGCTTTGATGACCTTACACCAACAAAGCCAGAAATGTGTTCGAATTCATCCCACGAAAGTGACGCATTTTTTTATTCTGATTGACCATGGCTTATTGAGATAATGACGGCAACATGAACAATGAACATGTTTTAGTTATCTTAATGGATTGCAAATGCATGGCATTCCACTCGCTCAAAATATGCATATAGCATGCCATACAATACAACTCACAGTTTTCTGCAGACAGCGCGGCGCCTCTCCCCCCCGGCACGTCCGGCGCCGTCACCCCGTTTTCAATATCGGCAGTCATCAGTCACCGGCGGGACGTCATTGGGGAAAAACGGACCGCCGGCGGACCATCAGGTGGCCGGTGGTGAATTTCGACCAGCCGCTACACCCAGCCCCCGTTCACGAGCTTCAGAATTCCTTTACCGTGACGTCATCACGGCGCATGAATTTTCCTTCACCCATAGAAATGCATGCAAAGCATGGTGTGTTTCAGGCGGGCTAAGGAGAAATCTAAGGCCTACATGTGTTCAAAAGACGTACCACTAGGCCAATGGATTCGTCTCATCACGATGAATGGGGTTGAAATCGAAACATTCGGCCTATATTTATCTAAAATGGGCCAATCAAATGGTCCCTGCAACTCATAATGAAGGATTTCCTCTGCGTTGAAAAATTTGTTCCAAGTGTTTTTTATCAGCGACAGGGGAAATCCTTCACAATTGCTACCAGATTACTACCATATTCCCTCGCATTTCCGTTGCGCATTGCCTCACAAATCAGAGTTTTGTGAAGTTTATACTAATTTAATTGTCATATTTTGGCTGATTTTGGCGATTTTTAATTATTTCAACGCAGCATGGATCACGTAGATCTAAAGTTTGCTGAAGAATGTGGCTTTTGCTTGGTTATTATCAAGTTATCTGTGATTTGGTGCGTCGTGATCGTAGCATTATGTAAAATGCAAATTATTAAATCAATTTTTGAAGTAAAGTTCACATGAAAAACCAATAGTTCAAGCATAATAATTGTTTAAACATAATGATGCAACATGTGTCTCCGAGATGGAACTCATATTTCAAATGAAAACTGAAAATGGAAAACAGAAGTGGATTTGCGGAGTCACTGGAGATCACAAAGTGCTCTTGATTGTTGGTAGTTGAAGATGTTGAGAGAACTTGTGAATCTGCATACCAGGTCCTCACTTGTTTGATTGTTCAAAGCTATTTTAATTCTCATAATTGTGTGTAGTGACTGTGCACACTGCGTAGCACATATAAATGTGCAGGTGGCTGGTGCCTGGTAGGTGGGTTGAACTTCGGAGGTGCGGATTTGGATGTCAGTTTAAAATTCATGGTTATGCCTTGTAGAGTAAGCTCTGCTGTTATTTTTGTCTTTTAATTTTGTTGTAGGTATATCTAATACAGCTGTTAGATTCATTTTTATTAAAATGCTCCGCCAGAATTTGCACATGTTTCATGCATGAATGGCTAAGTTTGGGGCATTTATTCAACTCTGACTGCTAAAGTTTTTCAAAGGCACATGGCACAGCATGACTTCGGGTTAGATCAGCTGGTACCTACCTGTTGACTTTTTTCTATTTTTGGTGGTGATGTGTTTGCTGTTTGCCTTTTGCAAGGTGGTCAATGAAATAAAATAATGCATTATTTTGGAATGTTTCCTTAACAGAAGCCAGGAGCCGGATTGATGTGTGCTGGCGAATGAGATGGTTCAAAAGCATTATCTGATGTTTTTCAATGTGCACAAGCCATAACATCCCTTTCATATGCTGAACTTTTAAATAGCTTCTCAGTCTCTGTCATTTTCCTGAAATATTGGTGTAGATAAGAAATATCAGTACCTACTCAGAAGTACCTGCCTTCTGCTGAATAAATATTTCATTGGTTGAACGAAATATGCAGGTAGCCTTATGATGATGTAATGTGAAATTTTATTTCTATAAAACTTAGAAAATGAAGTTCTAATTATGCATATATGCATACATTTTTTATGACTAAGAAAGTTTTCCACAAGAGTAGGTAATATGAGAAAGCCTATAAAATGACACATTCTGAAGGCTCAATGCTGTCAGAGTGTTGCCTCAAAGAAAAACTGACTTGCTGGGTTACGAATATTTCTCTATTTTAATTATTAAATGTAATGTACAATACATTGCAGTGAAATAACAAAATAGTGCAGCAAAATAGGATTGGTGACGATCAAACAACACGCGCGCCATTGACGTCTGCAAAAATTGCTACCAGATTGCTACCAAATCCGTGACGTAGCTACGGCGCCTTTATTTCCCTAGTGAACCAACCTGAGTAGTAAAGTAATCTTGGCTACACCACTCTGTGTGTATACATCGCAGAAGGCGGGAGGGAGGGAGCGGGGACAGGGTGGGCGATACAAGATTGATAGGAGATGGGGAGTGGAAGAGAGTAGCCACACACAATAAGTAAAACCATCAAGTATGGCCTATGGGAATGGCTTATGTTACCTCGAAGAGATATATATGAAACAAAATTAAGCGGCATTCTTAGTATAGCTGAGCTGTTTGCGGTCATGTGTCACTGATAGGAATTCAAATTGATGCAGCCTGTAGGATCTGCTTACAAAATGTCGTTGCTGTATGTTGTCTGCTTTGCTAGAAAATTGCCACGTTGCCTTTATCCCGCCACATGTCTCGCCATCACATCCAGTGTCCTTTAGCGCCTCTCGCCCATTTCCAATGGCGATTGACGATGGTGAATCCCATTGCTCTGATTTACTCTAATGAAAACCTGGGTCAACCACCATACCATTGACCTGGCAACTGCATTATTAAAAACCAATCGGAAGAACTGGTACCCGGATCGCATTACTGTCGATCCAATTTATGTTGCAGCGTGCATGGATCAAGTTACTTGCACATAATCACACTTGACTGGTTTAACTATCGTTGAGCCTTCATTTCTCGGACGAACGAGAATGCATAGCATTTAGTGACGTCTCTTTGCAGTGTGTTCTGGTAAAAATGCGATCGGAAGACACATTTTCCAGCCCTGCCATAATCCGTTCTGATTCTCTGAGAAAACCGCTGAGGCTGTGCGTTCCTGATAAGTCATCCGTTTTCCACTCCTTTCAGCCAATTCTTTTTTCTTTTGCGGCTCTCACTCCTCTCTCTCTCTCTCTCTCTCTCTCTCTCTCTCTCTCTCTCTCTCTCTCTCTCTCTCTCCTTTCGTCTGTCACTGAACCCTGGCTGACTCGGCGGTGGCCTGACTTTCTTCCGTCTTTCTTCCGTATCATCCCGGGGTCTCCCATCCGGGTGTGACCTGCCCTTCTCCCTACCATCACCCGTCCTGTATATCCTCGGTACAGGGGTCCACGACAACCAGGGGAATATATATTACTGAACGGCTCTGGGAAAGAAAAATGGAAACCGAGGTCTTTAAAAAATTGTAGGCACGAGGCGTAGCCGAGTGCCGGAGATTTTTTGAAGACCGAGGTTTCCATTTTTCTTCCCAGAGCAAGTTCAGTAAGATATTTCCCATACGTCGTTTAATATCTATTCAGAAACTCACAATTTAATTATTGAAATCACCTTTTTTAAGATTTTTATCAAAAAATCACCAGAACTGTAGGTCATCAACCCGTGCCGGAAAACAGTGCAGGAAAGATCACGTGCAAATGTTTCCCGCACGGCTAGGATAATGCTAAAGGGATATCTCGGCGTATGGGAAATTACTGGACCGACTGTCAACTGGATTATTCAGCCGCACACAGCAGGGTCACCGGGAACAGTCATACATTCCAGAGCAGACCGGGACTTTGTGAACTATCAAAAAAGCCGTCAGGCGGTTACAGAGAAACGAAATGATGGCGCGAATGATTTCCTGTTGGGATATGTTGTGTGATATTCTGTCAAGATCTACTCATACAGACTGCATATCTGCATTTTATGGGTGGAACGTAGTGGCGGGGAAAGACCATGTCAAGACAATGGTCTAATGTTTTCCAGTGAATTACTTTAGGACACGCCTGAGCGAGTGACATGATGACTTCAAAGAAACATCTGCAGCAATATGTAATCCCTTCCCTGTCACCCTGCTTCCTGGCAGTCACAGGCAGGGACGCATCCTTTTTCTCTCCATGTCTCCCCACCGACCCTTGTCTCGTGTCTCAGTCACATTGTACTGTGCACCATGTTTTCCACTGAACGCCACATGTGCCACTTGGCAGTGTCGCCGTTCAGTTACGGTGGGGGTTGGGATGGGGAGGGGGGTCTGCAGGGTGGTGACAGTGGGACGCTCATTGGTTGCTTTATGGACAGCCAGCAGATTAATGTTTATGTATGGTCTACTAGTGTCATTCGCTGCAGATGTTGGACCACTGCACTGGGTCGTCATGATGAGTACGCAACAACGAAGGAGGCAGTGATGACGACGGTTTCGATTAAGCTCCTGGAATAAGTTGATGGTTGATAATCGAATACAAAAAGTTAAAATAATGAAATAGATGTCACATACGCCCACCAGTATAGGTAGGTAGATAAGTAGTGGGCAGATTGATAGTAGATGACTGTGAACACCTTCAGTGACACCAGAGTGGGTACTGGGTGGTTTCGTTTTCTGTCAACGTTGCCAGAGGCTGCAGTCACCGCCGCCCCCATTGATCCCAGCTCAGCGGGGCGGGAGGCGGCACCTGTCCGCGGTCCCGACACGCCGCTTTACGACAGGCCCGCTACCAGCGTGTCCGATCGATCGCGCCGCTCCGGTCTACCCGCTGATCTGCCGCCGGGTCACCGGGGTCAGGTCGGGTCACCTCAGGCACACCTCCCCGGCGCGGCTGACACGCAACTCAGCCGGAGGCTGGCGGCCGCTGACAGCCCGCTCCCGAGTTGGTCAGTTGGTGAGCGTAAACATCGCCGGCGCCGACTGTGTGCAGCGAGCTGATGGCCAGGAAGAGGTGATGTTTCAACTGTTGGCAGCCAGTTTTGACAGTTGTGGGGTCTGGGTGGTTTATGGGGTGCCAGCGCGGTGTGAATTGATGTGGTCGACTCATCTGCATGGGGTGTAGGAGGCTACTTGTCAGGTGAAGTGGAGTGCATCAGCTGTCAACACTACAGAATAAAGTTAACCCTCGCCCCGTTGGGGGGGGGCCATTTTGGCCCCCCCTGTGGTTTTTCCTGAATAGGAAGAAAACGGCGGCGCGCAGCGCCGCCAAATTTTCAGTACCTTCCCGGGCATCAATTTGACACCTTCACACCAAATTTCAAGTCTTAGGTCACCTTAGGTCAGGAGTTATTGAGGTCAAACTGAGGTCATGTTCGAGCAAAAATGAGCAAAAAACATGCAATCTTGAAACGCTCACCAAATCTACAGTTATCAAGCATTTTCAAAGTTCTTTATATGGTCTAGTAGACAAAAAGCGGCGCTACAAAACTGCTATCTCGGATTTTCAAAATTTTGGGTTTTTGACCCCAAAAAATTCGAAAAATTGATTTTTTTTTGAAAAACTAAAAAAAAATCCAAAATTTTTTCCGAATTTCAAAAAACCGGAATATATGTGATAGTCCCTGCGCTCTTCTATATACATACCAAATTTCAGATCGATATCTCGTTTTTTGGCCAAGTTATAGCGAAAAAACTGTTCAAAAATGATGACGTCAAATTTTTGAACTCAATTTTTAGCGATTCTAGACCACTTACGGAAAAACAAAAACCACCATTGAACTCCCCGTGACGAGCTGCATCGATTCGATACCCATTTTATGCAAAAATATTAACTTTGAAATTTGACCTAATTTGACCTGACCTTGACCTGACCTTGACCTGACCTTGTCCAAAACGTGACCTAAGCTGGCCCCAAAGGCTGCCTGACCCACATAATCGCATTTGTCATGTAAAATGGACCATAAAACATGTATCACACGACACTTCCATATTGTGACCCCCCAGTGACCTGACCTCTGTGACCTGACCTGGTATCAGTGACCTCAAATAGCAAAATATGTGTTTGAAGAACATTTCCCCATCGATGATTTTCAATGAAATGCATTTTACTCGATTTAACAACGCATTTCTTGAAATGCCTGTAAACGGTGAAAATTGGACATTTGACCTGACCTGTGACGTCATCGGTTTGACCTAGGTCAATAAAATTGGGTCACAAGGTAGTTCCCTGATAGGGCTATCCAACACCGTTTGCCGCTTGTCGCTAGGTTGCGTGGTTCTCGAGATCTTAGGGGGGGGGGGGGCCAAAATGCCCCCCCCCCCCCCAACGGGGCGCGTTGCTCGGCAGAGCCCAACGGGGCGCGGGTTAAAATGATGGTGCATATCTTCAAAGTTCGTAGCTGTGGAATGTCATTATTGCACAGGTTAGGTGACCTGAATTTGTGTTAGGCAGCTCCTATCCAGCTTTCCTATTTACCTACCCCACCTTCTAGAGACGGAACTAACGGTTTTGGGTGAAAGGAATGTGCAAATAGCAATAATTGACAGGCTATAAAATAGGAGTATCAGCAACGAGAGGTATACAAATTATTCCCTAAATTTGACTTGATAAATATTTGAATGGAGCCAATATGCTGCTAATAAATACATCCATCAACACAGACCCCATTGTGTCGAAGAATATTTGTGCTCGTAGAGCAGATTATCAACGGCTTTAGAGGAGCAGCAAACATCCCTTCCTCGCTGTTTGTGGTGTAATCCTATATCGATCACTGGCTGAATCGCTGGCGGACTGTGCGGGCGGACTTTTCTTTGGTCCGACACTCGTCCACCCTACAGAGTGACAGTGTCAACAATGGCCGGCCATTTGGCGCGTGGCAGTGACAGCTCTGAGCGGACGCTGGACCGCCCTGTAGGGAGGAAGGGGCGGTGTTGGACCCTCCCCCTGTACGGAGGGAGGGTCGGCTGGGAGAGGCAGATGGTGCTGGACAGTGTCTGTGGGCTGCCGGCCAAGAACGGTTACCTACCTACCCCGGGGGAGGTAGATGACCAACACCAATGGTCACGGGGACTGGCATGGACATAGGGCTAAATAGGGTCGGGTGATAACGGTCTGGTGTTCTGTAAGAAACACTCCAGCTGTACGAGTCTTACGCCGTTCAAAAGCTAAGCTCGATGGGAGTCGTCCAGAACGTTCTTAAAATTTGAACATTGTTGCTGTTTCAGCGACGTTTTACGAAACATGCTGATTATTCTGGGGCTGGGCCCTTCATACATTTGTCTCTTACCTACAGCAACCATTTGCATTTGGCATCATCATACCTTCGTCCAGCCCACCGTCGTCCCTCACCCCCTCGGCGCCGCGTCCCGTCGGCTGCTCTCGTCACCCTTCCTTTCCCTCCTCTCCCCTCCCCTCCCGTCCGCTCCTCAGTCGCGCGCCTCGGGGCCGAGCCGATCACGTGACCCATCTCGGAGCCGCAATCAAACCGTGTTTGCCTGGAGCAAACAGCCACCCGGCTCGATCGCGATTGGTCGCCCATCGGGACGGCGTGTGTCGCCGTGGACGGCCCGGCGAGAGGGGTGAAAGATCGACACGGCGCCGCGGGGGAAGATGGGCGCGACAGCATGGTGCAGGGGGTGGGGGGAGAGAGAGAGAGAGAGAGAGAGAGAGAGAGAGAGAGAGAGAGAGGGGGGGAGGGGGAGAGAGAGAGAGAGAGAGAGAGAGAGAGAGAGAGAGAGAGAGAGAGAGAGAGAGAGAGAGAGAGAGAGAGAGATGGCGCATGCATTGAAGTATCAAGTAAGTAATGTCTACCGATCTTTTCATTTGCCTGACCACTGCATCAAGCAGTACTCCTCAGCATGATGTCAAATTGGAAACAGGTGTTTCAGTCGGGACGAAGATCTCTTGGAGTTCTCTTCGTTGGACCGGTACATGCGTTGGTCGTATGGTAACAGAACCACACACAATCATTGAAACAGCTCGGCGTCCGCCATGGGTATTTTCAGAGATGCTGTGCTGGAGCCTGGAACCTCGCCAGATACTGCCTTGTTGTCCATTACGTTCGTCGGAATGTAGCCTGGCCATTGCAGCAGGCATCGGCTCCGGCTCCGTCTCATTCACCCCCACTGAGATGTGGAAAACTGACCCAGTGATGTAATGTGGCGAAGTTCGTCATGGGCCCGCGAGGGCAGTGTCAGAATTGTTGAACCGTACCCGGTGACATAATGAGACACCTGAGAGGGTCCCGGTCGCTGGGTGTAGTTGATTTACCGAAGTGCATGCCTATGCATCCTCAGGATGGTTGTGGCATATCACATAAAGCATATCGAATGATTGTATGGTAAGTGATATTTCGATGACCGGTATCCAACGGCATGAACTAGGTATACATTGCATGGAAATTTGACACTACATAAGGCAAGGCACAAATTTGGTGGAGACTGGAGAACATTCGCTTCCCGCTTGTCCTCCCATTCAATCAGAGTGAAGTCCCAGCCGCCACTCTGAAACAGCCGGCCAGTGACCTCTCCCCCTCCAGCCGGGTGACAAATAGTGCTCCCAGTCATACCTGTCCCTGCCGGACACGACAGGGCGGTGGGCCAGTGGTGGGGTCCGTTTACGACCGCTCTGGACGGCACAGAGAGCCCATTGCCGCCCAAAACTGGAGACCTATAAATTATTTGGCCACCTATGCACTCTAATTGGCACTCCCTCCGTGTCTTAAATAATGCACGGGTGACCCGCGCTGAAGAAAGAAAATTGTAAATCAACCCAAAAGTACCATAACTGTCCACCGGCCCTATTCTCGTGGAGCGGTAAGGAATTAAACAGTGGGTAACTCTGTTTATATCTAGAGTGAACTCGATGAACTTCTGCCGCAAAAGAGCGGTCCAGCGGTAGCTTCAACATTAGCTTATCTAGTGTCTACGTCCACTCCTTTGCTTAAAACTTACCCCAGACTCTTCAAATATGAATGACTAGGTATTTACTGTGGTGACTCTGTCCTCGAAAACACACTTACCTCGCGACGCACTCGGCCAATTATTATTCGGGAAAATCGATGACCTTCTTTCGGCACAGTAAATACAAGTTGGGAATCATAAGCCTGTGCCGCGTCCACGGCTCCAGACGGAAAAAACAGCCACCACGCGATATCTTTGGACCGAATGAACTTCATACTTGAGCCCATTGGGCCAACTTTTTGTACAACTTTTTCAATTTGGCCGGCTAACAGTTCGATAGGCACGTCGTTAATTTCGAGGCACCATAGCCGGCGCCACTGCTGGGCGCTGGCGCTGGCGCTGCAGCGCGGCGCCGGCGGCTGCAGGCCCCTTTTGAACGAGGGCTGGGAAGCCATGGCGCTCCGGCTCTGCTAGAGTCCGTCTGAACGGTCCTTTGATGGCTCGCTGGTAACAGTGCTCCCACTAGTTGATTAAATCTCCGGCCAATTGATGGCAGTCGGGTGGCTTCTGTCGCTGTGCTCCGAAAATTAACGGCGGCTAGCAAATTAGGAATGTTTTACGTTCTAACCGCCTTGCGCGGTATACCTAGTATGGTGACATTTTGTTCTTTGAACATGAAGTACCTACAAAACTCATCAGTGCTCCTCTTTGCGTTTTGCTGAAGCCGTCACATGGAAGCCTCGCAGGCGTCACCCTTCCCCGTGCCGTCGTTATGTAGGATCCCCGCTGCGGCAGACTCTGGCAGTGACATCTCCCTCGGAGGACCCCCGCCGCGGCCGTCCCGGCAGGGGAGACGTGTTACAATATTGCCGTTGCCGAGGAGTAAACAGAGTAGCGACGCATTCTTGGCAGCCGCCGCCGCGGCCGAGCTGCCCAGGTGAAACATGTTCGGCGCTTGCCGCACCCGTGTTCCCTGTCCGAGCGAAGCCACAATGCCGTCTGTATTTCGAGGCTGGCGCTGTTTTCTTTTCAGCAGATGAAAACAGGAACATTATTTCGTGGCGAAAACAACCGTGTGTCAGATGCTTCTGAAGCGGGATTAAAAAAGAACATTATTTAAAAATCGCTCTAGGTTAATGGCGTGCTGTGCAGAGGCGTAAGCGATGCACACTAGCGCTATGCTCGCTCAATGGGCAACCTGTTGGCGCGCCGGTCCCGGCGGGGGCTGAAAATGACCTGTTGACACTTCGCCCGCCGGCAGGACTCCTGCTGACGGCGGCGGACACCGCATCAAGCACCGCTTTGCTCCCGCCGCTGCCTCGCCATCGGACCCGACTGCCGCCTCATACTCAGCAGACTCGCGGGCCCGTCAAACGGCTGATCGCTCGGTGTGAAACCAACGGCGCATGGCTGGAGCGGTAAGGATGTCGCTCTCTCTCACCTGGCCGTGCCAGTCGACCCATGCATGCTCCCATCGACCGGGGTGGTCAGCGCGCGCCACCAACGCCGCCAACGCGCCGCAGTCGTCGCCGACAGTCGGAAAACGTCGGCAGCGACGGAGGCGGCGGTGGAGCACGGTGGACAGCGAGGACTTCAGAGACTGTCCTGCTGTCCTGCGCAACGTCGAAGGTAACACCAAGGGCGTTTCTTCAGACATGTAGTCTCCAGTCGCTTCTGAAAAGTAGTACGGATAATTAAGATCCACTGACACCAGGAAGTACTTGGAGTCCGAATTCGTCATGAACATTTCACCAATCTGACCGGGGCTCCTACCACCTGGGACTCATTGATGGTGTAGTGAGCCGCGCCTGTTCGTGTCAGATAACCTCTCAGCGCCGGGTCGGCAACCCCGGAACGTCGGGTCAAGGCCGCCGCTGCCGGCTCGGCCGCGGCAGTGGATTCAAAGTGTATTGATTAGACAGCACTGCGGGCTGGGTGCCGAGCCTGCCTGCCCTGCCGGCTGGCAGCGGACGAGAACGGCCACGGGAGGCCAGCTCGACTTCGGGAAGACTTGGAGCGACGCAACATCGGACGGTAATCGCACCGACATCAGACAGACATCAGGGCGATATCGAACAGAGACCGAGTGGACTTCAGTTCAACTTACTGCTGCGAGCGAACACCGGTTTTAACGGTCTGCTCTTCTTTCGGTTTTAGCAGGTCAGTCATTCACTATGTCATATGACACTGTAGTTTATGCAGGATTATCTATGTTTGTGCTATTTCAACTGCAAATAACTACGCCCTTACCTTTATCAGGACGAGTTACAACAATTGATTGGTCAGAGGCAAACTTCTTCAATAACACTACATCTGTCTTAGAGAAAATTGGAGAAAACACTCTGGAAGGTCTAAAACCATTGTAAAATCGAAAGGCTTCTTACTGATCGTAAGTTCTGCTTGACTTCTTGAAAGGTGAATCTTGCGGCGAGCGGGAGGTGAGCGAATAAAGTAGATAAGGCGGGAGGTATGTCGATAAAGTAGAGACAATTCTGGCAGACCGTTCTAAGTTCTCTACTGCAAATATTTTTAGTCCGAAAGTCTAAATGTTTCCTGTCGTCATTTTATCTCTTTTTCTTTTATGTTGCACATTCCTTGCGCTATTGAACGTTTGCATTCAGTTCCTAGTTCAGCAGTTAGTTCCGTTTCAGTTAGGCTCTCACCTTACTCGTGCACGCGTGTAGGGTCCGATTCTTCATTACAAGAACGGTCTGTGCCGATTGCGCTCATAAGTGGCACACCGTTTGGGACCAGCTAGATCAGTGACACGCACGTCGCTCAAGCTGGTTGGTCGGTTTCATGCTGCAAGTGCGCGACTCACTCGCAGGCCACATTGTCGCGCCCCCTGATCATCGCTATAAGACGTTAATCATCTCACTGGAAACAGCCATACGAGTACTGTGCAGTGTGCTGAGACTTGGCTGTAGTAAACTAGCAGATGGCGCTGTTAGTTGTCACATGCTGTTTGTTAGATGGAAGATACTGTGCGCTTTCTTATAATTTGTATCGAAAACTGCGTTTTAGATTTGGCTCTTACCCCAATATTGTTTTGTTTTGGATTGATAGAAAAGCGAGCTCAATAGGGGCATTTGGGGAATTATGAGTATCGCCCATTTGGGACTTTGCCACTTATTGAGCGACAGACTCTGAAGAAAAGCTGACGCTGATGATGCTTATTTGATGGCCTATAACGACCGTATTAGATCTGACGGTTCTTCTGCACTGTCATATCAGTTGTTGGACTGGTCAAAAGCTACTATTTTGACCGGTATAAAGTCAAGTACGCGATCATGAAGCGTCGATCATCGTATGCAAATTATAGCATCAACGAAATGTCCAACAAAAAACCCTCAAATTTGGTGGTCCGTCGTCAATTCCTGATAATATCTGAGGCCTATGTAGCTAAGCTTCCTGTTGTCACAGCTTCAATAAAACAGCATCAAGTGCACCCATCACTTGAATTGAGAGTAGAATGCCTACATATTTCACTTTACATTTGTATGCTGAGGCAACAAGTACAGAACCATCTGGGATGTATGTTTTGTATCGATGTTTGTCGAGCGATTTAATTTCAATGCGACGTCCTTGATGTTTTATGTCTGACAAACTCAACGTAGTAATAGAACTAGTCCGATATATTATGTTTTGGATCAAAGTCTCCTTTTTCAATTTGTCGTATGTCAACTTCAGCATCACAGCAGTACAGAACCGATTCCCGCCGTTTTCGCTTCGGCGACTGTTGACTGACTTGGCTTCCGTGTGATCTGCTAGCAGCCGTTTTTTTTCTGCCGCTCCTGTGATGTCTCGTGACGGGCGGTCCGGGCCGTCACGACCAGCTCGGAGGGACCGGGGCGGCCGCGCGGCGGAGGGGGCTTCGCCGCACCCCGGGCGGTCCGCTCCGGCTGCGTCCCCGTGGGGGTTTCTGGCGGCCCCCTGCTGCGAGCCGCGGGGCAGGCGCTGTCAGATTACATCCCGCCCGGCCGCCGCCGGAAGCCGGACGGTGCCTGAGTTCAGTGTCTCTCGCTCTCTGTCTGCCTCTGCGGCAAAGGAGCGCATCCCACTTCCCCTCCGACCGGTCTCCGAACCGAGTTCGTTTCCTTCTCTGAGAGCCTTCCGGTGACGAGCTGCAACATTTATTGTGGCTCGACGTGCCGTCCAGTTCGTTAGAACAGGATATCGTGTAGATAAATCAACAGAGAAATGATGCCTCCGGAGCAGTCGCAGGCGGCCGCTGCGTCAATTTGTCACGACTGTTTGGGGAGCTGGCCGCCTGTGACGATCGCTTCACGCGCGAGCGCCGAGAGCAGCTCGGTCTCCGTCTTTGCTGTGCGCCGCGTGCCTGCCAATGGCTTCTCCTTTATTCGCGCAGGCCATTTTTCAGGCGTGCGCGCTCATAAAGAATAACTGGCCGGAGGGCCACACATCTCCCGGCCGGTATTGCCTGCCAGCCGTCTTTACAGCGGCAGTGCATGTTCTGAATATGGAGCGGTGCGGCGGTGCGCGGCGGTCTGGAAATGGACCGGCGCCGGCGGCCTGACGAGGTCGGGAGTCGGTGTCACGCTGGAACAGACTGTGCTCCGGGGAGGCATTGCACCGGTCTCGCAAATGGCCATTTTGATTTGCTGTGCTATTTAAAAGGCGGGCGCAGTGAGCTGTGTAATTTTGTCGATTTGGCTAGCCTATTTTTGCGGTCACTCAGATCACAGTTCATGATTTGGTTTGGTTCAGCTGAGAACAATAGCTCGATCTCATACGAATCAGGATTGAATGCAGTTTTAAACCCGTGAAATGTGAAACTCTTGGATCTTAGCCGGCAGCTCCTCATGTATGATCATTGCTATGCAGGCACAATTTATGTATAGCTGAATAGCACTTTAACTTGTTCTTTCCTTGAACGCTGCTTGGTGGCCCGACTTGAGGGAGCCTGCTATATTACTCTGCACTTTATCTTTCATTTCTGTGAAGCAGGCGGCGTTTTTTGCCGCCGCGGATGGGATGGACGATTGCTTCCCCAAAATAAATCCCCAGATAGTGCCAGTTTAATTTACTTGTCATCCCTCCCTCCTTTCATTATCCGAGGATCAAGCCTTCCGCCTGGCCAGGAGGGGTAGTGTGCGCTTTTGCCGGCCGCTAGCCCGCGCGAATCATCTCAGAAAATATGACGAAGCACAGAAAACCCAGAGTAACCACTGTTGACTCACTGCACCTAGCAAACGGCACAGAAAAGCGCCCGATGAAATAACTGTTCATTGCGTACAAATTGGACACGGTGGAAATTATTATCAATGAAAAGACAATGGGGTCATCAGAGCATTATTAGCTAGATGAATAATGTAATAAAAAGTATGACTTCCGCGCATATGTGATAAGATGCAATGCTGTGACCATTGTGTGATCGTGCCATCATATTTTCCACAATTTACATAAAATATGCAACGTTTTTTTTTCGGTTCAAAACTCTTTGAACTATAGGTATTGCTCCAGCTTTGTAAAGGTCCGCTATCGGGTCGACAGAGTCCTCGGCATTAATAGCTAACCGTGTTTTGACACATTTTTGAGTTCGTTTGCTTTGTATATTTGCCTTTGATTGAGTGGGTGCTCAAGCCGCGTGCAAGCCGCTTTGAATTGACGGAGCCCGCAGAGGTGTTTGTACGCGGTACTTCAAACGGACACCGTGTCACAATCGCTTCACGGGTACGGTGGGCGGCGCGCCGGCAGACACTTTTATGCATCGATTTCCTCACGTGGTCGATGCTCAATAGGCGGACCAGCAATGATAAAGCAGGCGGCCGGTGGGTGCTTTGTCGGTGATCGGCCCAGCCTTTATGCGTCCTACTGCGACAAAATGGCTGCTGTGTCATATTCACTGCATCGTTTTCAGCACTTATGCCATGCATTTCTGAGAGAGCCGGTACGATAAAGGAAGAGGGATAGGAATGTCCTCTGTTTGCAGCGAGGAGTGATAGCACGTCAATATAGACTCGACATAGATGGCATTGTTGGAAACTTGCTGCATATTTTTTAAAAGAAATCGCACGTTATGTAATTAATGTTCTGTGGAATCAAACTTGCAGCAACTTAAATGAAATATGCAGCTTTGATTTGAAAATCATGCTAAAATATTAATAAATACTAAGGGTGTTTCATTATTCAAGCGCACTCAATTCGTGCGCCAAAGACGTTTTTTTCATTTTCCCACACATTCGGCTTTGAATGATGGTACCCATATACTCCCATGGCTCGCCGAGCATTGTAGCGTATATCCGCAAAGCCTGTCGGTTTCATAAACCTCGGCGCGCTCGCGGCTGAGCGAACACGGGCCAGTCTATCGGACAGTGTTTCATTCGCCGAAATCCCGCGAGATCCGCGGCTTCATTGGCCACTGGACATGGTCCTAACATTAGGCCGAAGCTATGGCATGAAATGCCGCCGGACGAAATTGGCTTTCGGGACATATAGCGAGCGGCAGGCCGCAGGGGGTGGTGCCGGGCTGGGCGGGACGGGGGGTATCGACCACCGGAACAATCGGGCCGAGCCGAACCGCGTCAGCGCGCCGCCGCCAGCCGCGGTCATACGCGGTCAGCCGCACTCGGCCGAAACCGACGCCGCCGCGCAGAAAATCGCCCATCGGCGGCGACGATTACGGCTGCAGCGCGTCGGAATCGCCGCCGCCTCGGCCGCCAGCGCCGCGAAGGCCGCGATCCAATCGAGTGCAATTTATAGCCGCTGTGTGTCATTATCGTAAAACAATCGGCCCTAATAACGACCTCAGCGACAGAGTTTTATCTCGGGCCGGCCGAGCGATGATGCCGGATCGGTCGAGGGCTCGCTGGGGACGAGAGCAGTGCCAGACCGCTGCACAGTCGATGTTCGTAGCAAAGTGTTTCGTGATAGTGACAATGCTGGCTAGTGGCTAATGAACACTGAAGTGTTAGGCAAAACGGATATTGGTGTCGCTTGATTATTTGCAAAACCATTGAGTGCTGTTATATGTGTAACCGAACCGAGATCATTTCTTTCCATTACATTTAGCCTCATGCATGGACTGTCTCTTGTAGATCTTTGTATCGTGCTATTCACCCTTTGACTTGTCTCCTCTTCTTTTATCCAAAAGTCCCTCCGGTCGTGTGCTAAATCTCTGTGATTGGCACGCACGCATGCTCTGGTGGTTTGTGGGCCGTGTGGGCTCAGGTGGCGGGATATTAAAGGGTCATCGATCATGCAGAGAAGCGGTATCGGCTCGGAGCCGCAGCTGTGCTGTGAGGCACGTTACGGAGCGACTGAGTTCAACAGTCGCGGCGGCTCGCTGGGTGCAGAGGTGAACCACGAGGCAGGCTGGCTTAGTGGTGATTTGGTTCAGCTCTATCAGCATGTTTGTTGCTCTTACTGGATATGATAAGGTTGTTGGATGATGGATCATAAAGCCGTTTACGTTATAGCTACCTGGCAGAGGTCCAACAGTGGTCAATGCTTCTGCTGCTTTGCATGGTAAAACAAGGCAAACAGTTCCAGAACGCCCAAAGTCATGAATAACTATGTGGCGTAGATAAACACTTGATCGATCGATCCGCCAATGCCAATGCTGGAGCTCCTGGACGTCTTATCACACTAGGATTACCGTGTGGCTTCGGGGACTATTTGGCTTCTGATCTTCAGACATGACCCTCACGCATTCCGCGTTTCGGCATTCCAACAGATCTGCACGATCCCATCCATCCTCAGCAATCCGCGTGTCCGCCTCCGGTCCTGGTGGTCGCTCTATGTAATCGATGTGTGTGTGTCTGTGTGTGTGGCGGTCTGGCTGGTCGCGTGTCCGACCGTCTGTCTATATTCTGGGGGGCGGTACGGCCCCGCCTCTCGGTCACGAGCGGCGGCCGCCAGGCGTGCGGGGGTCGAGGCGGTGCCGCCCCCGCCCGACCGCCGGGTCTGACGGAGGGATTACCGTCAGTGGGACGAGTTGACGTCTTAGACTCAGGTGGGGAGTGGGAGAAGGAAGAATTATGGGATGGAGACTGGAGAGCAGAGAGAACGAAAAGGAAAGAAAGAGGGTGAAGGATTGAGAGAGGGAGAGAGAGAGAGAGAGAGAGAGAGAGAGAGAGAGAGAGAGAGAGAGAGAGAGAGAGAGAGAGAGAGAGAGAGAGAGAGAGAGACGAAAAAGAAATATAAAAAATTCCACAAGAACAAGCTACGCTTAAGGGCTACTGAACGTTGAAATAGACATCAATCTCGTTACGTTCTCTGTCAGATATCCCTTTAATTCTCCATTGAATCAATTTGTGCAATAAGCCTTCGGCAATATCTCGCAGAAAACGCACACGAGCCGTGGCGAGGTCCATACATCTTCATTGTTGCGGCTCTATGAGGGAGCAGCTGCTTCGATTGGCCATAACTGGCGTATGAGGGCGAGGTCATGGACTGTGGCGGGCGCTGATCGGTCCCGCGGGCGCCGCCCGGTCACGCGGACTGGCTCGTTAATCCTCATTAGCTGGACAGTGACGCAGTGTTGCTGGTGAGCCGCCGGGGGCCCGGTGAACCGGGGGCTGAGGTGCAGCCTGCGATCAACACGTGCGGGTTTGGAGTGGGTGGGGGCTAAACGGTGTTCAGACGGTATGGACCTTGATTGGTGTCAGAAGCGGTACTGGATAGATTTCGCTGGCCCAGGGTCATGCCGCTTGCCGCTGGTTGCTGTGCTGCTTGGAAAGGTAGCTGAATGATTCACATTGCACAGTGGACCCTACCGTTCGTCTACCTTTCAAGTCTACTGTTCATTGAGTATCATGGCCATTGGCAAGTGCAAATGTTGGAGCTATGACCACAAAAAAATGATCCACGTAGTGCTCAGGGGCCATTACTTCACGACTTGGGTTACACGGTTCATTCATCTTTTGACATTCTTTGCATATTGCGTTTTATCAGGTTTGTCCGAATCCCTTTAGAATTTAGTCACCACAGTGCTGAATCCCTTTAAGAATGTGTATCCACGTGTATTAAGTTAAAAGGGTTAATGGGCCGTGAAAACGTTTACTTTATATTTATAAGCGGACTGGATTTGTTCAGATCACTGACGCAAAACTCACTTGGATGTGAAAATCTCCCTCACCAGCACTTTTATATTTTCTCGCTGTCACATAAATTTACTCACGGCATGGTCTAACGTCGTTTGGCACGTTCCAAACGAGTGGAACAATGCATAATGATCCCCAGCATTTTATGCAAATTTCTGGCGTTGGAATAGTCTGAGTTTGAAAATGGAGACGAAACTGCGAGGGAGCAGCCCAGCTGACGTGACGTGGAAAATGGCAGCGCTGTTTTATTAATCGCCGCCTTATAGTCTATTAGGCCTCCGCATGATGAGCGGGTTTATGAATAATGAAGGGGTGCAGGCTGGCGGATGGCGGCGGCAGTGTCCAAACTCCGTGTTAAGGCTGAGACCTCCGCTAACAACTCTCCGCTAAGCTGTGTTTTAACCGCGACATACGTGCCAGAACCTAACTAACTCTCCGCTTCCTTACTGGCGTTTGTCACTTCACCTGATCTTGGTTTTGCGTGTCGTTACCATGCCCTCTAGCTGACAGCCCAGCTTCTTGTCAGTACCTATTCGTCATCCGGGTAAGCGCCAGGTCAATCTCGAATGGTTTGGTGTGTTTTATTTACCTGCGCTGATAGATATTTAGTAAAGACTGTCTGTGTTACATCTCACCGGTGTTATTAGTGGATTAGAGCGAATTGATTAAACATTTCAATATTTTTGTTAGCCATATCACTCGGGCTTCCTGTCAATCCTTAGGCCCGTTGCGCTCGTAAACTATATACGTGCGCTGGTCTGTGGCCTGTTTTTCACACCTCGCCGCCAAAGAGAGGCGCCAGCTGTCCCTCCGGCATTCAACGGCCATTAACTTGTAAACACTTCGCTCCGGCCGAGCACTTAAACCGTGCAATTTGTTTCTCATCGATCTTGGCGCCTGACATTATTAATGGCTTTTCGCACGCACATAGATGTCTTAATGTCTATCCCGTGTTGAAAACAACATCGAGTCGAGTCTGGCTGGGACGGAGGCTCAACCGGAAAATAACTCTTTCAGCAACGTTTCGCTGACGCTTTCGACTCAGCAAGAATCACTATTAAAGAAATATGATATTTCAGTTGGTCCAATATCATAGCGCTTTGTGAAGCAATATTGCTTAGGAGTTAGGACCTTAGGCAGTCAGAAATAATGAAACGCCCAATTGTAAGCGTGCAATGTGCATGCTATGAATCATATTCTGACATTATTGTGACAAATATGCAACGCAGTTAGATTCTAAATTTATTTTCAGTCATTGCTCACAAGCAATATACAAATACTTCTCGTGTTTCCGCCCTCCCTCTGCATTTAATTAGAAATTTACAAACGTATTTCAGGCATTCCTAGTGATCATTTTTCTTGTAGCGCCCCTCGCCGTCGCCATCTGCGTTTCACCCCTGCGACCTTGGTGGGCGGCCCGCCGGTCTGCTAGGGTCCCCTCCGGGCGCGCCTGCGTCGTCCCGTTATGATCTCATAATTCGTTTCCGTTGTCTGGGGAGTATTGACCCAGCTGACGCGCCCGTCCCGTCTGCCGGTGCCACTTATCATCGCACGCCGGTCGGGCCACGTCGCCGACCGTCCTCACGGCTCCTCCTGCAGCCGGTAATGAATCGCTATCAGCCTGTTTAGCGGCTCAGCCGGCCATCAGCAGCTGATGACAGAACGCAATCAGCTGATAACGCCGTTATGAGCAGCCGCGCTGTATCAAAATGGCATCGGAAAGTTTATGGTCCACGGGAGATCTGACGAGGGCGCGATGACGAACAACGCAGCGGAAATGTTGACAAAAATTCCGACGATAACGAGTCGGCTCATAACGAGGAGCGCGGTGGAGGAGCGCCCCGGGCGGTGTCGCTCGCGCTGCGTGCCGCTCGGTTTCGAGCCTCCGGCGAACTTCTGTCTGTGCCAGTTCCTGCCACGCTCCGGTGCGCAGACACGAAGCTATTATTCTCTGCTTTCGTGGCAACACGAACGTGAGAATATGTCAGCCACTGCGAGCGCCGCCTTGTTCTTCAGGGCCGAGCGACTCCGGCTCGGTCGAGAGCGCGCAAAGAGGAGAGGAAGCGAGGGCGGGGGAGAGTGAGCCGACCTCGCGGGCGGAGCTCGTGCTGACAGCTCCCATTTCAGAGCGGACGCGCCGACCGCCTGCCCAGAGCCCGGTGTCGGCCCAGATTCTCCCGCCTGGGGGCCGCCGTGGCAGCGTGTCGGATACACACTGAGGAGCAGCTGTGGCTTGGGGCGGACCGAGTCGGGGTCAGGGCAGCTGTGACCCGCGAGAGGAACGAGCTCAGCGTTAGAGGACTCGGTTGAAACGGGTGGTTGACCGAGAAAGGATGGGGACAGAGCGAAATGCTTTGGACAGAAATAGATAACTCCCTTGCTTGAAGTAAGATGAGCATTGCTATAGAAAGTGAGTGTGCTGTTTAACATGGTGACTGGCTTTTTGATCATTTCGTGTTGACATGTTGATGGATTTAATTTGTATATGACTGCCGGGTGGTTGTCTTTTTCATTTCGTCGTGCCCTGTTAAAATAATGAACTTTCATCAGATTCGCATTTGTCGTGCCATTTTAGTCTGATATATCCAAAGTAACGGTCCTTCTGGCGGATGCCGTTTTGGCTCACCATTCCAGGGCTCTCTGGCGTCAGCTTGGTGGGACATCCCCAGCTCTCGTGTCTCTCTGTCCTTTCTTATTGATGGCTTTCAGCCCCTCTGAGGATATCCACTCTCAAGCTTCCTTTAGCTCAACATGAGATGAATTTATGCTCGGATATAGCTCGGCTGTGGAAATGTTGCCGGGTCTGATGGTGCTGCTGAATATCGCTACAGCTTATTCATCATTCATCATTTGGACCAGTAGCCGTTCCTAGAAAAGAAATGTAACATTGCCACTAAATAGGCGCAGGCCAGTCTCTTCTCCGCAATCGTCATTCGTCACAAGCTGATGTGGTCGCCCGCTCCGTTCCGTCCATTGTTATTGTTTTTATTGCAGGTCTCTCGCGGCCGTCTTTTTTCGGGTGGCCGCGTCCTTTGCCTTTTCTGCTTTGCCATTTCTTTGCCAAACAGTGCTTATGAGCCTACCGTTGTGGTGTCATGGTGTAACGGATATGGCGGCATTTCTTTTTATAAATACCAAATAATTTTTGTAAGTTTAGCGCTGCTTCGTTACTGCAGATGCATGCCGGTGCTGGAATTGGAATCAGGTCAACGCTGAACAGTGAACAGTGAAGGCGGTAACGGAGCACTGATACCAAGCAGATCACCGCATCGTGAGCACCACATACGTGCGTACGATACATGCGATCGGTTATTGGTGCTGGTTGCGTAGCCAACTCAGTGACGTTAGTCTCCAAGTCATGACCAAGCGTGCCTAAACTCATGAAGCAGCATCGCCCACCGAGGTACCGCGGGGTCTGTGTGTAACTCCTGCATCATCAGGCTCACTGAGCGGGCCTAAGACGGGTGGCAAGGAGCCCGTTTCGGCGGAATGACCGAGGCTGAACGCATAAGGCAGTCTCGTCATCTCGCGAAGGTCGTCCTCGGTTTGAGAGGGTGCCATAAGCCGGGCAGTGTCAGGACTGAGTTGGTAATCTGGGCCCAGTATCCGCGCGGGGGCGAGCTCACTCAGCGTGTCGACAGCAGCTCGGGCCCCGTGCTGCGAGTGTTGTGAGAGGTTCCCGGAAACTTAGAAAGCCTCTCTGAATGTCGCACATTCGGTGGGAAAAGTCCAGAAATCTTTCGCATAGGCCTTAAATATAAATAGTAAATTATAGCCGTTTTCACGTCGACCATGTGGTACACATTTGGTGCAGATTAGGTGGAGATAAGGTGCAGATTTGGTCAAATAAGTTCATTGTGTTTCTTAAAAGTTGTCCGTTTGGGTTGCACAGATGTTATAGAATTCATTTTTTAAGTAATCAGACATTATTTTCGATTATAACGCTGAAATAAATCCATGATATTAAGATATTTGTTTTAAAAGAGCTTACGTACAGATTCGATCAAATTAGGTGCATTCGCCAGATAGCCAGTCGTGAAAACGGCTAATGTGCACACTGCACGTACACATTCACGCGATAAAATCATAATTATTGACACAGTTTCGGAATTTTTCACTTTTGATTAATTGATCTAGCGTGCAGAAATTAGAAAAATATCGAGATTTTATGACTGGCAACCAGTTTTCGCTACCTAACTATGTGTAATAGGTACAGGGTGCGGAAAAAGTTTTGTCATATTTCCGCATTTCCACAAACAAGTGCAACCTGAGCAGCTATATTTTATAAAACCACCAAATACTGGTTTGCCACATCTTACCAAGTGCTTTCACTCCCCCCTCACTCAATATAACCCCCTTCAGCGGCTATAACCTTCTCCACACGGGGGCGGAAAGACTGGCATGTTTTGAAGATGTAGGCGGGGTCCATCGCCTCCCACGTCTTCACGATGTGCGCCTTGAAAAGCCTCTACATTGGGATGGGACACTCCCTGGACCTCCTCCTGCAATACGCTCCAGATGCCGTAGTCGAGGGAGTTCAGTCGGGTGACTGAGGGGGCCACATCTCCTTGCGCCAGAGATGGGCCTCCATCCGAGCTCTTCCGTCAGCTTCTGCTGGGTGGAACTTGCAGTGTGCACAGGCGCTCCGTCCTGCTGGAACACAAAATTGCCATCTGGATAGGTCTCCAGGATCCATGGGATGACGTCATTGTCCAGCAGACGTTCGTACACCGCCCTCTTCACCTTTTCATTGGCGTCAATGAGGCTCATTGGGCACTTCTTGCCGTCCGAACCCACCACGCCGCGCACCATCACCTTGTGTGGATGTTTATTCACCGGATTGAATCGAGCCATCGTATCGACAGTCTCCCCTGCTCGTATTTTGGCTTTAATGCGCATGACTGTTCGCCAGGTGACTCCACATTTTGCCGCAACCTGCTTATCGGTCATGCCCGATTCGGCCGCCCCGCGCAGGCACCCAGCGACGAGGCGACGTTTAGCCTGCCTATTCATGACTGACCGTGAATGGCTGGTAGTCTCTGCCCTCCCGCCAGTTGGCTAGGTCACCGAAGGTTACGCCTGCGGCTATTCGCTGCCCAGAACTCAACCGCAGCGCGCGTAGGCGAGCTTATCATGCATATGACAGAACTTTTTCCGCACCCTGTATAGTATGCGTAACCTACATATAGGTTACGCAATATGCCTCGTGCTGAGCGTTTGAACCTTATTTTGTAGACTTTTGGTTGAAGCCCAAAACTAGTTTCCTCATAAGGCACATCGTTAACCCTCGCCCTGGCAGGGGGGGGGGGGGGTCGATGCGACCCCCCCTAAGGTTTTTCGAAGATAGCGTAAAAACGGCGGCGCGCCGCCAAATTTGGAACAGCCTATGGGGCAACCTTTTTACATATGACCTGAAAATTTCAGGTCCGGGTGACCTTGGATCAGGTCACCAGGTCAGAAAAACCGGTACAAGGTCATGGTCAAATTTCAATTTTCTTTTTACACCTGTCCAACTCGCAGTTTTAGACTGATTTCCTTCAAACTTTCAGGATGTGCTTAGTTCACCGAGTTGTGTAACATATAGTTCGTTTTAGGTCAATGACCTGAGGTCAGTTAGAGGTCATTGCGTCGTAATGTTAAGCCTATGGGAAAATACTAAATTCGGAAAATACTGGAGATATCCGCTTCGTTCCATCACTTTTGTGCTTTAAAACCACAGTACTTAACAGCAGGTCACTTGGTGCTTCTTTGTTTGGTGTATTTATCCATGGGTGAGGTCAAATGAGGTCAACTGAGGTCAAATGACGTTTTTGCCAATAACTTGAGACATAATGACGCTAGAGCTAAGAAAATGGTGTCATTGTGTTCCTGGTGACCAGCCGAATCGAATGATATGCGATATGATGCAATTTGGTTAACTTGAACTTAATTAATTAATTAAAGTTTACTTAAAAATTAAGAAAAACTCTAAGTACACTTAAGCAAGCAAAAGTATATCATTCGACGCGCCTTGACGTGCTGAGTTCACTGGTGCTTTTGTGTTTGCTCTATCTTAATTAGATTAAAAGTTATAAGCGAAAAACTTTTGACCTGTTTTTAGCGAAATTTTTACATTTATACCCCCCCAAACCCCCCTAAATATTGACCTAGAACAACCAAATTTGTACAGGGGCGAGAACTCCAGGGGGTCCACCTACCTACCAACTTTGGTGTTTCTAGGTGCCATAGGAGCCAATCGCGAGGGGGGGTCGCATCGACCCCCCCCCCCCCCAATTAGATTTAGTTCAGGAGCGTGCAGATAGTTTGGCGTGGGTCGATTCTGACCGATCTGTTTTGGCTCTGTCAAGTTATGGCTTAATGTCAGGATTTTCTTAAGCTGGTCATCATGGCGAAATTAATGCTCACTTCATGAATGATAGATGACATACCGTGATTCTACTGTCATTTATGCAGACCCATGTCCCAACATTATACGGCACTCATAAAGTTTATTACTACTTTGGTTCATAGTTTACAATAAGAAAGGCCTTGCAATGTCATAAAGCTCAAACGAACACTTCATCTGCCAACCAAAGTAATCTGTATTGCTTTCCAACACTTTCAACGTCCTGATCGTGGTACCGCGGTAAGCTTTTACGATGTGTACTGTACTCGTTTTACTGCAATGCGTGCATTAAATAATGTTTCCTTTGTTGCCCTGGGATAAATATTAAACGGGACTGACATTTAATTGTTGGGCGGTTATAGTCATAATTCGCACAGTTGGCTGTAGCGGTTGGAATAGATAGCAGGATTACGATGATAAAAAGTCAGCGGGCGCCCATCATTTGTCTGTGCGGGTCGGCGATATATCTGGCTTAGATGATGTCCTTAGCCATCTGCCTGGGTATTTCCGACACCGTTTTCCATGTCATAGTTCCTGTTATGATTACCTCGCTATCGCTGAATATGCTCATATATCTTCATTCTTAGTAGGTATTCTTAGTAGGTATTACCATTCTTAGTAGGTATTACCTTTGTTCGTTTTTTATGATCCATTCTTTGGATATTGAGAAACGGTTTAACCCCATCTACGGTGCAATATTTTATCGAACTATGATGTCAATCTGTAATCCTTAAATTCCTAGCTGATTAGGTACAGGGTTGGGCAGATAAATTGGGACAAATTTCAACTTCCTGTAAAACGACTATTTTTTGAGCGATTAAGATAATTTTTGAACATAAATATAGGCTAATGAATACTTTTCCATGTTATGCAGGCTGCGTTGTAATTTTGAGTCGGCTGGTCACAGAACGTGGGCTTAAGCAAGCCACTATCACCTTAGTCCGCGCGCACATGCATGCCAATACTCTAACTATGCTCCATCAAATGGCTGAAAGTGGTGTGTATCGAACAGACGTAAACGTTGGAGGAAGAGATGATATTGACTCATCCTTACATACCTATTGCATTGACACCGGCCGCTCCCCCGGTTTTCCAGGGGGGCTAAAAGGCAAAACTCAGTTAAATCAGAGGATCCTTGCGAAAACAGTGGCGCGAGCTTACAACGAAGGTAGCCGCACCATGAGAAAGCGATATACCAGCACCTCAAACATGTACTCTTGTGCATTGATGCATATTAACCTGTTAACATAGATATTGAAGCAGCTGTGACGTTAAAAAGATTGTTTCCTCTTGAAGGGCTTGGAGAAGCCAGCAAGCACGTGCAGGTCTTTTTCGACGATGGTATCCCCATTACCGAACATATGAACAACCGCAAACACCATGTAACATCGCAACCAGCCCCGAAGACGTGATCTTAGTTCCAAAAAGCATGCAGCAGACATCGGTGATGGCATTCCACTCGGTGACTTCTGACGGTCACATGGGGCCCCCTTATTTTACGGAATCGGGAGGGGGTTCGCCATTACAGAGTACCTAACCATTATTCCGGCAGTTTGAATCAACAAGATGGAAGAAGGCAACATCCTGCATGGATTGATGCTCTTCGAGGAGTCAGCTCCCCGGCATACAGTAAATTAAATACAAAATCTCCTGAAACGGAGGATCCCGCAAACTGTACCCAAGGGAAAATGCCCCCTTCCTCATTAAACCTCAGCCCACACAAGTTCCGGTTGCTGGGGCGTTTTTGCGGGTGAGTCTAACGAACGTCTCCATGTGACTGTAGTGGGCCTCAGCAGTGCCAGTTGGCTACAATTACGAGCCATTTCAGACGGAAGATCTCGCCGCGCGTGCGGCCAGTCCAGGCACCAATAAGGACTGATGCAGGTGGACCACGGTGACCATATTTGGTGATAAATGTGTAAAATTGGTGTGACAATATGTGATCCAAATTTGAAATGCCTATGTTTACAAATTTCTAAGCTACGGCGTTCTAAATGCAAATATGTATTTTGTCCCAATTTATCTGCCCAACCCTGTACACCGTCATTTTTCGCCGCTACTGCCCGGCAGTTTCCAGTTGTTCGAGTCCCAGTTGTGGGCCCAGGCCCCGATGAGCCTTAACGGCAGTGTTGATGTCACCCCGTCATCATCCACCTGTCTCTGTGACGGCAATTGACAGCTGTGGCGGCCGTGTTTTGGCGGATGGCCGGTCACCCGACCCGGCGCCGCAGTCCATCCGATGATTAGCCGCCCCCCGAGTACCTACCGGCGCGGCGTCCTTCCCTGCCCCGGGTCCCCACTCCCCAGCCACGCTTTGATCTACCTTGCGTTCACATTTTCTTCTGTGCTGATCCGATATCCTGTCCGGGGATTTAGTAGCTCGGATTCCTTTCATCTGTCGCGCGCCTGCCGCGGCGCACGCCGACGTCCCGTCCCCGACCTGCGGCGCTGTCGTCAGTTTGCCAGCTCGCCACGAGCGCTGCCTGCGTGCGATGTCTAATTCCGGCGGACGACGTTTGCAATTTCGATCCCGGTCCGGTGTGGTGTAGCCTTTAAATTCGGCCGGCAAAAAATCCCCGACTCACGGTCAGCCGCCCGTAAAACACTACAAACAGTGTGGCGGTTGGAGAGCGAAAACGTGTCGATGGGCGTCTGAAACGGCAGCGAAACGCCGTGGACGCGACCCCGAGCTGCTGCGCAGAGGTCGATGGGGTGCCACAGGAGCAAATTCAATAATGTCGGGTTTAAGGTCCATAAACGTTGTTTGTTACTCTCGGAGAGTTAGCAGGAAGCGTTGGAGGCTCACAGCGGCGGGTGAATGTTCACTGGAACGGGGTGTCGTTTTACTACCCCTGCCGCTGACCGGGGGAAGGTATCGGCTAGGCTGGGGAGTGGGGTCGCGGGGAGGGTCGGCGGTGAGGAGCGGGTCGCGGACGCCAGCTGCGCTCCCCTGTCCCACCGCTCGTCAAGAGCCACTCGTGTCGTGCTCCGGCAGCTGCGGCGGCAGTCATGGTAGCTCACCCTCTCTCACCTGGCCGTGCCGGCCGGCCGTACATGCTCCCATCGACCGGCGGCCGGCGCGCGCCACTGCCGCCACCGACGCGCCGTCGTCGTCGACGGCAGTCGGACGGCGGCGGCGGCGCGTGGCGGCTGTATCGGAGCGGCCCCCGGGAGCAGCGGAGCGGCGGAGCTGCACCTGAGGACTGCAGAGCGCGCACGGTGTGGGGAGAGGACAGTGGGGAGCTGGGCGGTGAGGCTGCCGAGGCGGCTCGTACGAACGGTGCAGCTGAGAGTGGCAGAGACTGGACGAATTGGGAGAATCTACATTGTGCTGATATGATAGTGACCTGAGCAAAATCGTCATTGGAGTGACTTACAGGTCAGTAGATAAAATGACAACTAATTGAGCATTTTCTGTGTTTAATAATGGATTTTCCCCGAAGCCATAGGCTACTGGCTAATCGGTAAAATTAAAAAAAAGCTAGAACTTGATAGGTAAACTTTCGTTTTCTGGTATTTAGTTAAATGCCTGTAGTTTGAAAGTATTTTACTGGAACTGTATTATTTTCTAACAACGTTATTTTTTTTCTGGGATTTTGACGATGGTTAATCGATATGCAAATGCATTGTATTCATCATTACGTAACATGCATTCTTTTGATTTAGTTTTGTCATTTGGCTTCATGGGTAAACGCGGGAACACGTTTGTTATAAATGCCTGCAAATATTTAACATGATATATATTGCTTCGATACACAATTCAGAGTCGAATAGAAGTTGCGTGTTCTTTTATGAGCCCATACTTGCAGATGATATGGGCGATATGTTGCGACGGACACTGTGGCCTGCGGGTTCTTATAGGTATGCTAGCAAAAAGCTATCAACGCGTGATCTGTCCTTTGCAGAGAAGCGATGTGCGTTTTGTTAGGTTTCATGTCACAGGTCAAGTCGACAAAAATAAAATGTTTTGAAGCGTATATAAAAATCAAAGAATATCAACTTCGCAGCTTGTTGTTGATTAGTAGCTGAGTTGTTCAGCTGTTGCATTGTGATCAGTTGATCGAGTGACGTAATGTTGAATTTATCGATCGCTTTATTCCACGAACCAGTGGCCTCGGCTCTCTGTGAGGTGCATATGTATCGGCTTCTTTCTCTATGAGTTTTTAAAGTAATTTTATCGTTCCAAAGTAACTTAATTTTGGCATTAATCTTGGTCTTTACTCGATGACTAGAATTAGACGGTTGAGGCCTAATGCCGGAGATGGAGCTGTTGCGGTCTGTTTCTTGTTTAACAGATAATTAGTGCCTAATTTCGCCTCTAAGAGACAAACACATTTAAATGCGCATCATCCTATTTATACATTGCATTGGTCTTCATGTTTGTTAACCCATCGTCTAAAAAGCTCGCTCGTGCCACGTAATACCGATTCTCCATCCGCTCATCAGTGCCTCTCTGAACTTTGCGAGATCAACTAGATTTTATTCGTGCATGACTCTGCCATTCAAAATTGTCATAACTCTTCACACAGAGCGGTGCTCGTAGCATTCTGACTTTGGACGGTGCACGCTTGCAGGGACGGCGGTGACGGCGGGGGCCGTGGATTCAGAAGCCGGGGAGGGCGGAGAGTGATGCCCGCGGGAGGCTGGGAGGGCGGAGAGCTGTAGCCGGGACTGGGGAGAACCGGAGCCGGGAGCCGGAGAGGGCAGAGGACTGTGACCGGGAACCGGGGAGGCGGCGGAGTCGGAGCACCACAGCGCCGAGGGCGGTCTCCCCCATCGGCGGGGCGGTGGCGCCTGTCAGACCTTGTCAGGCCGCGTTAGACGGCGCACAGGGCCGTCAGCAGATGCCCATCCACCGGCCAATTCGGCGCCGCCAGTCGGTCTCAATTTGGAGCCAGTCGCGGGGCGCCGACACCAATCTGCATCAGCAGCGCCGCTGCTGCGTCAGTTTCGTCGTCCAGACGCTGTGTCCTGCGCCGCATTTGTCGATACAGACGGCCGGCCGGCCAGGGAATAATAATGCGCTCGCCGGCGCTGTCGCGCTGTGTCCATTTCTCAAACGGCCGACCGGTAACTCGATCGGACTTCGCGCGGCTGGTTCAGTCCAAGGAGAACGCCCGGGTATGTTCACTGTCAACTGCAGCCTCTATCACTTAGCGAGTTGACTAGAGTAGTTGCTGAGGACGAGCCAGAGAGGTCCGTGGGGCATCTGGGCCCTGGGGTAATGGCGGGAATCGGTAGTGAAGGGTTAGTCAGAGACCAACCAGCTTCTATAGTTTCTAAGCGTTAGACATCCGAGGTCAAATATCGGTATCGGTTTCATATCCGAGTTGAAATGTCTGGAATCGGGTCGGACCTCGGAGGTTAAATGCCGAAAACGGACATCCATTGTCGGGATCGGGTCACATATCCGAGGCCTACTGCCATGATTCTATCGGACCGTCTGCGGTCAGCTGTCGGGATCGTCGGACCGTCTGCGGTCAGATGTCCGGATCGTCGGACCGTCTGCGGTCAGATGTCGGGATCGTCGGGCCGTCTGCGGTGGTCGGTCTGCCGCCGTCCGGTCGTGCTACGGCCATTAGCCGGTGCTCGCCAGCGTCGGCCCGCTCGGCTAATGGCAGACGGAGGTCGCCGCCGCTCCAGACGCGATGGATGGCCCTGTTTTTGCCAGCGGTCTCCGATTGACGGCACGGTTTGCCCTCCTCTCCGGTGGAGCCAGCGCCGGTCGACCTCGCGTCGGATCCGACAGAGGCTCAACGACCAGCGGCGGCTCTGCCAACAGCCTTGTGAGAGCTCTGTTTAGGAGGTTTGTACCCACAGTGCCAGTTTTTTGTCACTAAATGAAACAGATTCCGTGGTGCTGGAGTTACTTTGAATCGACGTCGCTCTGCTTGATAAAATCGCTTTTAGACCCGACAAAACTTTCAGAAATTAAGCTATTTCGATTTTAAATTTGAAACATAACATTTTTATGTTCTTTTACCTATTAGTACGTTTACGTTTATTAGTTACGTTTTTTAGTACGCTGTTTTCTGTCGAATTAAATCCTTATTTTCTGTTAAAAAACGGTTTCCCCAACTATTACAATGTAAATTATTTGGCGTCCAATTTCATAAAATGCCAGAACAATCGCTCAAAACGGAGCCAGCATTTTCCGTTCTGCTGGTGCGAACATTGCGGTTCCGGGAAAATGAGTTGACTCTCCATCATAGCCGTCGGACATGGTCTGAATGGCCCACTCACTTGGCCGGAACTTGTGTGACGTGAACGCACCCGAGTCGGCGTCATTACATTAGAGTTCGGCCCATCACGGTGGACCAATGCACTTACTGGTGACAGTCTCGAGTGTGGCGCGTCTGTGAGCTGTCCGCCCTGTGACGGTCGGCTGTCACACTGCCCTGTCCTGACAGCTGTCCCCGAGACAGACAGACCGGGGACCGCGGCCGGACCGCCGCCCGCGCGACCACAGACCCGTGGTGAGCGCGCTCTGTGCGTTGCGTGACCAGACCGGGGGGGATTACCTGTCTTATAGGGCCTCCGGCAGCCGCCCACCGAGCTCCAGCCACAAGCGAATCATTTTTATGGCGCCGCCCCGCGCGCCGGCTATTGCCTGGCCTCCCTCTCCGCTCCTCTTTCTCTGCTTCCTCTGTCTCTCTTTTCACTCTGCTTCTCCTCCCTTCTCGGTCACATTCTCACTTTCACGCTTGCCACCTTCGCATCTCTTTTTGCGGCCATTGAACAAAGAAACGGGCTTGGTTTCCCGTATTTTTCGTCGAGGCGGAACCGCGGAATGTGTTCGACAGGGGCCAGTGATCGGGTGGACCATGGTCGCTATGATCCGCCGCGCCGCTCTGCTCATGCATAATGCAGAGAGCGCCAAAACGTTTTGAAATCGTGCCCACCATGCACGCCGCGTGTGGTGTGCCCGGCATGAAATGCATGCCGGCACTACAGAAGTGGTGTTAGCTCGGAACGCTGAGAAGATGGTATGATGGACGACGGTAGCGGCATTTTCCAGAAACTGGATCAAAATTATAAACGGTTTGACTTTGAACTTGTAAAGTGAGACTTGCAATGTTCCACAAGCACTTGATGATGTAAGTGATATGAAATGGATATTCTACGGGAAGGTTATCTAGCTAGGTGCCATGACACATCCAATCTGGTTAGCCTGCGACTAAGTCCTGATCACTATTTGGATTGAACGCTTCGAATAGTTCTAGAGGGATAGCTTGGCCTAATCGAGTCTTTTGGAATGAGGTATATCTCGTAGCGGACGTCTTTCACGTCTCGTTTTATTTCTCGCAATTCATGACAAACTTCATGGTTTTATGGTGTTTCTGTTTTTCTTTTCCTACAACTGGGAGCGACGCCTTTTCACCAGAACTTCAGCCTACATTTCTCACATGAGCTATCACCGGATAGTAAACCGCTGTCGGCGGTCGCCAGGCCCAGTTATTCTGCCAGTCCGACTGCCGCCTTTGCTGGGACGTCCCCGCTCAGGACGGCGGTGACGGACCCGGGTGCCTTATGGTGTCGGCCGACTTCTCATTAATATAGAGCGAGCCAGGTGTGCGCGCTGATGGTGCGATT
This sequence comes from Amphibalanus amphitrite, assembly GCF_019059575.1. Lineage (NCBI taxonomy): Eukaryota > Metazoa > Arthropoda > Thecostraca > Balanomorpha > Balanidae > Amphibalanus > Amphibalanus amphitrite. The sequence goes on along the minus strand of NW_024882008.1, from coordinate 382,350 downwards.
GGCAACCGACCACTCTCCTCTCCCCTCCCTCCACCTCTGTTCCTGATCCCCTCGTCCTCAGTGTCCCCAGCCAGTCAGAGGACCAGTGAGCCAGTCGGCAGCCGCACCGGGCGGAAACCGAGCCCCCGCTCGCGCTGAAGAATGGCACATCCTCAATCGCGGCAATCGCTTAATCTCGGCCCGGACCGATCACGAGAGGAGCGGTTTTTGTTGGTCTACAAAAGCGCGAGATGTCAAGGTTCGAGGTCACCGCTTGACTGAAGAGCTCCCGGTGACGGGGCTGAAATGGAAGTTTTAGAACAATCGTCGTTGATGAACTTTTTTATCAATCCGTTCGTCCTCTACAGAATTAATTCAAAAGAGTCGACATCCTCCCAGAGTTTAACTGTTGCCTGGATTGTTCAAAGTCTGGAAGACTTGACCTGTGAGCCTGAGTCTTCAGTTGCCCCTGTCACATGTCACTGAAGTATTTGCATTCGGTATTTTAACATTAACTCTATGGCGTTGCTCCGTAGGAATGACGTAAGTACCCTAAGTTAACCATTGGAGCGATACCAAAAAAAATTGTGGAAGTGACACTCCTGGTTCATCTTCATTGTTTTTTAGAAGAGTATGAACGAAGAAACTCTGATAATTCAAAGTCACAGGTAGCCAGGACAGACTGAAGTGAGGCGCGCAATAGCTTGGAAGATCTTCGTGGATGTTTGTTGTTATACCATGGATGAGATAATACTGGCAGTTATACCAACACAGGGGTGTTGAAATGCACCTCTTTTGTTGCAATTAATGTATGAATATCTTCATAACTCCGCGAAGATGTCCATATCCGAGTGAAATTGCATCTCGGGTCTAGAGGTACGAATTTGACTTACGAGTACATCATCGATTGCTTCAATAGCGAGCCAGGTAAAACGCTTTGCATATATTTGAATAACAATTGTCTCCCTCCCTCCATGGCTTCCTGGACCGTGCGCCGTACCCGTCGTTATTGGCTATGGCTTCTGTGACGATTGGCCACCGTATGGGTTCTAATAGTGTCACCCCGTCACATTTCATCAACTGACCGTGCCCACTGCGGCCCGGCGCTGCAGCACTCGGCGGCTCCTTCCTCTAACACCACCTCCGGTATTGAGTATCAGTAAATGTTTTCTCCGTCTGGCGATTAATCCTCTCGGTCCCCAATCACTCGCGACTCTAATCCGGTTCCTTCTGAGCTGGTATTTGGTGGTGGCAGACGTCTGGCGCCCTATCTCGGTCTGCTCGCACCAGACGAGTCCCGTGATCGGAGACTTAACCCTTATCGCGCGCGCCGGCGTCGCTGCGGGGGCGGTCACCGTGCTGTGGGGGCGGACAGACGGTCGGTCAGATCGGCATGGGAGGAACTGACAGTCGTCCTGCGGTGGACGTATGAGAGAACCAACAGTCGTCCGATGGTGGATGTATGAGGGAAAACCAACAGCCGTCCAGTGTGTGTAGAGGAGCCAGTGGTGAAAAAGGGCATGTCGCCAACATCACTCGATGCTCTGAGGTGCCTGGGTCAACATTGTTAACCATCATTAAAATCTCTTATGTCAGCATTTAGCAATAATACCGAGTTACCGAGATGAAAGACGCATATATTTATGGTGCTTGAACCATGAACATTTGATTTGGTCTTCTAACTACTGCTTTTTCAACTTTGCCAAAGTCGGCATTGCACAAGTGATTTAATAAAGAAGGGAAGCGATTGGCTAATGGCTTCAAAGACGGTCCTCCCACTTATTCTGCTGATATCCCATGATTTCCTTTATTAAGCTCGTTTTCACTTTAATTTTAGTTTATTTAATTCATCGTCGACGGGGACACCCCATTTAATTTCCCTTACTTATGCAGACTAAGTGGATGCTTTGTCATAAGAAATCGTCCTCATCTGCGTGTCAGCTGGACAGTGTCACCGTGTTCGTGCCGCTTTACGATATCGCATATCATATAAGAAGTATTATTGCTGGCTCATTTTCACAAATACTAAGCATCATTAGAAGCTCTGTTGCGATCGTTTAAGTTTATTCCAGCTTGCATTTCGTCCATAGTATGCTGTTTGGCGTTATTGAAGGAAAAAAAGAGCCTTGATTATTACTGTTATTGCGTATTGAAATTAAGCTGGATATACGAGTATGGGCTCATGGAAGCTTTTAGCAGGTGAAAATGAGCATTGTTTATCGAAGCTCCTATTGGAAGTGTTTTAACGGAGATGCAACGGATTAGAAGTCCTTCAGAATACAACATCAAAAGGATGGGAAAGGGTGGGGGTATTGATTTGCCCATGTCGTCCTCTCAGCGTGGCTTACCATGATTAAACTGTAGGGATATGTAAACCAAATTTGTTCGTCAATTTGATGCTTTGTTGTCCTTCTTCACAATCTTCATAGATAGTGGATGGATAAAAAACAATGCGTTTTGCGGCTTATGTGTTACTGGCATCCTGAGCTTAGTCTATGTAGTAAGTAACAATAACTTAACCCTCGCACGACCAGGCCATTTCTCATAACACGAACGACCAGGGGGGGGGTTGTTACGACCCCCCCCCCCCTGGCGTTTCGAAACGGAAGGTCGTAGAGCTTAGCGGAAAAAACCAACGGATTGCTCTCAACGAGATCTCGCGATTGGTGGTATATTTTTTGGTCCTAGGTCAACATTTGACCTACTTATGACCGGTCAAAGGTCAAATTTTCCGAAAAATCAAACTTTTTCAACTTTCCGCGGCGATTGCGGCAAAACGGTGGGAGATATCGACTTGAAACCTTCACTATCGTGTTCCTTGATCAATTCTCTATCGTTTGGTATGTATTTCGTTTCCCTAGCTCTAAAAATGGCGCGTTGGGAGCGCCGGAAGTCGGCAAGGTCACAGTCGGCGGCAGAAATTCGAAAAATCAAAATTTAAATTTTTGAAATCTGATTGTATTTTTGGATTTGGGAGGTCCATTTGCTCCCTATAGAAGCTAATATTGCTGCATATTCCCATTGAGGTGACAAGAATTAGCAAAATAGTGGTTCGGGCGCTTTTCAAAAATAGTACCGGACGCTGTTCCTCTTGTGACGTCATAGCTCCGTGACCTGACCTGACCCGGTCAATTTTTATGCACCACACGATAGCCAATGCTTGCCCCAACATGCATGGGAAGTTTCATCATGATCCATCAAACAATGTGGGTATCACCGGCAGAAAACCTAGGGATTCGGCGCACACGTTTGGTAACTGTCGGCCGGAGGCTGTACCTCTTATGACGTCATAACTCCGTGACCTGACATGACCCGATCAATTTTTTTCGGCAAAAGATGCGCAAAGGTTGCCCCAGAGGGTATTGAAAATTTCAGCCCGCTACGACAAGCCGTTTAGCGTGCACTTCGAAAAAACCTCAGGGGGGGGGGGTTGATACAACCCCCCCCCCCCCCTAGGCGTTCTAGGGTTAAAAACGCACCTATGAAGAGCTTACAAATATTGTACGAAACCTCGTGGGAAGCTCAATGACATCAGAGGCCAGAGGCAGACACTTCAGGGGTGGTCCGGTGACGCTGATGGCGTCAGGCACCTGACGGCCGGTCTGACTCTGGTGCCGTCGGACACCCCTGGCGGCGGGCCCGGTTAGCGGCGTCGAACACCCCCACTGCGGTGGGCCGGCCGTAGCGGCTGAGTTGTGACGTCTGTCGCATCGGTGGCCGGTCACCGTCCCCAGGGGAGGTCTCGGCTCTGAGTTACTCTCGACAGGTTCAGCTGCGCAGAGTTACAGCGTGGTCGGGGAACGGGGCGGCGAAAAACGGCGCTGCTCCCCCCAGCTGCCGTGGAGGGTGATGTCGTGCTACGGAGCCTTCAAATGGGAAGATGCAGAGTTAGAACAGTGGGCCATGATTACCACAGAGACGCGGCATTTCCTTGCTAGCAAATCACGGGGAAGGAAGCCCTCTTTGAAGTCCCTCATGAGTTGACTGGTACGATAAATCACTATTCAATTTGTTATTTTCACCGCAAAACTAGGTCTCTGCGTCGTCGACGAGGGACCAGCATTACTGTCAAAACTACTCTACTATTCACTAATCTCGTTTGAACTCGGAGTCGAGATGGCTTTTTCAATTCTGCCGGCGCCGGCAAAGTCGGCCGCGCCATCCGACGGCGGCGGTTCATCTTCACCCAGGGGAGCCGCACAGCTCTAACTTAGCTACTGAGTTCCGTCGCAAACGTCGAGTCGGATACGACAGCCGGCGTTTTGTACCGTAACTCATTTCGACTCTGCTCTATAATTGCTTTCTCCTTTTTGGTCGTTTTTCGTTCTCATTTCTCCGTACCGGTAGTCTCGTCTTGCCTGGTTCCGTCCTGTCTCATCCAGAAATGGATCTCTTTTACACTGCCCCGCACCATCGACCACCCTTGCATTCGCCCCCCCCCCCCCCTGCCCCCCCCCCCCCGTCGGTCGTCGGTCATCCATCGTCCCATTCCGTCGGCAGCCGTGTAACTTCCTCGGTAACTACTCCGACCAGCGCCGCAAGAAGCCGTCCCACCGGACGACGGCCGAGCTCATTGCCGAGCCGTTCGTCCGGTGTGACAAAGGGTCGACGTTTTTCCCTCGCCGACCGTTTGCGTCGGACCGGACGTAGTCGCGACGGATGGACCGTCGTGGTGCAATGGCGCTGTCCCCGAACGGTGACCGGCTCGATTTTCGACCGGCGCCTATAAAGCAGCGGCGTAACGCAGCGGAGTGCGGCGCCGTGCAGTCGGTTTGACCCCATAAGTACCCTCGTAAATCGGAGCGGTAACCAGGGGTCCTACAGACAGTGCTGCTCATATGCGAGCTACATGCAAACCAGCTGGTGGGAGTGATGCGATGTGTGAAGCGGATGTTTGGATGAGTTTCGCTGATGTAGCAGCGTGCCCCCTGTCATCAGATCATCGTTTTAACGGGGAGCAACAGTTCAAGCTGGAATGAAAGAGCTGCCTCGTGCAGTGATGTGTCGATTCCATCTAGGAAATCCTAACTCGGTTATATATCAAAGCTCACTGAGTTTCTGAACTCTGATCTTAGTGCGATAAACCGGCCGTTGTGGTAGCGGTTAAGCGATGCCCTCTCGATCTTACATCAGCGGACAAATGGCCCGAATCGCCTGCTGTCGGTGCTGGCCGAAAGGTCAGGGCTCTGTACAGTGTACACTAAACCGAGGTTCGGCTGAAAATCAGAGCCGCTGCAGGGACGCGGTTCAGTAGGTTTGATTACTGACTCGGATACGGGAGTTGTGTTACACAGTCACACCTGAAGTGTGGAAAGGTGCCAGTAGAGGCTTGATGGCCTAAGCGTGGGTAGCTTCAGTGCCAGGGGCTGTTTTGCCACCAGCCGAGTCAAGCTGCAGTGAATGTATCAGTACTGCTTTTGCATTCTCTCAGTTATATTCCACTTTTTAGCTGCCCAGATAAAACTAAGCTAAGCGAGTAAGCACAAGCGAAACTAAATCGGTGACAGTATTCCGTTAAGTTTATAAGACGTCAAAGTGCCGGATAACTGCGAGTTTGTTTGTTGAAATTTAGACGATCGTTAGCGATGAGTTCATTAGGCATGGTAGCCGAGACCGCTCGACTCGGGTCAAAGCGGATTCAGCAATGGTTGCCCGGGATCGAATCGCTTTGGCGTTCGCTCGTTTGGGCCATCAAGGATTGACTTCGAGTGGCTGCGACCGCAGCTCGAAATAATGACTGGATTCCGATGCAACCAGCCTTGTTTTCCCGTTCAATATGCCACACGTGTTATTCAAATAATATCGTGTGATAGGAATAGCACATTGGACAATATAACCCAGAGCGCACGATGCTAGGTCTGGTTTATGCTGGGCTTTATTGAGTATCGCTGGAACACATTTATTGAAACTAAAAATATGAAGATATGAAATGTAAAATATAAAATATAAAACACATCTGAGATGATGGGCTTCCAAACTGATCTCACGAAATCTGTGTGGGTTGACATGACTAGAAAGAATTGAACTAAACTGACCGAGTTAAGTTCCAAGTGAGTTGAGGTGTGAGCTGAGAAGTGAAAAGCTGCGCTGAACCTGCTCACCCACATGAGCTCGTCACAGGTCTGGTCAGGGGTTGCCGGTAACGCTGCCTGTTCTGCCGTCCTGGCCCGCTGATGACCGACCCACAGCTGACCCAGTGCCGGAGGCGCTGGCCCGGTCGATCGTTACGCTCAATATCGGACCGACGACCTTGGTTTTGACACTTCAATTTCGCCGCTGATAAACTGTACTATAGCGTTTTATTGGCTTGGAGCATGTTGTAAAATTTTCAAACTGAGTGCATTTAGGGGAAATGTTGACATAAAGATTGCTGCCTGTGGCAACATGGCTTCTATATGGCTCATGAGATACATTGATGGAGTGCTGTTACGTTGTTTTACAATGTCTCGATGATAAGGGGCTGAAAACTCGCAATCAGATGGCATATTACCTGAAAATATGGTTCTTTCTATCTATAGAAAACATCGGCGTCCTTCGCTAAAACATCGAATCTACATACCTTCCATGGACTGTTGCAACTTTACGAGGACACCTTATCTTTCATGCCTATTTAATCACATACAGCCCTTAACTTGACCACAAGGTACAACACCGTACATACTGAATCATTCCTTTTCAATTTGACGGCTGATGTGCGGACGATACACGGACAACCGACACGTTAATAGCGGCACGCGCCATGCATCAGTGACGAGTCGCGGCGCCGTCCTCGCTGTCGGCCCCGCTGACCTCGACACATTGATCGCCACGCGGCGGGCTATGTGTGCATTAGCGACAATGCATTAGCCGTGCTGAGATAATCCGGCCGACTGAATGCCACTGCGAGCTGGATCCGCGCCGCCAGATAACTCGGGTCACTGACAGTGGCTGCCATGAGTCTTTCTTTTATCGCACCAGCGCTGGCTATCATCGTCGCTATGGTACCGGCGCGGCGATGCGCTCTTCTGAGATTCTGTTTCCAGCGTGACAAGGGATAGAATGTGGCGACCACGACAGCTGCTGTGGCGATTTTCTGTATGTGTTGACACCCCGCGGTTTGGCAGCAGAGGTCAGGTTGTCTCATGGCCGAGCTCGTGACCCCGCCGCCGCCGTCTGGCGGCACTGGCGACGCCAGCGGAACTCCGGATGACCACAAAGTCACGTTTTTGTGCCGTCTTTCTTCATGAGTGTCTGCTTTTTCGCCAGCTGATACAGTTTACTGTGCGGAAAGCGACGCTGGCGCCGGAGGATGTGGGGAACAAATGACCTTGTGTCTGGAGAGTTCGTCTGGGGTCTCGGACGATGACGCAGAAAGTAATGAATCCACCCGACAACTGGGGAAGGGTGACGAAAGAAAGACAGATGTGGATGTGGATTATGGCTATGTAAATGTTAATAAAATGCAGGGTGAAGAGTGCTTTTCAAACTTCTGAACCGAAACATTATGAAAAGAGACGACAAGAAGTTGTCAACTTTCAGAAATAATAGCATGAGAGCGAGGGCGCCTCTGTAAGCCCAGTGAGGGCACCAGGGAAGGTGACGAGTCGACGTCGAGCCCGTTGCCACAGGCGCCGCGTGCCGGCCAGTCAACACCACACAACGAGCAGTCAGACAGAGGGGACCAGTGCTGGTGACTTCCATTAATCACTGGTGGGGGCTCTCACCATTTTTCACCGCCATTGGTCCAATACCGGCCGGCAGACGGACAGACGGAGGGTGTCTCCCTCCACCTCTCCCCACCCGTCCCCGGAGTCACCCACCAGTCACTGCCCTGCCGCTGCCGGCGCGGTAACTAAGTGCATAACGGGGGCGGGTCGTCGTCCAGACCCGGTGTCACCACGGCCGGCGGCGGTGTCACCGGCGCCATTAGCGGCCGGTCCGACTGCGGCCGACCGCGACGTTCATTAGGACTGTAATTACCACCTGAATCGATGCTAAAGACGGTGATAACCAAGCGCCGACAATAAATCATTGATACGACCTGTCTGCTCGGGAATACGGCATGAATGGCGGCGCTGCTGTGGCGGCGGCGGCGGCGGCGGTCCGGTGGCGATAAGCGGCGCTCCGCTGCCGGCGGACCGTGACGCGGTGCTGTGACAGGCGGGCGGGTGGCGGCGGCACGTGATATGGCTCTGTGAGTGCCGGCCGAGCTGCAGCAAGCCGACACGCAGCCGCGTCAGGCTAGCGGCCGTCGCAGGCGACACGGCACGGGGCTCGGCCGGACCGCACTGCTGCACGTCGGTGTGTGCCTCCCTCCGCCGCCCGCGGCACACCGCCGCACCCTGCCACTGCCGCCGTGGGGGCGCACCGGGTAGAATCGGCGTCCCAGGGGTCATGGAGTGAAGGTCGTGCCATGCTGAATTATGAGAGGATGAAAACAGAAATTATATAAAGAAAGGAAAACTGGTCACTGATGAGCTTGGGGGCTGGAACACGGCGGCTTAAATAATTGGAATATTTTATTTAACTTGAAAGTGACAACATGCATACATCGTCGACTTCTTTGAAACGTTATCGGGATAAGATAAAGAATGATGAATGTTAAGCCTCAATGCATAGCCCTTTGCTGTGAACCCTGATGCGCTATCTTCCTGGCGCCATAAGCTAACAGCTGCGTTTACTTTCAGAGGTTAACAGCTGGTGATTCTGCTGGCTCCATACTCCGAATGTTCCACCTCACCTCGCAGGATCTGCTAGCATGCTAGTGGTGAGTAGTTAAGCCACTTGGCCCCATGCGTGGCGAATGCCGAGCGTAAGGTAAATCACAGCGCGGCATTCACTGCTGTGGTATATGTTTCAACAGTGTTATTAGCTCTATGCTTATCGACGCTTAAATTAGTGGTTCTGAGTTTGTATTGTACTTGCCTAGTTATTACCGCAAGCGAGCGCTGCCACGTTTTAAGTTGGAAGATGGATTAAATACTGGTCCAAAATGCCTCCCTGAAATTCGCATACAAATAAATTGAAGAATTCACTGCACTTATTACCTACAACAGTATATACCTAGTGCATAGTGCAAGGCAAAAAATGTGAGCTATTAAATGTTCTTTGCACCATGAAATGCTTGAACTTTTCCTTTTCTTACAAGCACAGATGTATGGTTTGCATTCACTTATATATTTTGGCTTGGGCCACCGGTTCGATATCAATCTTTTCTCATGAATCTTGCAATTAACTACTTTGTCGATGCATTTATGGTTATATGGCATTCCACTACAACAATACGCTGTTCCACTACTGTACATATATAGAGAGGAGAGAAGTATACGGGAAAGTTTGTTGTTACCCTTTTCCTTGCCGCAAACACATAAAAAAGCAACAACGTTAGACCCAATCACCTATTGACGGATGAACCTCAATAGACACGTCATCAATCACTGTACCTACGGCGGAAGCCGCACTCAGTAATGCAACGAGGCTTCTTTAATGCATTACATAGCCGTTTTCCCCACCCTTGCCGGGTTCCCGTGTGGCCGGTCATTAGTTGCCGCAATGAGTTCCTCCATCCCTCCTGCCTGCTCCGGGGCGCGGTGCCTCGGCCATCTAATTTATACCTCCCCTTCTCGTTCTATCAAATCCGTCATGATTGCCGCTGTGACGGCCGGTCCGCCCCGACAGAGTTCCTCTAATCGGACAGCGCCCCGGCGCCCTCCTCTCACGTTGCACGTGCCAAATAGCGGCGGCTCATTTGGTGCTCATCCAGCGATGTCGGAGGCCCGGGGCGCTGCCTGCGAGCGACCCGCGCCGCTCTCTCGATGGTGCCGATAGTGTCAGCGGCATTCAGCGTGTCACGCGGCCACCGGCGGCGGGTTCATCGTGCCCTGTCTCGGCACTGGCTTCATCGAACCCCCTCCAATCACGGCAGAGATCATATTGACTGTCGTCGTTTCGGCGACACCCGTCGACAGCTCTTGACACCAGCATCACTTCGCACGCTCTTCAGGGCGGAAACGTAGCCCGCCACGTGCGATAGCTATCATGGGCGTCCCGGAGACGGTGGCTCTTGATTGAGCTCGCTCATCCGCCAAAGCCGGCCCGTGAGAGTTGCGCGAGAGCGGGGCCGTCGGGCTGGCTCGCCGGTCAATCCATCAGCGGATGTTGCGCGTCCCGGCGGCGGCCGCTGGCCCCCGGGGCACCGGCGTGCGGCGCCCGTCCGCCCCCGTAACTGCACCTCATCTGCCGATCTGCCGCCTGTCTGATCGATACAGCTACAAATACAGGCGCTGCCGGCGGCGGCGTCCTCGGTCCTCCGCGCTCCCGAGGGAGGGGGCCCGTCGCACCCGGCGCCGGGAGTGTCGCGGGTCGCGCTGACGGGTCGACGTGGACGGGTCGGCCGGGCGGCTGAGACGGGAGGCTGCCGGAGTCTCTGTTGGCGTGAGAGGAGCCGAACAGATGTTCCATTAGCCACTTAACGGGATCAGGGCGGCGGCATCCGGCGTGACACGCGCGCGCGCCTGCCGGGCTGCGCTGTCCCTTGGTCGGCCTCTGACGTCTCGGTTCTGTCGCTCCGCCATTCCGACTCCAGAATCATCCTTCCTGTGTGGCTTTCTCGGCGTTCCTGCGCGGTCTCATGGCATAGGTAGCTCTGTCGTCAGGTTGCTGAACTCTGCCTGCCGATTTTATGCCATCCCGGGGTCTCGCAACTCTGCCGAACTGATAATGATGATGAAGATGATGATTTGGGGGTTTAGGGCGTCCGGACTGCGGTGGTCATCGGCGCCCATTCCGCCGGACTTGTTGGTCACTTACTTTCGTACTGAGCTGTCTGCTCGCAGTGAACTTTCTGCCTGTTGGCGCAGGTCCCTGCTATCTCGTCATCGATGTCTTTGCTGTTTTGCGCTGGTCTCTGTCGTCTCGGTGGACTCTCTTCCATTCCGGTCTCTGGCCTCTGCCTGTCGACGTGTTGGTCTCTCTGTGCGCGTCGGTCGACTGTCAGAACTGGCAGCCGGCTTGGACCGACGCTAAGTGTGTTTGGTACCAGGTGGCTGCCGACGCGCGGCACAGGAATGCTAATCCACCGCTGCGGGCACTCCAGGGCCGCTTCTGGCCGCGCGGCGCGAGTATTTCTCCCAGAGATGGTTACTGGCCGCGTCTAACACTTCCTTTGTGGAACCACCGGCTGTGTGCGGGTCCGTAATGTGAACATCAACACCAATTGGGTAACGACGTAAGGCGAGTGTGCCAAACAAACAGCGGACAAACAGGGGTGAGCGCGCCGGCAGCTTCCCGTTCTCGCACGTGCCCTCACGTTGTATTATTGATGTTACACCGGCTCAGCGCTCGAAGGGGGTAATTTTGTGAGTCGCCAGCACGCGAGGAAACGTTACCACCAGCGCGGCTGGGGCAGTGGTCGTCTCTGTTTGACTCCCCGCTCCTTGTCTGAAGCTCGTTGCGCGGTGGCACCCCGTCTTGCCCCGTCTGTCGGGCGCGGTCGACCTGGCGCGCCTGATGGCCATTTGACTCAAGTGGGCCGGCCGGTGCCGCCCTCGGGCAGTAAGCTGGGCCGTTTCCTGCGCTGATGAATTGGTGGGGCGGGCGAGGCGGCGACATTGGCGTGGCACCCCATACCACCTCGGGTCGCCCCCGCCTGCCCCGCCGCCAGCGGTCCTGTGCGGCGCCCGTTAGCACCGGCAGCCTGCCCGGCGGCGGTGCGGCCGAACAGAACACAGCCAGGCTGACGACAGACGCGGCCCGGCCGGCGGCCGAAACGGCCCGACCAGCACGCAACTGCTGCAGAAGAATGCAGTCTTGTTGGAAATGATGCATGACGTGCGTTACGACCGACTGGTTCATTAGGGACTGCTCCCAGTATTGCCTTATTTCACGCACTTGAAAAGAATGCATTTGTAATTACTCGCCAAGAGAGAAAGTTTTCATTTTGAATGATCATTAACGTCGCTCTTGAAGGATGGCTTCTTGGAATATTTAATGAGCCCTCATCTCAAACACACGTGAGTGGATAGTCACTAATGCGAATCTCTAGATGCCATTATGAAGTCCCGTGGTTCGGATTCGCCTCGCCTCAGGGCCCAAAGGCACAGTGGCGATGCAGAGACAGGCTGGCCGGCGGTGCGGGCAGCCGGGCCCCTCGTCGGAAGCACTTCCTCGCTGGCGTTGCGTGTCGGGCGGAGAAATTTAGAGGTGCTTAGCCGCGGCGTTTGGCGTAAGTGTTTCTTACGGCCGGCAGATCGATACCTTAGAATGAGCTCGCTTGTCGAAATTACGGCCCGAATAAATTGCGCTGAAGGCAGGGAAAATTCAACAGGGCGGGGCTAACACCCTGCCCATTGGAGGCATAACTTGGAGGCAGTCTAAATCAAAAGCTGCTTAACTAGACGTCCACATGCCAATCGATCGCCTTTATTCGATGAAATAAGTCGCCATAATTGTTTAGTAGCTGAGTCATAATGATCCAACAAGGCACCGACTTTTTGCTAGATGAGTAAATGGTGTTGTCGATATGAAGCAGCGCTAATATGTTTTTACATGGGGTGACAGTCTCGAATCTAAAGTTACCCGCTACCCGCAAGTGGTCATACTAAAATGCTGCTCGCTGCTTGTCTTTGTTCTTTGTAATGCCTAGCACTTCACCAAACACTTCTTGGCACTTCCAGTTATCTGTATATGAAAAGCAATTTTTTGAGGGAAAGCCTTCACCCATAAAATTAAGTGGGCATGGCTATTTTCGCCATCCGTGTAGGGCACTGCGCGGGCGCCCAGGTTTTGCCTATTTTGCCTGTACTGGTATACTGTGCCGCTCGACACTCGTGTCCTGCGGTACAGTATACCGCGCAGGCGTTTCTCGCACCGCGCGCCAGCGCTTACTATCTGACTGCATAGACTGTACCGCAATACAGCTATACGTGAGACGGCCGCGCCTGGCCCTTGCCGCTGCGGTCAGATATGCTGTCTAATTGCAGAGTTTCCGTTGCTGGCCTGCAGGCGTGGTCTTATTTATGAACAGGAAGGAGGGTGCATGTTCCAACCACCGCAGCTGGTGTGGGCTATTCACACCAGCGACTATGTTGACCGGGCTCATGAAATATGATTAACTGCCGCTTATCGTGAGTGCTGCGAACATATTGCGGATGTGGCCGAGCTAACGTATTGTCAGAACCTCAGTGGGTAGGTTAATTGCACGTAATAGTTTCAGCAATGTTTTGACTTAACCAGTTTCTACCTTCGTCTTTATCAATCTACGTTAGATAATGCTGTTTTTATGCATTTGTATGGCTCTCACTACCTTTACAAACGATGGGGTTTTCGGCGAAATGCACCCCACCTCATCATCCTGGAAGCGGAAAGTATGTCCACCATCGGTCATATTTGCGTTCCCGTCATGTGTCGCATTTGTTTCGGGCGTCTTAGTTGGATTTGTGCGGCCTGATCCATATCGGTGTACTGTATTTCCATCCAATATGCATACATATGAAACTTACTCCCCCACACTGCATAAGCGCAATGACTTAATCAAATCACTGCTGCTCACTTACGATCTGATTACCGAAATGGACGGGGCAAACGAGATAAAAGCAGTCCTGCCCCATCATTCGTCACAGACCTGATGGCATTAGCGCTCGCGAGGGTGCCTGCTGTGGTAAAGATATCGTCTCTTCTCCAGTGAGGGACCAAACACCCTACTTTGTACTTACCGTACAGTTGCATTTTGGGCAATCGTGTCCCTAACTGGACTGGATACATTTTACTATTTGTTAAGTTCTGCCCCCTGTAACTATCGTCTTTTTATCACCGGTTTGTTGTTTGAAACGATCGTCCGAATTTCCCCGTAATACCACCAATAGTACAGCATGTTCCCCTAAATTTTGTTAATATCCTTTTGTTAAGAAACATTATTTGAATGAATGTGTGAAGCCATACCAGGCTGATCGACAGCGTGTCTATTCGACCAGCCAGCGTTAGTAATTTGGCCTCAAGTTTTGACGCTAATTGGTCCGATGGTGGTAAGCGACGATCTCTTATATCAGAGGCAAAGACCGCTCAAACCCTCAGTTTACCGCTTTGCTGGAAGCTTTATTCCTACGTAAAAGCGAAAGAGCTTTTACCAGCTGGCATTTAGAGAATATTGGCTCGACATAATTCTTATAAGTGCGACATGTCTGAACAGTATTCAGGTCGCAAAAGACAGTCGGTGAAAAGCAGGAACCATAAAACACTATTGCTTGAACATGTGAAATCATTACCAGGATTTAAGGCGTAAGTTTAATGTTTGGTCATCAGTACCTGTCTCACTAGCCTTTTGTAGCTAATTAAAACTCATTTGAATCGAGAACAAAATAGGTCACTCATTGCAAATCCTAAACACTGCTTAGACCTTTGTCCCTTGTCTGTCGGTTAGACATATTGCAATTCATTTTATATTTTATACGAATGCTTTGCAGGATCCTCGTCCCGTGATGTGCGCACATGCAAGATGCATATTGCATATGCATCCTTTCATTTTGTGATACCCTCAAGTGGTCCACTATCTCACCACATGCTGCTGCTCCAATTTATCTGGACATTAATTTCCCATGTCAAATCTGAAGCCGGCTCTGTCACGTTAGCCCACTAACAAAGCCGTAAAGATGGTAACGAGCGCGGCGCCACTGCGAGCGGACCGGGGCCGTGATTTGGCCGGTCGGCAGGGGCGGCCAGCAGTAGCCGAGTGATTACACCACCCCGTGCCAGGCGCCACGCTCCGCGGACCGGCGGCCCGCCGCGCGCTCCGCCCGGCCGCCGCCCTCCACGTTATATGGCTAGTTACTCAGGCTTTAGTAGTTGATGGAAGTCGCTGTTACTCTGCCATATTGCCGCCGGAACAGAGTTACGATGGCGACCGCGTGTGGATGGCGGAGGCAGCTCTAACGCCCAACTGCCGGACCGTTCAGACGCAGCTCTAACGAGCGATGCAGAGCAGCACTATCCGCCGCTATTTGGACCATGCATTTAGCACGAGTGCCCCGGATGTGTTCTTCTTGTATCATGCATATTGGGCCGATGCATTTCCCGTGTCTGGAGCTGCCTTCTGGCTAATGCATGCGGCGGCGGCGGACGGCGCAGCTGTTCCCTATTGTGCCGGACTCGGAGCCAGAGTTTGCCGACGGCTGTGCTGGCGGGGATGCGCCATTGTCATCCCGCCCCGCTCCCGCCCCCGCTGCCTCCCCGTCCTCGCCTTGTGTGCCGTCCCGGGCCGGTATTGTTCGGAATGACGACCGAAAGCCCACCGCGTCAGCTGGTAACTGTTTCCCCTGCTGCCCTTTCTGTTACCTGATCCCCGCGCAGCCCCTGCATCGCGCCATAGTCCCTCTTTAATCACACCGTCTTTATCCCGCTCCCCCTCTAATGTTTCTCTGCTCATTTGGAGAGGAAGCCTGGGCTTGGGCATACACTAGGCTACATTTAGTCCAGTGCAGTGAGCAGGCTTATATCCAAGCACTCTGTCAACCTTTTCCAACTTGCTGCGCGCTGTTTAATTTATTGAGCAGATCTAATCGGGTCGCATAGTTTCCGTATCGGTTTCTTCGAATAGCTGTATGCTCTCGCTAATCCCCGGCGGATTCGGGCGCTGACAGGACAGGAGTGTAACCCCTGACCTCTGACCCCTGACCTCTGACCTTTGCCTGTCTGTGTGTGGCAGTGACGCTCCGATGATGGACGGAAGGGGCAGTCAGCGGTCCAACTCGTCACCCGGCGGCAGAGGCGTGCACCGCAACAGGAGCAACGAATGGCGCCAGCGACAGTACGACAGCTCCTCGGATAACGATGAACTCGGTGAGTGCGGTCTGGGTGGGTGTGATGATATGCACTCACTCAACCTCGTATGGTGTGGTATTGTGGAATAACGATCCACACACTTCTCTTTATCCAAGAAAGATGAAGTTGAATGGGAAGACAAAATACCTATTTTTTCATCGGTAAAAATGTTATAGGCTCACTATCACATAGCTCTATCGAAATTTTGACTGTGTTGATACCATTTCGCGCGGCATCTTTATCTGTATGCCAAAAGCGAGCTTGGAAGCCAATTTACACGCGAAATGTACCATTTGGATCGGCTTTGGTTCGATCCGACCGCTGGCGAGCTCTATTTGAAATGGTCGACACGTGGCGAATCCAAGGACGCTGTTCGAAATTCGGCGAATCTGTAAAAGTGAGGCTTTAGCCGGACTGGGCTGTAAATGACAATATATGCTGCAATATGATGTGGCAGTAGTGTGATATGACAATCATTCCGCTCTGTACAGCGCTGCATGGTTAGAGTGTCCGTGCCCGTAAACCTCTGGCAGCCCTTGGCCAAGTAGATCGTGAAAATGACACACCGTCACCAATAAGGTTCACCGGTCTTTTTATGTCTTCTTCATACGACCGGGAAAATGGCGTAGCACGCGGAATCAGTAAAATTGCATTCGTTGGAGTATCGCATGTTGAACCTTTGCAGGAAGTTGTTTTCAATTACTTTTTTATACGCCAGAGACTTATTTCTTCAGTCTAGATAATATATAAATTGTTTGTTTCTTTACGTACTGACGGCTTTAGTTCCTTGGCCTGTCACGCACAGATGCTGG
The DNA here is from genome assembly GCF_019059575.1 of Amphibalanus amphitrite. Classification (NCBI taxonomy): domain Eukaryota; kingdom Metazoa; phylum Arthropoda; class Thecostraca; order Balanomorpha; family Balanidae; genus Amphibalanus; species Amphibalanus amphitrite. The sequence goes on along the minus strand of NW_024882008.1, from coordinate 365,767 downwards.
GATATACATAGCTGGGATATGCATAGCTACCACTGAACTCTAATATATACTGGAAGGAGCATTGGTGACTTGTTTTTGTCTATCGATTTCCGCCATGTTGTGTATACCAGAAATATAAATTGCATGTACGGTACACTGAGAAAACAGTGTCCCGATTTTCGGGCTCAGAGACCAGTTTTCGGGCTAATGTACCATATTCAAAACAGACAGCACATTTCGAGAATACTTTCTGAGCTAGCGCCACATGGGCTCATACGATCCCTTAAATCGGTATCATTGATCGCAGAAACAGAGCTCAGTCAGTACCCATTATCGGTGTCAAGCTCTAAAACTAGTCTCACTATGATACCAGTTTTCAGCCTGATCCCCATTTTCGAGCTCACCTGATTCCAGTTTGAGGGCTCAAATTGTGTGGTGAAGCCAATATTAGGGCTCACGTCATCGCTTTTCGGGGCTTTGGTAAAAGCTGGATTGCGTCAGCTGGCTGGCCAGCTGGCGACGCACGAAAGGTATTTAATTTTAGATATACCTAAGCGCGGTAGTAGGATGGACATAAATATTTCAAATGGCTTTAAATGAAAAATTGATTGGTAAATATTCATTCTTTTATATCTAGCATTGATATGTAAGAAGCTCTGCTAGCGCCACCATACGGCGCCAGCTGGCAAAAAATCCAGTTAATACCAGAGCCCGCTTTTCGTCCGATGCAGCCCCTCCTCCCCCCTCCCCCGTGTCCAGCAGCTGCGAATAAGACGAAGCCGCGGACAAACTTTTTTTTTGCTCGGCCAGCCTAGCGCCAGTCTCGAGCGGTGGGACAGTTAACCGGCAATTTTGGCCGGGATGCAAAAGTTACGTTAAACCGGTTTATGTTACCCCGGGAGCAAATAACAACGTGGGAGCCTATCTTAGGTGTGGCAAAGCTAACGGATTACTTACTTGTTGCCGAGGTGCCCAAAGAAGGTACTGGAACCGAAAACACAACATTGGTTCATGTATTTATTAACATTCATACACACAGTCATACTTGTGCAAGGTGTCAGTGTTCGGTTGTGGGGTGTAATAGCCAGGGAAAAAGTTCTATGAACTGAAAAACCCGGCGCCTATTACTTCGCAACATGGTTGTGTATTCAACATGAACTGCAAGGAGTGCAGACGACATTGCCTGTGCTAACTTAACGTCTCACGGGCAGCGCCGCGCTCTGACACCTTGGTCCCAGAAGCGGCGGCGTTTCTGACCGCAAATCGCCGGAGAGCCGGTCGACGCCGTTGAGGGGACTGAGCAGGCCGCTGCCAGCTCCACCTTCACGTCCGCGCGGCGCAGCTCGGTGTGCGGCGGCGGCTCATCGCGCGGGCCGCACCCGTCCGTCCGCTGCACGAGCCGCTTTTCGATCCGACAGCGCAACACCGGCACGCCATTGTGCTGGCTGAGCGGCGGCAGCGGCACGTAGGCAACAAAACAGTAGAAATCGATGGGCCTGGATCGGCGTTGCCAGCAACGCCGGCAGCGGCGCGGCGGGAGGCGCCAGTGCCGCCGTCGGGGACGTGTGCCCTTCGCTGCGCTCATTCGAGTTGGCCGGCCGGCCGCGCGGCGTAGTCCTTTTGACACGGTGCGAGAAGAGCCGGATGAAGGTGGACTTTTTATTGGCGTTGCTGGTGCTCACGCCGCCGGCGTCCAGTTTGGGCGGCAAGTCCGAGTACCAGGAGTCGGACAAGTCCCGCGCGAACGCCGCCAGCCGGTCGTCGTCACTGCTGGCGGCGGCCCGCCGACGGCGCTGCCTCAGAATCGGACGAGTCGGTGGTACTGAGCACCTCGCGGGACGGGTAGCTGGGAGTGGGCCGGCCGCGGCCCCTGCCAGGCCGCGCCACCTTCACCGGCGCAGCCGCCTTCAAACTGCCCTTGCTGGGCGGCGGGTTGGTCGGCGGAGGCGGCAGCGGTGCCTCGACGTCAGTCCGAGTCGCTGTCACTGGGCGGCCGCCGCGGAGACGGCTTCTGTTTGACCCGCAGCCGGCCTGGGCCGGCTCGGCGCCCTCGGCCGGCGGCGCGCGCCGTTTCGAGCGTTTCACCTTTTCACTGTTACTCTCGCCTGGTCCTCAGCGTCGAGCGGCTCGGCGCTGTTCGGTTTCATGTGGCCCATGCTGCTGGGAAACTCGGGTGGGGACAGCTTTCTGACTGGAGTGCCGTCGAAGATGGAGGAGACGGGGGTGCTCGCAGAGTCCTTGCCCAATGCCCATGATAGAGCCGAGGCTCCACTGGACGCCCAGCTTAATCGGGCTATCGCCGCCCTCCTTCTATGGTGGATTCTTCGGCCCCCTACAGCCACTAGGGCCATCATATACTCCCAGATGGCGGCACCTAGGGGATGAGGGGGGGGGGGTGTCTGGGCCACTTGTCCACCTCGTGGCGTCGCCAGCGACGCCTGCGAGTCGGAGCAAATGATTATGGGGTCTTCCTCGAAGGACGGGTGCTTCAGGAGATGTTGCTTTGCCATTTTGGGCGCCACCATCTCAGATCGGTAAATGGAGCAAATCCTCCCCGCCGCCTCCCGCAGTACCAATGTTGTACTGTCTGGGTGCTCGGTGAGGACCCCAGCGCCGCCTTCCTATTACTCCCCCGGTCGCAGACCCGTCGACCCAGGCCCACGTCGCACGCTGGGGGAGCGCTCCCAGTCACGCCTCCGCAGCACTCCTCCTCGCTGTCGCGGACGCCCCGATCGGCAGCAGGTCCAGGTGGACCGTGACGCCGTCTGTTGGCGTCTACGGGGGCAGTCTCGTGGATAAGCGCGCCTCGGCGGGCAGCGCCACTCCAGTGGTCCCACACCGCTCCCCCGCGCTCTCTCCAGCCGGTCACTGACTTCAGTCACGGTTGGGGGGGGGGGCTTCCGCCACGACGCGGCGGGTCCTCCGACGGGAGGGAGAGCGCCTTCGCCAGTAGGCGCGATGCCAGCGCATCCCTCCTCATCTCTCCATCGGCACGACGCCCGCCTCGGCCCTCACGGCGAGTCTTGGAGCATGGAAATCGGGCAGCCAGTGATGACTCATGCCACCATCAGCATCTCCGCCTCCAGGACGCCAAGATGTGTGGCCGCAGCCGCAGGCAGCCACGCCGACCCCGCTGCCCGCATGCCCAAGTAGTCTCGAATCGCTGACACCTCTCCTGAAACAAGAGTGGTGTCGTAAACTTAAACCCCTTGCTGGAGCCCGCCAGCCGCGACAACACCGCCACACCAATTTTTGTGACCCCGGAACTTCCGTCCCGAGCCTTATTTCACGGCACGATGCTACAGTGCGCTACACGTATTGTGGTATTCAGCTTCCATGGAAACATCAACTAATTTGGACGCTCAAACATGGGAGTCAGGAGTGGTTAACCCGCGCCCCACTGGGGGGGGGGCTATTTATAGCCCCCCCTCCCGTTTTTCTGCAATAACTTCCAAACCGCTTGACGTATCGACTCCAAACTTTCAGAACCTTCGGCTGCATCAATTTGACACCTTGTGTCAAAATTTGAACTTCGTACCTACCATAGGTCGGCCGGAAATGACGTCAGAGTGACGTCATGTTCGGCCGATTTCGACGCAAAACATTGAACCACGGCAATCGCTCCCAAGAGCTCAGTTTTTAAGCTAGATCCAATTTCTTTGCATGAGAGGACTCAGAATAGACTGCGCTATCAAACTGCTATCTCGGATTTTCGAAATTTTGAAAATTTTGAAAATTTTATATAATAAAATTCAAAATTTGTATTTTTACATTTTTTTCAAAAACTTTTTGACTTTTCGAAAAAAACCGGAATATATGTGATAGAACGCATTATTATGACTAACTCTAGCAAGTTTTAGCTAAATATCTTCAAAAATGGCCAAGTTATACGCATTATTGCAAAAAATTAACAATTATTAATTTTTCAAATCAATTTTTCAGCACGAATTTGACATCGTACGCCAATATAAATAGCACCATCGTGTTCCTGAGCTTAAACTGCATCCAATAGACACCTTTTTTGTTGAAAAATTTTAACTTCAAAATTTGACCTTTTTTGACCTGAAAGTGACCTGACCTGAGCTAAATTTGACTCAAAATGACCTCGAATGACACAGACGACATCAAATTCGAAATGTTTGGCCTAAATGGACCATAAAACATGTGTCACGTGACCGACGGATGATATAATATTTTCGTGACCTGTGATGACCTGACCTTGACCTGAAAATCAAAGTACAAGTTTGGTACCCTCAGAGTATCTAGAGCATCTGTTCACGAGTGTGTGAACCAAAAATGAGCCTGATCTGACTTGTAAGACGGCGGCCAGAGCCCAAAACGTGAAGAAGCTAAAATGCTAACAATTTTTACTTTGACCTGACCTGTGACGTCATCGGTGACCTCGAGGTCAATGAAATTAGGTTTCGCTCGACAGTTTTTGCGGGGCTATCAGATGCCGTTTGAATTTTGACGATCGGCCCAGTAGTTTCGGAGTTAGGAGGGGGGGCTATGAATAGCCCCCCCCCCCCCAGTAGGGCGTGTTATACGCAGACCCCAGTGGGGCGCGGGTTAAGGCCCAGAGCGTTCTGTCTGGTTTATAAAACCTTGGCCAGCAGATGTAAACGTGCTTTTTGTATAAGTGGCTTAATTTTGACGCAAAAGGGCACTAACCTTCGGCGCAAATAATGCAGAAATTTCAGCGCAAATTGCAAAATAGCTTGCGCCGAACTTCGGCGCATGACGGCTTCACGGGCGTCCGGCGTACCATATGGATGTTTTCCAGTTTGGGCTGCAGGTTTTAGCTCTAGGTTTTAGACTGTAGGTTTTGGGTTGGGTTGGGCTGGGCTGGGCTGGGCTGGGCTGGGCTGGGTTGGGTTGGGCTGGGCTGGGCTGGTTGGGGTGGTTGGGTTGGGTTGGATTAGGTTAGGTAAGTTTAGGTTAGTTTAGTTTAGGATAGATATGAATACCTATTTTTTGTAAGTTGAATTATTTTTTTCATTTTGTAGCATCATATGCCTTCCATCTTTGAACTGCCATATTCAAGCACCAGAATAAGTATGGACTTGAACCTTTTCCAGTCTGGATGCCTGTATGGAAGTTGTGCAAAATCATGCAGTTGAAGGTATTGTAACCACAAATAAGAGCTCATGACTCAAGTCTCAACTTGTCCATAATTGGTTATCTTGATGTATACTTGTAGACCCTTCCTCTTACTTGGCACACAGGCATGGTGTCACAGTGTTCTAAAATTGGATTTCAATTGGGTATCCCAATAAAAAAAATCTGAAGACAAAATGAGATAGATTTAGTCTTTCCGCAAAACTGCATAATGCCGTTTTTACCTCAGATTTTGTCAGAACCTTCACAGGATCTGAAATGAAATGATGTAGAGTAGATGCATCAACTGTCAAGTCATGCGTAACCTGGCAGCTGGCTGTTGAATCAAACTTTTGACATATTTTTTTTAGCAAAGATGAAATAAAGCCACTTGTCATATTTTTAGGATGAAAACATTTTCCCCATCATGTGTGGTTATTCACCTAAAATTCTGAAACATGGAACACTGTCATACCAGCATTCCAATGTCAACCAGCATTCCGCAGCATGCACTGAAAAAAACTTACTCCCCATTTTCTAATTTTAGAATGCCAAAAAGCACTCCTGCAATCGAATAATTTTATGACCTGGCATAAGCGCCTAAAATGGGGTGTTTTGGGGAATAAAACTAGCATATAGAATATATTTAGTATCCGAACGCTTATATTATTCGCGCTAGGGAGTAATTTTATGACGAAGGATAAAAGTATGCTATCTTTGGATAAAATTACACCAGATGATAATTTTATTAACTTGATACTAAAATTACTCCCATTCGGGGAATAATATTGCCATGCCAAAAAGCACTCCTTTTTCCGATAATTTTACCCCGGAGTAACTCCCCGGTAAAATCAAGCCCCGGTGTAAAAGTACCACCCCTGATAATGCGGGGTGATGTGATAATATTATGACCAAGTGTAAAATAAGGAATGCATTTAAACAATGTATTGAAACACCAACAATTGATTAACGAATGGTACCTGAGCATCAGCAGGTACATCTTAATTTGGACGCACTTCCAGTGATGGCGCATTGCGGCCGACAGGGACGTAATTTTGCTCCCTAGTTGAGAAGCGGCGTCTCAACTGGGAGGCAAAACTTCGTCTCTGCCGGCCGCAATGCGAAATCACTGGAAGGACGTTCAAGGTCACAACTCACAAGGGCGTTATGGTTAACACTGAGGCTAACGAATAACATCTGCGCACAGAACCACCGCCACGGATGGCAGATAAAACGAGCGTGTATGGTTAACACTGAGGCTAACGAATAACATCTGCGCACAGAACCACCGCCACGGATGGCATATAAAACGAGCGTGATCTGGGCTATGAAAGACGTACTGAGAGTCATTGGCGTACTGAGACCGCCGCAGCTGAATTAGTCATAATACAGAGGCTCCAGTAGTGTGAGCCACACGTTGCGAGTCACTTGAGCCACAGGTGAGCCACAAGTCACGAGTCACTTGAACCACAGGTGAGCCCCAGGTCGCCAGTCATTCGAAATGGGCATCTCCGATGCTGGTTCTACACTACCTGGGTAACCTCCCACACCTTCTGTGATAAGCCAGATAGGTTTACATCGAATCCCACATTCTGGTAAAGAATCTCGAACAGGGCCCTGCACTCTGCAGAGCCCCGTGAACTTTGTGTAGAAGACAGCGTGGGCGGCCGTCATTAGGGCCACGGTCTCCAACCTGGTGGCCGGCAGTTGGCAGACCACCACACCGTCCACCGATAGTTCCTCACCTGCCTGACGAACCCCGTTTCTCGGATCCGCCAAGGTGCCAATGGTTGTTCCACAACCATAGGCAAGTAGAGCTAGCAGCTCGTCGTCTGCCGTGAAAAAGAATATTGCAGTCAGTTGGCATCAATGCATATCGTACAAATAAACGTAAAGGAAACCTAGGAGAGAAACAAGGAACCGCGTTCGTACAGTAGCTGGCTATGCCATCTACAGTATCTGGAGACGATTCTTCGCTTCTTCCTGATTTCTTTTCACTCTCAAAATCGTAGTACGATGCGTAGTACGTTTGCGTAGTACGATACACTCTTACAACTAAACGTGGTTACGGAGCGAGCGAAGCGAGCGGAGTCTTACGTAGAATAACGGAAATTTCTGAGTATGAGCGGCCGGCCGGCCGGCCGGCCGGCCGGCCGTGGGGACGCTCTTCAAAAGCTAATATCTTAGGAACGGGACATCCGATTGACAAGCGGTCTTCTTTACTGAATGTCACTTGGACGTAAAAGTTCTGTGGTGTGATGGCCACCATGCGTTCTTGCCAACCACCGCACGTGGCGCGTGGTAAAGTTGGACATTTTTTAAGAACCCCCAAAATTGCAACCTCAATAACGGCACAACGGCTGGGCCGATGGAATTGAAACTCGGTACACAGTTAGGTCTCCATCACATAATTCATCTGCATGTGTTAGGGTTGGGGTGCTGCTGCACGTGCGCACGTGCAGGGGTCGTTTCCAGATCTCGAGAACGGCTGGACCGATGGCGCTCAAATTTGGTACACGGTTAGGGACCAGTTAGTAGGGTGCCGTGCACAAGTCAGTTGGGACCCATTTTGCACGTGCGCACGTGCAGGGTGCCGCTTCCAGATCTCGAGAACGGCTGGGCCGATTGTGCTCAAATTTGGCACATCGCTAGAGACCGGTTAGTAGGGTGCCGTGCACAAGTCAGTTGGAGGTACCCCCTCGAAATTTCGCACGTGCAAGGCCCACCCTCTCGCTCGCTCCGTTAGTCGCCCCATAAGGCGTTATACTGGTGCATAATTACAAAATAATTATACGCCGTTAACCCGCGCCCTGCTGGGGGGTGTTTGAACACCCCCCCTTGTGGTTTTTCGCGAGTATCTCAAAAACGGCGGCGCGGAGCGCCGCCGTTTTTGGTACACCTTATCATACATCAATTCTACACATGTTGTGAAAATTTCAGACCACGGTCATTCAAGGTCAGGTCACCAGGTCACTTGAAGTGACCTCACCTCATAAAAAGTTTCAATGTCTGTCATAGCTACACCGAGTGACTGATCGCTTTGAAACTTTCATCGATTGCTAAGAGCAATAGCATGTACAAAATGTATATCTCAGAATTTTGATATCGATGACCTAAGGTCAGGTCAATTTTGCGACCTCCCCATTATAAGTCAATGGGAGAAAATTGAAATGCGCCTCTTTTGGACGAAAGACATTATAAACACTCCCAAACACCAAATTACAAGTGGTTTAGACACACTGAACATGAAAATGGTGTCCGTGACCCATGTTTGTGCCCTGAGGTCATCTTAGGTCACGAATGGTATCTAACAGTTTTTCGCAAATAACTTTTGATAGAGGCATGCTAGAGCGATGAAAACGCCTTATATGTGTTCAGCTCGACTATACGGATCGACTGATATGCAACATGACCCTTTCCGGTCAGGTCATGACCTTGACCTGAGGTCAAATTTTCAAGTTGACCTTTCAAGGTCAAGTTATAGTTCATTCGATGCGTCTTGACGAGAGGAACACGATGCCGGTAAAAGTAAGCTCGTACAAGGCTTGGGTCAAAAGTTATTGCAGAAAAACTGTTTCCGAAAAAATCGGCTATTTTTGCAGTTTTTGCCCCCTGCAGGCAAAACCGTTGACGTTAGGTCAAATCTGAGCGAATTACTCAGAAAGGGCGTTAATAGGGCTATCAAATGCACTTTTCCGCGGCGCTGTAGCTCTATTGGTTCCCGAGTTATGCGTTAGCTTCTTGGAAATTTCCGACATTCGACCTGGAAATCGGCGAAATTTTGCCTTCAATGACCTCTGGCGACCTGACCTTTGACCTGACCAAAAAATTGACCGAAGTAATTTCGTCATTATTTTTTACGCTCTTTCGAACGCCGCCTTCCGCGTATCGCTACGTGGCCCAGGAGCCGAGTTACAAGGGGGGGGGGGTGTTCAAACACCCCCCCCCCAGCAGGGCGTGGAAATCCAGGACCCCCAGCCGGGCGCGGGTTAAAATATTTCAGTGAAATAAGAAATTAGTACCCGATGTTCCGCTGTCATGGTTAAGTATGGAGTGCAAGTAGGTATCAAACTGCATGTAACTGCGGTATATTTGGAGACAATGAAGACAACCATGAATGGAGACAACCTGAATGGAGACAACCATGACTTTTCAATATCACTAGAGTTAAACAACACTTTTTGACTAATAGCAAAACCAACGACGTTTGGCTGTCCAAAGGTGAGGTACAACATGTTGTCTCCCGCCCGTCGTTAAAGTGCCACCTTTTTACGGTTTTCGGTTTAAAACGGTTTTTCAGTAGACCTGACCCACCTATGACCTACCCTGAAGTCCGTTTCGCGAAATTCGTCCTAGTTTTCGAGATATCCGCATTCGAACTTCACATTGATGCCATCACAAAAAGTGTGGGAGATGGGATTTTAACATGGTAATGTTACATTCTCATATTCCACACATTTGTGATGGCTTTAATCTGAAGTCCAATTGCGGATATCTTGAAAACTAGGCCGAATTTCGGGAAACAGACTTCAGGGTAGGTCATAGGTGGTTTAGGTCTAGTGAAAACCGTTTTGTGTAAAAAGGTGGCAGTCTTCCTTTAAGCCAAAAAAAAAAAAACATCATGAAAATAAACAGTTGTCCTGCCCTCTGCTATTAATGTATTACGCCATTGGGATATGTGAAACGTCATTTCTCCATCGTGCAGGAAGAAGCATGCGTGGGAAATACCTTCCTACACTTGGTCTTGGCTAATGTTTTGGCCTGACCTCGTATTTATCGAAAATACCTCGGGCCTAAATTTACATTCGCTAAAAAAAAAATCAGTCAGCTCTAAACATTATTCCAGCCCTGGCCAGGAATATATTGTCTACGATGATCGGCTCGAGCCCAGTTATATAGAAGAAGATTATCCCCCCCCCCCCCGGCACGATTGTTGCTAGCGGAACACCTCATCCGAAAAGGTGTGCTTGTGCCCGTTCAAAACTCACCGTCTTTGTCGGCCGGCTCCACGTTTATCATCGTCTGGGCATACTTCTTCGCGGTATGTCTGATTTTGTGCAGGACATGCTCCTTCACGTCCTCCTCGAGCCCCATGATCATTCCCAAGTCAGTCCACACCTGGAAACATCGCAAAATCACATTAATGAATGGAATTAACATCAAGCAACATCAAGTGAACATTATATCATTGTGGAAGGTCAGGTTAGGTAAGTTACTCCAGCTCACAAAAAGTTTGAAAGCGCGCCACGTCAAGTGTCAACCTCTGGTGATCTTTTACCTGATAAAAATGACTGGAATGCTTTCGTCATGGTTTGTGACAAGATTCCCAACTCCGCCTTGAGCGGTTCGTTACGGTTACGTTGCTTAGGACCCGCCAAGTTAGATGGGAGGGGGGAGGGGGTGACTTCCCAGCAGGCGGTAGAAAAACCAGAGGGAGGGGGTTAAAAATTATACAAATTTTCCAGATGTTTTCCTATCCAATGCTGTTCCCCATGATAGCGCGGATATAAAATGGTGCCACTAATTATATAGTTAGTTCAGTTCAACCATCCCCCGTTAACGAGTTTCAAAATTCCTTTACCGTTACATCACGCTGCCGCGCTGGCGGGAAAAAGTTCCCACGCATTCATAATACATAGGAAGATGGTGATCATCTGGGTCAACTGGCGAGCTTATAATTGGGACGTTTATAAAAAAACACGTTTACATGAATGTTTGAAGCCCCGTTTCTCGATAATCCACCCTTAAAAGGCACAGATGTCAAATGTGACATTTTAACTACACCACGCTTACGCATAGCCACTGTGACGTCACCGTGGCGGTCAAATTTTCCTACTGAACTACCCTGTTAGTAAAGGAATCTCGAGTTCAAACACACATAACATTAGACAAGACGTTTAAATACCGAATAAAGCAACACTTACGGCAGCTTCGCTGTACATATCCGGGAATATCTCCTTCATTTCCTCGACAGTCTTCCGGTTTCGGTTGCTCGTGAGGCATATCCGCCGAACCTCGAAGGAATCTTTGAGAACAGATGTCTTGTGAGTGACATCGGCGTGCTTTAGCTTGGCACTGAACTTGGCGGTTTCGGTGCAGATGCCTAGCTTCGACTTCTTCGTTTTGGGAAACATCCCCGGCATCCCCTCTTCAGCTGCCGCACGCTTTTTCACAACGATGCCCCTGGCTCGTCTTTCCGTGTCGATAACGGCGTTGCTCAATGCTCAGTGGCTTTCGACAGTTCTTGAATCTGTTCCGAAGTTTCTGTCGGAAGCTGTTCTTCCGCAGTGTCACCTTTGAGAAAGAAAAGAACCGTTTTTTTTTTTTAATTTCATGGACAGCTTTATCAGGCAGTGAACACTGAACAAGATATAAATACGTTCATTAAACGTGTTTTCTTCTATCGTGATATTGGGAGGATAGAAACAACAAAAAGTAGATGTCCGGATATGACCGTTTTAACAATTTGTTTTTGTTTGTTTGTAACAACAATTTGTCAATTTGTTTTGACAATTTGTCTTCCAGAATTTCATCATCGCGGAAATCTTCGTCCGCAAATCTACGTCAACGCATTTCTTGGATTGTATGGTCATACTACGGATTACTGTAAAGTCATACTAACAAAACACAAAGTATACAGTAATTTCAGCTTACCTTCGAGGACTGGGACGCTTGCTCGGTTCTCTGACAGAAGCCTTGGTTCTGACGACTTGAGCACAATGGCGGTCGCGAATGGTCGCGAACTGAAGAGACGTTCCGAAAATATTATTCTTGGAATAATACTGTGCTGGACGAATAGATTAATCACTTTTAGATTAGTTATGTCACAACGGAATAGGATTATCAAGAAAGTGATACAGTATTGCTTGAAATACGCTCCCGAATACTCCCGAAGAATAATGTTAGTAATGCTACCACATAATATTACTCCATGGTTATAAAATTATTGTCCGGACATGATAGTTTTATCACGAAGGAAGTAATTTTTACACCTACATGAGAATAGTTTTATTCTGTCGCGTCAATTTATCAGCCGTAATGGAGTATAAAAATTACCCTAATTACTCCACAGCGGTTTATTTTTATGCAGTTTTGATAAAAGTACTCTAGCTGTCAATTTTATTACCATCTCATGGGAGTTCATTACAAATATATTCCAATGACCTTGTTTATCACTGTGAACTATGCTAAAATTACCCCATGCCTCTTTGAGACTGATATAATTTTATAACCCGAAAGAATAAAAAGGACACGTGATAAAATTAGAAGATAAAATTACCACTTGCTAAAACACAAAAGAGATGATTATAGTACTAGGTTTAAGAATAACTTTCAAAAACGCCCTTAATGCAATGCAGAGAGTAAGAATACGCTACAAAACATAATCATTTTATGCCATTGGTGCGTGATTATTCGCCAAACTGGAGTGGAAAAACTCCAAAAATAACTCTCTAGGTGTAAGTTTTTTTCAGTGTGTTAGCAGAAGCAGCAGCATGTTATAAGTATATGAAAGATCCAAATAGGTTGTAGGTTGGTAGGTATTGGTACTAAGTTTAACTTAATAGGTTAGTAGGCAAGGTTAGGATTAATTTTAGTTGAGCATCAAGATAACCATTACGAACAAGTAACAAAATCCTTACCTACCCTTGAAAGCATTGCTTCAATCACATCATCACGAAGAACCAGACAAAATTTTTGCACATTCTTACACTATTTGACATCCTGAATCCAGATATGATGCTTTCATGTGGCGCAAATACAAGAAAAACGAATAATCAAACCCGTGCGTATTCGTATCAACGGCGCCACAATTGTAGATCAGACCTTTTCTGAACAAATGCCACCACAATTTTAATTGATAAGGGATTAAAATGGCATGAGCATCAACATCTTGATTTTTTCTAAAAGATAGCGATAACTGATAACTAATAACTTACCATTCATTTTGAAATCACGGCGGTAGGTACACCAACACATGGCACTGAAAACAGCAAAAGACGGAATGGCGGAATGTCGTATGGAGCCCTAAAACGCAGCTCGAATTGAGCCCGAAAAGGAAGACGAACTGATGCCGCTTTCGGGGCTAATGTACTTTGAGCCCGAAAAGGGCGCCTAACTGATCCCGATTTTAAAATCATACAGATTTGAGCCCTGTTTTGGCACTCATATGAGCCCTTATTCAAAAATGTTCTCAAAGTGTTTTCTGAGTGTAGCAGAGGTGCAGTTTAGTGAGAGGTACACTACTCAAAAGTGCTGCTGCTTCATGCTTGCAGTTTGATTGCAGTGATCAACTTTTCAAGACTTTGGTATACACAACATGGCGGAAATCGTTAGACATTCTGGCCCATATACGGCCAAGGCGAGTGCCTCCCCCTGATAGCTACATAGCCCCGTCTATACTCCCACAGAACGTGATCCGGGATCCCCCTGCCTATCCTGTCCCCTCTCGTCCCCGCCTGCGTGCCAGTCCCAGCCCCACTGTCTGTCTGTCATGTCTGTCTGTCACTGTCTGTCTGTCTGCCTGATCCAGTCAGGGCGGGCGCACTTGACATCCAACAGACTGCCGCCACTAGCCCGCCGGCCCTGTAATGCAATAGGCTGGGAACTGGGCCTTGTCTGGTACGTGCAAACTTAGTGGACCGACGGTCAGCGCTCAGAAACATACTGGGCATCGTCAGCTAGATGGGTGGCTGTTTTACCCGAAATGAAAGCCAAGGGTATGCTGCTCGAGCAATTTGGGCAGTAGTGTGACGAGTCATTTTTTTAGAGCATGCGATTCATTGATGATGAACGTTCCATCTTGATATACCTTGGCTTAGCATATGAATTCATTTCGCCGATCGTAAGCTATCTAACATACATTAGTAAGACGTTCGATATTACAAATCCATCCACCCTGCAAGAACAAATTTTTATAATTGCTAATTTTCAGAACAGCCCCATTGTCGATTCAATTCATCTCATCTGGAGCTGACTCCTGGGAGAGTTTGACGACGAGCGGCCACTGTCCACCGTCTCTTTTAATTAGGACTTGTCGCTCTGCTGGCGGCCAGTTCTCGGTCTGCTCAAGTGCGCTCTCCTGTAGACGATGGCTGATTAATTGGATCAGTCGGCGGCTGTTTCGCCGGATGCCATTATTCCTCCTGGTTGGGTGCCGGTAATTAGTGTGCCAGACCGGCTGATTGGTCTATGCTCTCTGTGACCGCCCCGGGCTGTTCGACCACAAAGGTTGGCGAACGGCGACCCCAGCTACCGCGGAGTCAGCGCGGTCACTGCGGAGGGGAGGGGAGGCAGGGGCTGGTGCCAGAGACTGAGCGAGCGGTGAGGGGGATGTGGGTCAAAGAAAAGAGGATGTTTCCTAATTAATGAAGCTAGCGATGAAGGATGGGATGATGGTTGCTGTGCGGCCAAATCGGACATAGTAGAAAAGAACCTGATTATTTTTACAAATTGACGCGGTGGTCTTCGTACAGCTTTTCTGTAAAATTTATTTGCAGTATCTCTTTTGCTCCGAAGTAGCTATGTCGTTTTCCTGTGCAACTGATGTCCAATGTAGCTAACTGTTAGTCTTTCAAACTCCCTTCGCCCATATTCCGTTTGTTCAGTTGCCTTTCTTTGTTGCATATTCATACAAAAGCCATCTTTATCTGCTCGGACCTGAAGCGCCGCGCTATCTCGGCAGATCCCTGGCTCGGACAGGCCGCCCGGTGCACCCGCTCCTCCCATCAGAACGGGAACGTTTCCATCCGAGCGGCGGCCAATCGGGTTTTCGACCTGACTGGGCCCGATAGGCGGCTGCCACCTAGAGCGCCGGCCCTCACATTTCACATGCATTTATACGGGCCGTCTGGCCTGCTCTGTGGCGCGGCGGCTCCCGGAGTGGTCGCGGTCAGGCCGACTCTGCTGGTAGCCTGGTGGGGGACGGTAAATTTCATTTCCGGCCGGCGCGGGTGGCTCAGACCGTCACCCCGATCATACGGACCGCTGCGTGAGGTCGGGTCAGGGACCGAGCGATGATGGGTCACTGCAGGTTACAGCGAAAAGCAGAGTTGCATAGGAGCATGTGTTGCTTCTTGAGGGAGAGGTTTGTATGAGGGTTTGCTGTAATGATGCTGTTGAATCTACAGTAATGAGATATTGGTTCAATAAAATCCGTAAAACATCGTCGATATTTATCTCTGAAGGAATTGCATAAGCACATTGTCTTGGCTGAGTGATTTTATTGTAATAGCCGAACTATCATTAGTCAACACATTATATAAAAAAAACAGAAGCTTCTAATAAGCTATAGTTCATACATAATATAACTTCTTGACAGGCTTCAATGAAGACAACGACTTCCTCAGAAATTCAAAACGCCATCGCCAGTCCACGTTTGGGAGACCTTTCGGTCGGTTGGTCGGTCGGTTAGTGGTCGGTGGCGCGCCCTGCCACCAATATAAATCACCCTTCCTGCGGGAGACAATTACAGTGCGCGTCTCGCCGCGATGGCCGAAAAAAGCGGCCGACCGCCGAGCGGGCACGACCGGCGAGATTGAGCAGAGTCGCCGCGCCGACCCTGATTGGAATTTAAAGGCGATTTCGGTCGTGAATTTCCGCAGCGGCCACTGAAGCGCGCACACAAGATGCGGGCGCTTTCCGGTCAGTGGGGCTAAACGATGTTAGTGCTGTAAACAATAATATGAAACGCGATCGAATGAATTATTTTCAAAACGCTGTTGTTTCTCATTTTTATTGCTGAGTATAATGCAATTTTAGTATGAAAGTATAGCATGGCTCTAAGGTGTGAATAAAACTAGGTTTAAGTTATTCGTAAAAATACCAGATTTTTGTAGTTTTGTGGCATTTGATGCTGCAGTGCATTGCGTCCCGTCCAAGGAGCGAGGTGGCCTGTCTCCAAGTGAAGCCATCTGGACCTGCCGCGCTCGGTCGCCTCTCGTGGCGCTGCAGGAGCGGCTGAATTATCATCGCCTTGGCGACCGCCGCCGTCCGCTGATGTTATTAGCATGTCTCTACGGACTGCCGCGGCCGGACTGAATTATTTATCGGTGCCCCTATTCTAGTGCATAATTGACCTGTCACTTCCGAGGTCTGCCGCGCGCTGCGAGCCTCTCCAGCGGCGCCGCCATCTGCGGACCGCTCAAATCAACCGACCAAAGTCCCGCGCATCTGATGGGAATTATGGAAATAACCCGGCATAAAAAGGATATTTGAGGGCGGAATTATGCCACGCAGGATGGTATGTTTGGCGAAAATTTGAGCCCCGGTGTGAATGCCGCCGCAGGTTTTGCATACAAATGGGAGTTTTGGCGGACCGGACGTCAGCGAACTGAATTCATGCCCGATCGAAAGGGCTCCAAATGGGTAGGGCCGCGAGTACTAACGGGGACCTGAGAGCCAGCCTGATTCGTTCATAAATGGCAATCTTGATTCAATTTACATGGGCTACGGTCTTACTTATGAGCCATTTAATTTAGCGCTTAATTGGGCTGGGAATGCCATTCAGCTCATTAACATTCATAATTCTGACTTGGGCCGTATTGCGAGGATATTTATAGTCCCCCGAATTAGCATGATTTGTAAGATAGCTGTTTGATTAATCGACATCGACACTCCCACGTTTCTAGGCTGATACTTCGAGCTTTGTAAATACCCAACAGAAATATATTTTATTCCAGTCCACACTTTTATAAATGGACTTCAATAATAGTTGGTTATGCAATGGTACGCACCAACAGTCGAAGCTTCTTTTGTTCAATTGAAAAATGTTATCACTAAATAAGCAATGTTTTTATCTATCCTTCTTTTCAACTGCAACATTGGCTGTTGACTTGTTTGAGTTTTTCTACCATCCACATGTATTTATATGACCACATTTACACACAGTCTGCTGCAGGCTGACGAAGGTGGGCCTGACTCTGGAGACGGACAGGGGTGGGCGGAGTGGTCGTGCGGGGCAGGGGCAGGGGCGGGCCGAGCTGTCGGCCGCCCCGGTCGGCCTCGGGTGGTGTCTCTGCCGAGCCGTCAGGGTGAGCCCCGGATTACAGGGTGTCAGCAGAGTCAGGTGGGGCAGGTCAGACGCTGCCACAGGCGCTACGCGGCGCTCCACGCCGGAGGAGTCGCGTGGCCCCAGGTCCGGCCGGCGAGGCTCGCTCGATACGCACCGGGCTGGCCGGGGACAGAGACGGATGGTGGCGCACTGGGACGCGATGGCTGGAGAGGCACAAACGGCGCGCGTGCCACACAGCAGCGGCCACCGGCGAGGGTGGATGGCACGCCGGACAAAGGAGAACGGGGTGCAAGCAGTGAATGTATGAAGCAACAACAAAGTCTTCTCAGTGCTAAAGCAGTTATTGTTGGTCTTTGGATGACGTTTGCAACCTGCATTTAAGCGTGTTAAGTGGTTTGAAGTTTTTACGTTGCAGTAATGTACCCGTTATTTAACCTGGTAATATGTTCATTATAATGAGGAGCAATATGCTTTTAAGACGGGATTACATGGTGTTCTTTCATTAATTATGTAAGCAATCGTCTCGCTCGGTTCATCCAAGACAGCCCCTAATTAGCATCCTCAGTGCATCGAATTTGTTCAAGCTCTCAACATCAGAGAATGTCGCCCTCTTCAGTAAAGTATTCCTCTCAAGTAAAATGTTTGATGTTGGTTCAACAGAGCAAAGCGTTGAACGATTCCAAGATCTCCAAAAGAGACTCGCTTAAAATTTCTTTAGAAATCAAACATCTCAAGCCTGTTCACATTTATGAAAAACGTCAGGTCCTTTAAATGTTAATTAATGCACACTCTGAGTCTTCAAAAACTTTATAACCTATGATGTTTCATACTCGCACACACTTATAACACTGAAATCCAAAAGTTGTTCATGTTGTATGGTATAACGCGTAGTGTTACCGACATCATTTGAAGTTGCCCTCCGAATTCAACGCATAGTGCCGCATTTAATTTTAATACGGTCTCGGACGCAGCTCTATTTCTCCCTGGGAAATGTAAATCCAAAGGCCTTGTCGACGGCTTATGCAGTAGTTTGATGAGTTTAAACATCACTTCAATGGTGTTCCGAAAATTTGCACGGCTGGGAGCACGAGAATAAGCATCAGCTGCTACGGCGTAAACTTTGCGTTTAAGCGGATGTGGGCAAACACCTTTTCAACTGGTAACAAAATTTTCACCGAATTTTACCTACCAATCTACCTAGTACCAAGTTATCAACCTAAACTTTCCCTTCATTTTTTTGTGGTACTGTTGGAATCGTTGCCAGGATGCCTCCCAGTTGAGAAACGGTGCATAGGACAATATTTGTTTTATATGTAAGCTTCTTCTCCGCTGTCTTTTACCACGACTTGATCAGAGGAATGTTTACTGTGTAGGTGTTAGTGGGGCCTCTTTGGCGACATGCTCATTTACTAACGTCTTGGAATGTAACCCTCAAACTCCTTTGTCTGCACAGGTCCGGAAGGCGCGGGCCCGCCGGCCTCCATCGTCCTCCAGCCGGCCAAGTCGGGTGACCTGACCTCCCGTGACCTGGCCGGCTACCCGGGGTCGTTCGGCGGCGGTCGGTCAGGCTCCACCTTCTCCAGTGAGCTGGCTGGTCGGGACCGCGCCGACCAGCTCCACTACGCCTCCAAGCCGGTCTCGTCGGGCATCTACCAGTCGCTGGGCCGGCGGGGGAGGCGAGGCCACAAACACGGCTCGCTCAGCTCGTCCGATAACAACTCGGACACGACCACGTACGCCGAGAGCGAGATGCGCTGCAAGATGGAGCAGCTGCAGAGCGGTGAGTTCCGCCGCACGGCTGCGCTGGAAGTGGGTCACCCGGCAAAGCGGCGAGGGATGTTGGACGCTTTCCTGATAAAGCGTTGAAGAATAATGCGCAAGACGTGTTTCAACAGTCGTTGAACTTAGTGTTAATAGTTTTCGAATATCTTCTTTGGTTAACTGTTCATCTCTGAGAGCGATTAAAGCTCAAAGATTTTTATGCAATGGAAACCGTAAAGGTAAACAAGCTACTTATCCGTTCCTTCTGACGGTAGACGCGGTAAAATGGGATAGTTAAGTTGACTGCAAAGGATGATATTTTGTTAATTAAAGTCTAAATGATTTTTCTGTTAGTATCAATGTCATGAGTAATTTAATATTCACGATCCAGCAGATGATTGATCATATAATTAGATGAATTCAGCGTTCGGGCATTAGATATAAGGAATCTTAAGCAAGGAAAAATAGTTGGCAGCGCTGAAAGTGGGAGAATATGCTGTGATAAGACAGCGTTTCCTCCCCGGTCCGGTCTTATCAACTATTGTACTGATAGCAATCTATGGTCTACGGGTAACGATATCGTCAAATTACGCCTTGCAATAGGATCTCATCCTCAGGGGCTCCATTTCGGTATCTGAAATTGGCTGTGCCGCTCCTACAAAGCTATCTGTTTGAATCTGGAAGTCCGGAAGGAGCCATTGTTGGCGGTGAGTTTAAACTGGTCCGTATTTTGGCTCATTTGTTTCTGGTGACTGGGAGGCTGTTATCGTCCGTCTTCCTGGCGGGCGGAGCGTCCACGGGGCGGCGAGGGCGGACTGCCGAACACTCTCTGGCCGGGGCTGCGTCTTGGTTACGGCGCTCCCCTCCTCCGACCATCCATCGAGCTCTCGGTGCTGATGGCTGCGGCCCGGCGGCGTGCCGAGAACATTTGTCTGTCGGTGGCCGCTCCCGACCGGCGCGCTGTCGCCGGCACCCCCGGTAGGCTGACCCTCTCCCCTTCAGCCACTCACTCGGCACCCGAGTCTGCCGCTGCCGAAATGTACTCGGCCCGAGCAGCATCCCAAATTGAGTTAGAGAAACCCCCGGGAAATAAATCGCTGTGAATTCGGTCTGACGTAGCCTTTTGTCCGCGCCCCGGGTGGCTATTATCGACCGCTGAAATTACTGTTTTGTCACACGGAAATTTTCGCTTCTTTGGACCGCGGTCGGGAAAAGGGTTGCATTTTATTCTGTCGCAGAATAACGGGGTTAGAAGGGTGTGAAAATGTACTCACACGTATGGAAAGTATGCGAGTGATGATAGGTTTTCGAAGACTATTTGAATATTAAGTAGGGCAGATGCAATCCCATTTCATATCTATGTTGCAATGTTTCATCGGTGACAAGAGGAGCATAATGAATAGGTACCACTACCACCGGTAGAGTGACATTGAATGATAACTGTTTTAAATACGAAATATATGGTATACCATACATGGTGAGCATTACGCTGGCAATCGTTGGCGTTAATGCCAATGCTCTGGTAAAATGACCTCTTTAATTCCCTCATAAGATGCGCACACAACACCTCACATCTGGCTTTGTGTTCAAAGTGAAACAACTTTTGATAAGTTCCGTATTTACACCGATTCTAAATTCATCCGAGAAGTTTCGCTTGACGGATCCCAGACTTTAAGAGTTTACTGTGCGTTGGCACCAAACCTACTTAAACATTGACACGGAACAGGACTTCCTCACAAGAGACGCTCCATTTATTTCTGAATTTTGCATGCAATCTCCTGATTGCCGAGCTGGTAGCATCAAAGCCAGAGTATCAAATGGTTCGCGGCATAATAGCGAGCATGATTTATTAACAAAGTTGGGACGGCAGCAGCGGCCGTGGATGATGATGACACCCCGCTGCTCTTCTCGGCTATCTCCCAGCGGGGGGGGGGGGCAGGGAAGCCGAGAGATCGTCAGCCAGCCCGGAACCTCGCCCTTGTCCGCCGCGCCGTGCCGCGCCGGCTGCCCGGCAGACCCGGCGGCGCTGCAGAAATATGTGGTGTAACGGCGGACCGCAGTGATGCCAGCTCACTCGGAAAACAGCCGGCGGCAGCGTGCGTGCCCGTAAAAGTCGCCGCATTAATTGCAGGACGTCGTCGGCAGCGGAAATCGCCTGATTAGTTTGGCGGAAACGATGGCGAGCCTGGCCGAGCGAATGGAGGCAGCGGCGGTACGGCGGGCGGGCCGAGTCGGCTAGGAACGACATTAGGCTAATAATAAAGCTGGCGAATGGCGAAGTTTGTCAAGATTTCGTCTCACGGCGTGCTGTGGATTTCAGTCAGTTACAAAATCCTTCGATCATTGCAGTCCGACAATTTTCAGACGTCTTCATTGCGAGGCAGTGAACACGTGACGAGACATTCCATGAATGATGTTCAGTCACGAGTGTGATGATGAATAAATGCTAAACGACGCACGCATGACCCGGTGTCTATGCTCTCCGTCTGTCAGGTCTGCACACTCCGCCGGAGCCGGCGCCGCCCGAGGTCCCGTCTCGCGGCCCCTCCTCTCACCAGGCGGTGCGCTCTCTACAGCGACTGCAGGCTGGCTACCCTTCCGACGGCGACGTCAACCTGCCCAGTCCGTCAGGTCAGCAGGGATTGGATTTAAAAGCCTTTGATATGTCCGAGGCTTAATGAAGCAGCTGCAGATCAAAAAGATGTGACTCCTGTGGGTCTTGGGGCTTGTCTCCATGATCCGTCTTTCTGTAGCAGGTCATGTTTGGCTCAAAGGACAATATGTATATTTCCTAATCCGATAAGAGTAACAAACATGTTAAGGATGAACGCAAGCTGGACTATGCAGTAAAATAATACGCATGTCCATTACGTCTTCCGACGCTCATATTTACCGCTGCTTTGTTGAACATGCATCACCTGACGTGTGTTTTGTATTTTCCTTTCAGAGTACCGGCTTCCCGGCAGTCCGAGGTCCCACATGGGCCCCTCTCCTCTGCGGGGGTACAATCCGAGCGAACCGGACACCTACGCCAGCCTAAACGGGGCTCAGACCAGGTCAGTCCGCCCATACACACCTACGAGTGTGTCTGCATCGGTCCGAAACTGCCCCGAGTGGTGTTATAAACGACGCCAACGATACTTGTATTGGGTAGATATTCGTGGAACTAAATATACTGTTTCGCTATTCCGTTCGAACTTCCTGTCGACAATGGCGCATAAATTCTCCGACGCTGAAATGCGGAACTGGTGCTGAAAGTGATGAGCTGCCAAATATTGACTCATCACTCCGGCTGGCAATTGAAAACCCCGCTACGAATATCAGCCGGCCGGTTATTTTCCCAAAAGAATGAGTCCAATTATGAATGGTTGGGCGTGTCGGCGCGGCAGTTGGCACCCCGTTACGGAGTGTTTGCGCCGGCCGGCGGCGGTGTACGAGGGTCGCCGAGGGCCCCGCACCGCCCCGCCGCCGTGTAAAGCGGCCTGATTTCCCACGGGGGTCGTCACTTACTGTTTGTATGAATTATTGGCTCCGGGGGAGGAGACTCTGTCGGTATCAACCCGGCGCTATCGCGCACGATAGCCCCCTGAAGGTGCACAGGCTCCCTCGACTGCAGCACTCATCGTATGGCCGGTATGTAGACTTTTTATTGAGCGAGCTGCACGGAATTGACGAAGTCGTTTGGAGGAATGCTAGGGTCTTGATTGGTGTAATTCGAGGAGGCCGCAGAAACGGTATATCATTCATGAGCTATTTGTGCTGGTTAAGTGGGCGGTAACTGTCTGGAATATTGCAATAGCACTCCACTTCCTGAAATGAAAGACTGCCACCAAGAGGTCTCACATCAAAGGCGAATAGCGCCCCACTGGGAATACGCCATTGAGGTAGCAGCGTACCGAAACTCCATT
Organism: Amphibalanus amphitrite; assembly: GCF_019059575.1. NCBI lineage: Eukaryota > Metazoa > Arthropoda > Thecostraca > Balanomorpha > Balanidae > Amphibalanus > Amphibalanus amphitrite. Next base: position 343,012 of record NW_024882008.1, on the reverse strand, counting down.
GCAATGGCGCCGCTGGTAAGGAAACCCTTTGTCATTTGCAGCAATACGATTAGAACGCACGTCGTGCTGCCAGTTGTAACACACCTACTATAGTGATATCACTAGACTTTTTGGGTTGTACGTTTATCTTGACATGGTTCTTCCTTTGACCACTTCCTGTATAAAATTCATTCATTTTGTGCACAGTGATGTGGGTTATCTATGTGTCTAACGAACAGGAACTCTTGACCTAATCACAGCTTAACCATCTCTCATTTACAAGCATTCTATCAGCAATGTGTCCCAGAGCAATTCATATCAAATTTATCAAGTTTATTGTTCAGTCTTCATGTTTCTTGGCTTATCTCCAGTCTCCACAGCTGTCGACTGACCAAAGCTCAGGCGCCCGTTTTAGATATTTGCCCTCTCCGCCCGGGGCCCTGTGCTGGTGATTGCCCCATCATCAGCAGGGCAGTTCATTAGTGCCCTCCAGCCGCTCTGGGCGCCGCCGGCGGCACTGGACGGCCCGAACTTGGGCCGCCAGCCGCGCCTGAAATTAGTCACCGGCCAGCACTGGCACCATCAATCACAATTCCGGGCCGCACTTCATTGCGCTGTGAGATGGCCCGACTTGGGACGGCCTGGAGGGGGTGGGGAGGTGACGGAGGGGGGAGTGTCATCAGGCACTGTGTCGGCGGCGCCAGCTGTCCTCCGCCAGTCGCTGATGGAGAACAGAAGCGGCAACTTCTCCGGCGGGCTCAATTTTCATCGATGGAGGAGCTTTTAAAAGTGCGGTGCTGTCACGCAGTTCCGTTAGGGGTTCCGCTGTAGGGGATTCCATTGCATAGACTGCGAAATATAAGAATAACTAGAGCTTGTGACCTGGTATTCGTGGCATATCGATTTTATAGGGTGTAGTAAGTAGTTACAACTTTACAACACTCGGCAGACGCCAATGTTACACCAACAATTACAACAATGCTCTCCATGAAGGGCATTGTGATTAAGAATGGTCTGTGGCCGTTTTTCACCTACTATTGAGTCTTGGCAAGAAATACTTAATCCAATCGCCGTTATCACATTCCCTTCTTATTTGTTATCGGTATTTGATATCCGCTTTAAGACTATTTCTCTTTTCATCACGTCTTTTCATCTTGTTTCTCATTTCACCTTCCTTTCTTTCCCATTCAGAATCCTGCAATTCGTTTTTCATCTCGCGCTTGGCTGCAGCGTCTGGCGTCTGCCGAGTGCCGAGTGCCGAGTGCGCTCACCAGCCGGCGGCGCGGGGACAAGTGGCCGAAATGAGCCGCGCTTGGCCCATCGCCAGCGCGCCAAACTCGATCACCGCCGCCATTCATGTCAATTAGCGCGCGCTGCTCGCGCTTTTTCGGAAACGCAAACAGAGTTGTATACGGCGCCGAGTACCGGTGATTACGGGCGTTCGCTGCGGCGCCGCTCTCTCAGCACGGCCTGGCTGCGGCCGTCGGCGCGGTAAACGGTAGCAGCTGCGCCTCCGGCTTCATTCGCAGTATGATGGACGCGGCTGCTGCTGCTGCTCGACCTTCTGCAGGACGCTGAACCGACCTAATCTCACGCCGTGCGACCTGCAACAATTTCTTATCGTAACGTATCGGCCGTCGTAAACATGTTATCCGGTTATTGTAGATTGAAAAATGATCCTGTTTATTTTTACACTCGGGACCAAATGTGTTCGCAGTCAACTGCTTCTTTCATCAAAGTGGAGCAGCGAGGAGATTCCGCATTCATCCGCAATATTTTCACTAGCTTGTGAACAACCCTATATGTCAACAATGCCTAAATGATCATCATATAGCTTATGCGAAGTTGCAAAATGCAGCTAGTCATATCAACTGATCACCGGTTGCGCTTGACTTGAGGTAGCGTCACAGTCAATCTGACTCACATTTGATGGCTGTTTGTCGGCCGAGGAGGCAGAACATCATCTAGTGATGAGTGAGTGGCGCGGCGAGCCACTTCAGTGACCTGTCATCCGGCTGTCAAACCCATCCGCGTCACCGGGAGACGTTTTGAAGCCGCACGTCAACTGGCTGTCAGCGCCCGTCACGTCATTCAGCTCGGCCGGGTTCCGGTGTTACGCTGAGTGCAAACAACAGATGCGCTACCCGCCGTGACGCAGAAGCTGGGTATTCAGCGGATCAGTAGACCAAACTTCTGCTTCTTTTCTTTGGACAAAACGGCAACAATGGTTTATGTGCGAAGGACACTGACTATGTTTTTTTTTTCGCAAATATTGCTTTCTTTTCAATGCGGGTTTTTATAACTTTCAACTGCTGGAGGGTCACAATTCAGCATCGCTCTTCACAGCTTTGACTCAGCGTCACTATGGTGTATCCTGTAGGACTTCACCCAGAAACCACCCCCATCTAACCCCAATTCCTCAATCTTCCCTCAGACTCGTGATGGACGGCGGTCAGAAGGGCGGCTCCTCCGAGCCGGTGATGCCGCTGGTGATGCCCGTCTACCCGGCGCAGCGCACCAATCTGTGTCACCACGTGGCGCCGCCGGCCTACTCACCCGAGAGGAACCAGCTGAAGGACGAGTGCCGCTACCGGTGCAGCTGGCGGCTGGCCACCGCCTGTCTGGCCGTGCTGTCGGTCCTGCTGCTCGCGCTCATGGCATACTTTGCAGGTGAGGAGGGCTGTTGAAAGTTATACTCGTACTTCGGATTGGCAGAGACAAAAACTACTGTTTCTTACTGACGTAGAGTAGTGCATGGCAGAGACTTACATATTGGCGCGTTGAATCAAGTGGTTTGGCTGCTACAAAAGAAGATCTTATGTAAACCCTTCCCTGAGGTTACGGTGATGGACTCGTTGAAAGGATCTATTCAAGGCAGCGTTCATGTGAGATCAAACATGAAAGCGCGACATAGTCGATTTCTAGTAGGCATTGGTTTTATTTTATTACCTCTAAACTTCTAAAATATCCACTGAACCAAATAGTTACCTTCATTTTAAGAAATTGATATGTGTGGATGTTTGACAGTATTGATTTCAAACATTACTTGCCATTGTATCCCGTTGATAGGCTAGGCTGAAAAATGAAATACCCCACCACCTAACGTAATCGCAAAGTGGACTGCATGTGCATATACAGCCCACTTTTTGCTGTCACTCGCTAGTGTACTTACGTAGCTGCTAATATTTGCCGCCAAATCGAGCACGTGCCGTCGTAACGACATTGCGGCGAGCGTGTCCATAAGTAAGGTCTCATCGTCGAAGAGTCATTACCGGTACCTAATGCATCTGGCCGGGTGTTGTTCGGCCGATGTTCGACACTTCAGTGTTGCGTGCGTCGGGCGTCAACATCATCGGGCGTCACAATCAACAGAATTGTGTTGCGCTGCTGGAGAGCTATTACATACACTTTTTGTGTTATTTGATGTTATTGCGCTATAGGTACATGGCCACAAAGAAGTTATGGTCGTAATAATAAACAGTTGTTTTGTGATAGTTACATAGGAAACACTGCACGAAAGCAAACTGGGTATGTTTAAAAGTAAATAATGGCTTATGTAGTTACGTGCGCATTATGCACGCTATGATTTATTACACATTAGATGAAACTGTAGTGCAACAAATTGGCCACATCAACATCATGTCATGACAGACTACGACTAATAACCTTTGGACATGATTATAGTCAGCATGCGCGCTGCAGCACTGACGTTTCCTCGACAATTGCCATTGAGTTTCTTCTACTGCATGTAAAGCATCTTACTTAATTGTAAGCTACCTAATGTTGAAAGTTATGGTTATCGATTCTTTTGACTTCTGTTTGCCAGCACTCAGAAGCGTGGAACATTGCATTTTATTCCGATTTGGTGGGCAGCGTCCATTTGTCAATGCTGATTTTTATCGATTCCCAAAACAGAGCGTCAACCATATGGAGGCTCAATTTAGACGATAAATTACTCTGTAATTCATTTTAGAACTACTTAAGCCATTCCAACTGCATAGCTAGTCTAACTAGTGAGTTCCTGATGTCCGCATTTAGGCGCAAATCATGTTCTCAATCCGAGTGCATACACACAGACCACTCTATCCTGTCTCAGCCTCGTAATGTTCAATCCGGACGTCTCAATTCAGACTCAGTCAGCTGGAGCACTGGGGTGGTATGGCGGGGGAGCACCGACTAACGAGACCCTCCGCTCCCTCGGGTTCACTTCAGCCTTATCAATCTCGAACGGGGGAGGGCCGGGAGAGCCGGGCCGAGTGGTGTTCATAAACTGTGCGTACACACTCGGTTTGCGACTCGCCCGCTCCTGGTGAGGCGGTAATGAGGCCCGCGTCAGACGCAGTCGGCCGAGTCGCGACACGCCGCCGTCACAGACACTTCTCGGACGAAAGCAATTTATGTTCTAGGAGGTGCTTCAAACGAAACTCGCCCGCCCTGAGAAAACGCGACAGCGTCATTCTCGAACTTAGCTAATTATTGCTGCTGTAATCTCGGTTGAACAGTGGGCCCCTATTACCGTTTAATTTGGAAGCGGGCTGGCGACAGCACGCCAGTGAACAGCGGGAGGGGTGGAGGGTCCTTCAGGCTCCGCTGCGCGCATCTTCAAACACGGCCGGCGTGAGCTATTGAACAGACTGCCGGCCTGTAAACAACTCACTCGGCCGGCGGCCGGCCCTCCGCCGGCGAGCTATATCAGTATTAATAGGAGGGCACTGCGCCGGACGAGCTGAATTAGTGCTCCACTGCGTGGAGTGACGGGGTAATCAATAGGGCACGCGTACAAACCGTGACGTAGATATGGGGGGAGGCTTTTTTGTATATGCATTGCAAAAACGATCGCCATCAGTTTGAATGGAGAACATGTTGATTGTTCAATGCTTGGAACGTTCAGCTTGAACCTTTCCTGGTTGTGTTATTTTTCTTACAAGCAAGTTGTTTATGAGTGAAGTTTACGAAATTCCTTCTTTTTAGCTGTAAACCCATGCGGCCACCTATGCGTGTGCGGCTCCGCGTGTGTTTTTGTATTCAGAAAACTCGCCATTTCGTCGACTGCAGCAGAACCACTTCCGCCGCGCGATCATAACGACGGACATTTGCAGCCGTCTTATTTGATTACAAAACGTGCTGTCTGCGACTAGCTCGCTTCATTTACAGACAAACGAGGCGTCCTGCTCCAATTGTATTAGGGCCGCGTCGACGCGTTTTTCGAGAATCTCTGAAGCACGAAAACAGTTAAACGCTGCTGCATTCGTGTGAACTGCGGATCCTGGAACTCAGCGAGTCTGCGTCCCCTGAGACAGTTCAGCTCTATGCTGCTGGGCGGGTCAGTGGAGATCTTGGCCTTTGGGTCAGTTTAGATCTGGAAGTACTGGGAACGGCTTACGCCAGATGTCACCGAGGCTGCTCCTATAGCGGATGTACTAGGACTATTCGGGCTTCGTGTCAGCTTATATCCAAAGTCACGGAGTCTGCTTTGTCCCGATGTCATCGGGCTCGAATTCGCCCATGCAGTTAGACCCAGACAATGTCTGTCTGCCCCCATGGCCGGGCCAAAGGACGGGCCGATGAAACTGTGCTGCTTGTGACAGCTGACACTGACGTCACTGACGCTTCTTTGATCACGGTCGGACCTCTAACGCTGCGGGGATCGTTGTCAGACCTCTACACTGCGCTGATCGCGTCAGACCTCTGACGCTGGACTGACCGTAGCTGGGTCGCTGCGGTCTGCGACGACCGCGCCCGTCGATCCGCGGTAATCGGTGTCCGAGTGTTTGTGTTCGATCTAGCTGACCCAACTGGACAAACAGTTCCCGAGAGCAGATCGGTGTCCTCCGGAGAGCAGCTGCTCGACCCAGTCTCATGGACGACCGGCGGCACTCTGTTGGCGCTCCAGAGAGATTCTGAGTGGTCGCCTTGGCAACCGGTCGAGTTTGCGGCCAGTGTCGTGTTCGGATGTTGACCGAGCACACAGGGATGCTGAGTTAGCAGAGCGAAGGCCAATTCCTTGCTCCAGGGTTAGGGAATCGTGGTCAGATATCGTTGGGAAGCTGTTTGTGTGGCAGTGTGACACGGCGCCAGTTTACTTCTGTAGAAAATCCACCGCATAACAATAACAAATCCGTGGAAGAACCTCTGATCCTTTTAAAATCACACGACAGGTCATTTCAGTTTGTCCGGGCTCCTTACTCCGTTATCGACGCACACGTGAATATTTAGCCATGCTATTACACCACAAGTCGCCCTCGAGCTGGTGTCTATATGCACTGACCGGTTGTCCGTTTCAGCGACGGGTGGCGGCGGCGGCGGCGCGGAGCGGTATGTGGAGCACGCGGTGGTGATGGCGCCGCCCGACAGCACCCGACACGTGGAGCTTACCACTGCATCAGGTGAGGTCACAGGTCACAGCTGGGTCAGGTCAGAAGGACAGGTCATAGGTCACAGCTACATCAGGTGAGGTCACGGGTCACCGCTGGCCGCTAAGTTAGGTCAGAACATGAGGTCACAGGTCGCCACTGCATCAGGTGATGTCACAGGTCACCACTGGTCGCTGGGTCAGGTCAGAAGGACAGGTCAGAGGTCACAGCTATATAAGGTGGGTGTGTAAACAGGTCACGGCTGCATAGATTCAGAACAGACACAGGCCTGCTGCTTCAGGTCAACAAAAAGGTCAGCATTTTGTCATTTCAGACCCCGTGCTATCTTCTTGGTCAGTTCAGGGACCAGAATATGGGTTAATATAGTTCACGCGAACGACGGAGCAGTAAAAGTAGTTTCGTTTAGGCTTTTTTTATAAGTTTGTTCAGAAACACTCAACCGACATCAACAGCGTAGTGTGCGATGGCGCCTCTCCACACACCTCTCTGTTGTATAACAGCGAGTCTTTTGTACACATCCGTCTTTTTTTCTGTCGTGCGGGCGGCTGCGGGACCTGCCAACACCGTCCCGGCGGGTCCCACCCGAACACTGCTTCTCTGACAGCCGGGCTGTGGGCGTCGCGGCGAATCGCAGTTTTCCTGACATCAGCACAAAGCCCCAGTCAGACGGGACAGCCGTGTCTCTGCTGATAGCATTGTGGCGTCCTCCCCCGCCGCCCGGAGCCCGTCAACGCATGGCAGACACACGTCCGAGACCGGAGAATGACGAGTTGTCCGCCCGAGATGTTTATTATGATAGTGTCAACAGCGTGTGCATAGCATGAGAGGCTGCCGACAAACTGTAAAAAAATGGATGTGGGGGCGTCATTATTAACGTCATATTATGCCGCTCATTTCCAAATATTGGCGTCTCGGGAGCTGCGAATGGCTGTTCGTCTTCGGCGAAGACGTGAAATGAGCTAACTGCCAGCACTGGCGGATCCAGGGGGGGGCATTAGGGGCATATGCCCCCCCCCCGACAGGAGCCTGGGGAGGGCATTCAGTACAAGTATGCCCCCCCGTTCAGACTTACACTTCTTACGCCTATAACGAGGAACTAAATAAAAATGGTTTAGAAAGCCTTCCTAGTAACTACTTTTGTGATCAGAGTCGTTTTAGTCAGCGGCGCGAGAACTTCTTCAAGACTGGGGGGGGCTGAACCATAATAGAGATCAACCTAGGGTACCCCCAAATCTAGTTTTCTCACCGGTTTTAGGCCACTTATTTTTCAGACTTTGGTCTTTTCAACAACAACAACAAAAAAAAAACGAAAAAATGCAAAAAGTGAGTCTTTCCGTCTCAGCTGAGTGAAAAAACTACCGTTCTGGCAACCTGGAATAAAGGTTTTAATCTGTCAAATGAGTTGCCGAGCCAGTGAAAGAGGTGGATTTTTCACTTACATGCTTTCTTCCTATGTGACCCACAACCCCTAATTTGGGAAGGACAAGCTGCCCAACGGTTCCTGGCCTCATGAAAAGTTGTGTGGACCGCCCCCACGGCCGCAGAATTGTGGGGGCAAGCTTCCCCCATTGCCCCCCTCCCCCGGTTCCCGCGCCTATGTATGAATCTATGAAATTAGGTATGTTGGTAGATTTCCGATTTCGATTCCTCCAGCTGGGGGGGGGGGGAGGCTCAAATACATTACGAGCCCCCCCCCCCCCCCAGCTTTTCGGCTGGGGGGCTCAGCCCCCGCTAGTCCCCCCCTCCCGGTTCCCGCGCCACTGGTTTTAGTAACCTCAATTTAGTTGTCATTGCTTTATTTTGTCTAAAAATATGCTGCTTCTTAGTTCTAACCACAGGGAGTCATGCCGCTTCAACCCTTTTGACCGTATTGTCTAACGATGGCACTCATATTGCGCAAATCATGCAGGAATCGGCCGCCGCCTATGCTTGGGAATAGGGATGGTTAGAATATGATTTACCTGTATGGCCGCAGCCAGTGCAGCGTAACCAGGGGGGGGGGGGGCACAAGGGGCGCGTGCCGCCTCATTAGATGCATGGTGCCCTATGGGCCCGAGAGACCCTGCAGTGCCAATTGGCCGCTCAGGGTCCAAGCGTGCCTTATTTCGACTGAGATAAGACCCGCAGGCCTCGTGAGGGCACCTCACAGAGTCACGGGCTCCTGAGTCACATCACACATCACACATCTCCATAAGGGCCCCACTCCGGCTTCTGAGGGCCCTGTGCTGGCCTCTGAGTGACCTTGCTGACCTATTAAGCGTCAGCTCTAATTAGGGTCCTGGCCCATACCCGCATGGAACGGCTCCACAGTTCCACACCAGTGTCTCTGAGGGCCCATAACGGCGCCTGTGAGGGTCTTACACCGGCGCCTTTGAGGGCCCAACACCGCCAATCTGAGGGACTAACACCAATATTTCTTAAGGCCCTACATCGGCGGCGGCTCTGAGGGCCCCACACTGGCGCCTCTGAAGGTCTTTCACAGGCGCATCTGACGGCTACCTACCTGCACTCTGTGGGCCCCACACTGGTGAGTCTGAGGGCTCCCAGTGACGCCTGAGAGTACCACGCCGGTCTCCAGAATCCCGCAAGGCTCCTGAAACCCTCTGCTGGCCCTTGCTGGTCTCTTGAAGACCCCTTGCCCCCATGCATGTGTCTCTGAGGAGTGAGGACTCCCACAACGATGCCTTTGAAAGTCTTCACCGGCGACTGTGAGGGCACACAGACGCGTCTGAGGGCCTTACACCGCCACCTCTGAGACACCAGTGTCTCCTGAGGCCCACATCGGCGACTCTCAGGGTCCCACACCGGCGCCTCTGGGGCCCCACACCAGTGCCTCTGGCAGCCAGCCACCGGTAACTCTGTAGGTCCTACACCGGTGACTATGAGGGCCCCACCGGCGTCTGAGAGTACCATGCCGATCTCTAAGGATTCCACAGGGCTCCTGAAGACACTTGCCGGCCTGTGAAGGCCCATTGTTGACATCATACGGCCTGTTACCGGCCTCTGAGGGCCCTTTGTCGGTCTCTGAGAGGTCCTACTGGGTTATTAAGCATTCGCATTTCGCACCAACAACTCCAAGGGCCCCACACACAGCCATCTGTGAATGGTGTGGGCTTAGCGCCACACCAGTGTCTGAGGCACCACAACGACGTCCATGTGAGGGCCTCACACCAGCACCTTAGAGGGCCCACACGGGCTCCTTTGTGGTTCCTGCACCAGTGCCTCTGAGGGCCCCACACCACTGCCTCTGGGGAACCCACACCGATACCTTTGATGGTCCCACGCTAGCACCTCTTAAGGTTCCACACCGGCAGCCCTGGGTCGGCTCTATACACCAGTCATTCTGAGGGGCTGAGGGCCCCAACGGCCCCACCAATTTTCATCGATTTCTGGCGCTGCCCGGGTATTTGTCCCAAATGCCTCCTCCTCCTGGATCTGCCAATGGGGGTCAGGTGTCCTACCATTTCTGTTTTTTTTTTTTTAGAAAAAAAACTCGTGTCAGGGCTATGACGAAAAATAAGTGGCCTAAATCCGATGAGAAAACAGGATTTGGGGGTACCCTAGGTTTGGCTCCGTGACCTGGTATGCCCCCCCCGCGCTGAACCCCTGGATCCGCCAGTGACTGCCAGAAATACTCCCGACACGATTACCCGAACTGCGCATTTGGGCGACGGCATGAAGCGTTTAGCGTCGGCCGGTTGAGCTACGGCGTGCGAAACTGCTCCATCAGGGCCGTGCCTGCGTTTCGGGCGGGCTGAGCGGAGACAGGTGATGGTAAAGTGCTCCGTCAGGGCCGTGCCTGCGCACAGGACGGGCGGGACGGGGACAGGTGATAGTACCGAGCGGGGGACTGACTGACGAAGGGTCCCTGAACTCTGAAGGCGGACGTTGCAAGCTGCGGGCGGTTAGTAGTGGGCGCGAGGTTGGATGATGACCTTGCAACTCCGGACAGTGACCGCGTGACACCGGGCGGTTACCGGATGACACCGAGTGGTAACTGGTAACCTTCTGACACCGAACGGTGACCGAGCGGTGACTGGGTGTTGACAGAGGCCGTGTCAGAAGGTTACCGCCCGACCTTCTGACACCGGGGGGCGGTGACCGGGTGTCAGCCGTCACCTGACATCAGTCGGATGTCGGTAACGACGCCCAGGAGAGCGGCGCGTCCGCGGCAGGAGGAGGCCCGCGGGAGCCATCCGGTGACTGAGCGGTCCCGCGGGCGGCGCCGGCGTCACCGACGTCATGTGTTCTCGGACGGACGTGACCCGCCGCAGTGACCTCGCTGTACTCTCTCAGTGACCCCGGCCCAGTGACCCCGCACGCTCTCTGAGCTCTGTGGCGGGTGGAGCAAATTTTCCGGAACGATGTGCTGGGTGCGTTTATTTATGATGTTAGCTAGTTATGATGTTGTGTGAAATGACATGGCTCGTTAATTACAACGACCATATATTTTTCACTCCTTATGGGAGTTGGCTTGTTTTCTGTAAAGGAAACACAAAGGTCTTATTTAAACTAATCGCATTCATAGCCATGATTTAACAAAATAACCTCCCAGCAATCACCAGATCTCGGGCACATATTCCGCCGGTCTCTGTAGCAAACAGGAAGATAATCTCCCTTCTTCGGCCTGTGAGACTGCAGAGCGTCCCTCCAGCCAGGCAGCTAAGCAGGTCACGCGCTGTTTGCCCCTGTTTCTGCTCGCTCAGGGACCTCTGCGGCGCCGCGGCTCACCGGATCGAGCCGTGTCAGATCCGGACCTATTTCCGCCACGCGCCGTGTAATTTCCGCCCACAGACGCCGTCGGCGTTATTCCCCGGACCATATGGACTGAGCGGTGGGGCGGGGAGATGGGGGCGCCGCGGTGGTGGGGTGGTGGCGTTGCAGAGATGTGGGGGGGAGATGCTATGAGAGTCAGGGCCGATATCCATGCATGGCCTCGTCTATCACTGGAGTGCTGAACGTTGTGATGGCGAAAAGATGCAGCCTGGAAGATGTACGGCGGTCTTCGAGTGGTAGTAAACATTAGTAATGCATGACGCTCTGATTACTTATTGCAATATGATGATCTCAGTCCGAAACGGGGTCGCAGCGGGCTGCAATTTCTGCGTGACAGTCCCGCTGAGTCAGCGCGGCGCGAACAAAGTTGATCGGCGTCCCAGCGGTGCCAAAGTGACTCATGGAGCGACTGGAAGACAGGGCAGTGACAGTGCCAGAGCAGCGAGACCAAAGGCGTGACTAATGCTTGTGCAGGATGGTTCAACACCTCCTGGCACTAGGCCCACTGTCGTGAGTTAACATGGCCGAGCGGCGGGTACTGGCTGGTGATTACGCTATCAATCTTTGTTCCTTGCTTCATCTTGACTGCTGAGTGCTGACGGTATCATCTCGAGCTATAATCATTGAGTGCTATAAGAATAAAACGTTCTATCTTGCTCGCTTTATTTGCTTAGGACGTGTGCCAGAATTTAGTAATGTTATGCTTTTGCTGGTGCATTGGGATGCAGCCGGTCAGCGAATTATCCCGGCCCGACTGACCTCAACCTTTCAGAGAAAAGCGGCGTCATTCTGGTCAGCCTTGGCCCAGCTGCGCCATGAAGAGCGGTCAGCCCACCAAGTTAGCAGTTCACCGTCAAAGCCGGGCTCCACCGCCGACCTGCAAATGCATCGGGCAAGATGTGACGTGGAATTGGAGGACATACCTACCATGTATGTATAGCAATTCATCCCACGTCGGAGCTGCATTTCGGAGCGGACTCGATCCTCCGAGCGGCATAAAGATAAGGCGGCCATCCGACTCGCGGCGGGTCCAAATGACCGGCTTAGGAGAGGTCTCCTCCCGCCGGCGAGTGGCGGCGCCTTTCAGCAATGCGCATAATCCGGCGGCTGCGGCACGGTCGACCACGGCCGGTCTGCCGCCACCGGCACCGTCTCAATGGCCGCAGTCCGGGCGCGTTTAGCCCGGCGCCGCTCGGCTGGCTGGCTATTCTGGTGGTGCCGGTGGCAGAGCTGAGAGCCGAGCTCTGACGAGCCGGCTGAAAACATGGCGGCCGACGGTCCGGCCCGGCAGCGCGCATTGTCTCCCGTCGCCGACACGCAACCCGGCCATAAATTAGCAGCCGCGTCCCCCGGCGGCCGACTGTCGACACCGGCTGCCGCGCCGCGCCACTGCCGCCGCCGCTCGACAGGAGCGCCACGATCGTCTCCCAGAGAACTGTTAATTGTCCCCTTTGTCTTCGGCTGAGAGCTGCGATTGGACCGAGCTCGAAATGGCTGCGTGCGTCCGTTTGTGTGTCTGTCTGCTCTCCTGCGTGCGGGGGTTTCGATTAGATGGGAGGCTCATCTGGCTTTAGACATCTCTCTTCTTTCTAAATGGAGAGAAATGGTTGTGATACGATGGATATTTGGTTTAGAAATTAGCGTTCCGATTTGACAGTCGGCCATTTAAAAGTCAAGTTGGATAGGTATTTCAGGTAGCCTGCAACACGGTGCTCTATGGTTGACCTTGTGTATCGGTACTTCAATTGAAATAGCCATTCGTGCCGATCATTGAGAGTCAGCAATCACTCTCCTGCTAAATGAATGCTGTAGAAAAGCTGCACGTTGTAGAACACTGGCGTAACGTTTGTTACGCCAGTGTTCTAATAATAATAATAATAATGTTCTAATGATAAAACAATTGCATCGGATAACAATTGCTCTCAACGACATGTAAGAATAGAAATCCCTGTTGGGATAAATTGTCGGCGCTGGAAATAGTCCAGCCAGTCTGCATCCTGATAGCCGGCTCTCCGTTAAGTGTGTGACATGAGTCGACATGAGCTGTTTGGGCGGGTCGTTCGGCGCCCTCGACAGCCGGCGGCGGCACTCCTCAGTCCTCAGCCAACTGAGCGGCGCCCTCTGAGCTCCTGTTCAGGCCGCTGGCGCAGCTCGTCGAGAGCTGTTGAACCACGATGGCCGCGCGCCGAGTGGGCCCTCGGGCCGCCCGCCGCCGGACTCTGGGTCAATGCCGGCCGTCACCGGCAGACCGTCGACAATATGGATCCGCCGCTGCGTGTGCCGGCGCACGCAAACGCAGCTGCCGCACCAGAAATGACTCCGGCTGGCCAGCCGCTCTGCGCGCAAACGGCTGAGTCGCCTCCACTAACGCAGCCTGACTGCAGTATAGACCAACGCGGAAGTGCCGAGAACGGCATCGCTGCTGATGACACCATCCCTCCTCCGCGCAATTACAGCGCTCTGGCCGGGACATGAATGCCGGCTGATTATGGCTGAGCGGAGCGCCGCGGGCAGCGGCCGAGGGGCGCTCAAGAACCCTCTGCCGTCTGTCGCACCGTCGTCGTCGCCGTCGGGCGGCTCCAGGCATCGATCGACGACTAATAGACGGATGTTGCTGCCGGGACAGATGCGTGGACATCCGTGCTTCATTAGACGGTGCACCCCGGAGACTAGCAGAGCGCTCCAGCTGCGGGGTAGACGCCTGGTGTACCGACGTGGAAGGCAAAAATCGGAATAGATGGTGTGTGATTTGGAGCCACTGCATAATTTTTTCATATTGTTGGTGTTGATTCGGGTGATGGATCCCATAATATTTGACTTCAGAGCAGGCTATATGAGGCTTGGCTTTTAGTTCGTACCTCAAGCTTGTTTTATAGCATAGCATATATTTACAGGAAAACACTGAATTTCAGTCTCGGTTGTTAATTTATCAACACTAAGCGATAACTACAGTCGGGGGATGCAGAATTGCAGGGCCGGCGCGGCGATGACGGACGCCAGGGCAATATGTTTGGTCCGTTGCCATCCGAGGCCGGTCGTTTGGTGTATCGCCGGCCGACTGAGCTGTAAAGCCGCTCAGTTGATCCGGCCGGAGGCGCGCCGTCATTTGAGCCGAGCTCTGCAGCGGCGCGGCCTATTCGGGCCGCTCGGAGCCCGCTGCTGCCGGGCCGCGTGTGTACTGCATGCAGAGCGGGGTGTGATTTATCGGACCAGTTGGCGCCGCCCGGCTCTGTGAGTTTTCAGACGGCGCAAGACGAATATCGCCGAGACTGCAGCGCCGGCAAACAGCTTCAGTCTGTTTGTCCCCACTGGAGATGCGACTTCGCGCGAAAGTGAGGAAAAATGATGCACGCCTGCTTATCGCTGGCGCATTTCATAAATGTTGGGCAAAACATGTGCTGCTACATGATAACTTTGCGTATTCCTTTAGGAACTATAGAATGAATGAACACAACGGGGTTAAATACCGATCGTTATTTCGAAAACAAAAACCGAAATGGCTTTATACGTACATATCTCCCTCCCCCCCCCTCTCTCTCTCTCTCTCTCTCTCTCTCTCTCTCTCTCTCTCTCTCTCTCATCTCATACCTACTCTCACCTCCTCATGCTTTGTTCACTATCAAGAAAGGTATTGACAGTTCTGGCCGTTTACCTGTTCATTTTTCCATGTTGATGTCATTCTCTCAGGCTTCCACACGGCCGCATTGGCTCAGACCTAGTGTTGCGGCACAGCATAACTTCAGGCGCTGCGATCCCAGCGCCATCTAGGGACCAGTGGAATAACTACCGGCGTCCGGCACATTGTGTTCTTGGGCGCTCCGGCTTACGAACGGAGTACGAAAAGCAAGTTAACGATATTCTATGCGTAATAATGGACTGACATACCATCATGATTGTTACACTGCATATTGGACGATAAATATTTGCTTGGTTGGTGGTTTGCTCAACTGGTATTCCACTTAGCTGTCGTTACCCAGGGGATACGGAGATAATTTGGAACCCAGAACGACTTGACTGACTGGTAAACCAAGGTGCTGAAACGTAAACTGATGGGACTCTGGGTAAACCAATGTGTCCCATGGCGCATCAGGCAGCACTCCTGTTTGTTTTCTCTACTTCTCCGACGCCTCCCTTCTCCCTGCTGACGGCATTAACCGCCGATATACACCGTGTTCTGACGATGTGACCTGCATCTAACCCCGCCCGTTCCCTCCATTCCACAGTGGACGTGTCGGACACAGCAGCGGGCACGCCGTCACGGGCGTCCTCACCGGTCTCTCCGCGGACACCTCCACCCGTCCCGGCACCCTCTCGGCTGACCCCAGGCGCCGCTGTCGTTCACCAGCTGGCCCCGCACGAACTGTGGACCGTGGAACACGACGTCAACCGACCGCAGGTCAGTGCGTGGATGTGGTGGAATGTGGATGGGTTATAGATTTCTCAAACAGGTGCGGATGCATACAGAGGCCTGGGGCTTACGTAGGGCTAAGTGTCTTATGTCTTGAAATTGAGCCTGAAGGAGCGCAAGCACCAGGGTGATATGGCTTTGCGGTCCTAAAGCTGGCATTACGAAGCCCACAAAGGGCATAAAGCTGCCCTCGAAAGACATCATGACTATCTCAAAGTGCACATTGCTGTCCTGTTGACGTCATAGATAGTCAATATGCCGCCCCTGCGCGGCGGGATAAATATGAAATCTTAGTGACGATGGTTTCCAACAAGACAAAATTTGACATCACGAATGGTATTCACTTAGCAGCCACTGACACGTTCAGACTCGAGCCACATCCAGTTTTGATTTACCAAAAGCATTGTGCAATAGATACGGTACCGGGTACGGAAAATTCATATGAGTGATAAGATAAACCACATGAAATCAATTAAAGTGACGTTTACAGAAAATTCGGCACTCATACAACTCTTCGTAGTGGCCTGAATTTTTACAGACAAATATTCTGTAAACATGCGGCCACTATTCTCAGAAAATGAAATGCTTGTAGGCTTTTAGTAAGCTTGTTCTCGGACACGGTGCTAGTTTTTGTGGGTTGGTTTGTGGGTGGACGGCGACACTTTGTTCCGTTACGGACGGCACACCAGACGAGCGTGGCGCTCTGACACGCAAACACACTCCCGACCGGCCGGCCGCCGGAACTGCCGTGTCGGGGCGTCGTGATTCAGCGGGACAGAGCTGGGCCAACAGAGCCATACAGTGACCTCTCGCGACCTTCCTCGCTGGAGAATCCGTAACCGCCGCGCAGGAGCCGTCTATTACCACCTCACCCCGCCCCACCTGCTCGTCCCCCCCCCCTACCTGCCGCGTGACCGGCATCCATCCATCGATGGCCTCTAAATGGAGCGGTCCGCCCGTTCGGCCCCCGCCTGGGAGCGGCCGACCCGGCCGATATGTCGCCGTCTGCGGCGTGCTGCGGTCGCGGGACCCGAGCAGGTCGCCGGCCACAAACTAACGGACCGGTCACGGCAGCGGCAAAAACGCGACCCGTTACCGACCGGCTATCGGCGGGGCTGATCGATGGGTGGGCTGCACGGGGACAAGCGGTAAACGGGGGACGAACGGTAAACGGTGACGGGTGGTAAACGGTGACGGGCGGCAAATGGGTATCTGGGACCGTAGCAGTTTACTTGGACGGTAGTGCACTTGCAGGTTACTGGGATGATGACAGGTTACTGGGGAGTTGAAACGGTTACCAGCTCCATAAACTTTAACCATTTATCATGCAACTGACAGTAATTGTTTACGAGAGGTTGGCCGGGAGGTGGTTACCGCTTGCAATTTCGAAATACCTACGCAAACTAATCATTTCATCGTCTTTCCCATCTCCCTCTGCAGGTGATGAACCTGACCGTCACGGCGCCGCTCTCTGCCAGTCTGGCCGTGTACGGCCGGCGTAACGCCGCGCCGCGCGTCACGCAGCACGAGTTCGGCGCCTTCGTGCGCGCCGGAGCGCTGGAGCGCAGTGCGCGCGTGCTGTCGCGCCGCACCGGTCGCTCACCGTTCGGCGACGAGCTGCTGGAGAACGTGACGCTAATCGAACACCTGGAGCCGGGCCGCTGGTTCGTAGCCGTGCTGAACGACGGCGAGGCGACGGTTCCGGTGCAGCTGGCGGTTCAGACGGGTGAGCCGGACACTCTGCGATGCCCGTCCAACTGCTCGGGCCGCGGCAGCTGCCGGCGCGGCGAGTGCACCTGCAGGCCTGGCTACACCGGACCCGACTGCGCCACAAGTGAGTGAAGCAGCTGGGGTCGAGGGAGAGGGGAAGATGGGGACGGGTTTAGCTGTTTATTTTATCACATGACCAGATGAATATATTTTTTATTAGGTGGGCTGAACAAGGAGCACTGATTTACTGTCGACAGAGCGCCTTGAAGCTAGTCGGCGCGGTAGCATTTGATAATGCGGGTCTAACAAACGGAGCTGAATTTATCACCGTACGTTGACAAGGGTCACGTGTTTCTGTGACACGAAGCGCATGACTTTCCTGAAACTTACGGATTCATGTGGAGGAAGTTACGAGAACCGGTGAAGTGGCGAGTATTTCACGGTGACACTGGGGCTTAATGCTAAGGCTTTAGAGGACAACATGATACTGCGCTTAGAGCTGACGATGATGAATAGAGCTATGTCTGCACAACTAATCGTTTATACGATCTACAACGTTGTGAATCAACTGTGTTGGCGAAGAAAGTGAGTAAGAACGACAACAATCCAGGGATTTTTTCTTCGCCACGCCACCACCTCATAAACCAGCCACCTAGTTATCTCGGTGTTGTTCATGTCTTGTAATTCCATCATCATGAGTTATTGCGGTGGGAGCTTTTCTTTGGCGGGCGCCGGCGGCGGACCACCATCCCACTGTCTTGTTCGCCGCGGATCGGGGCCAAAGCAAACAGCACGCACCGGCGCCGGCGACAGCGCCGGGTTCCGCGGGTAAGCCGCACTCCTGCCACCCAGCCCTTCCCACCCCACACAGCCGGGCCTCTGCGGCACGACACGGCACGGAGGTATGCCGCTGCATCCTTCGCGTGACATTCTTTAAAGGCACTAATCTGGCTGTTTCTGCGCTGTAATGCATGGAGCTCATTAGTGTAAAAGCTGGGGACTCGGCGGCGATACCGGCCAACATGCGGCGAGTGTCGAAAAACAGGCTTTGTGTTTTAGCTCTTGGCTGCTTCGTGGCGCCGAGCCGAGGGGTGGGATCACGCGGTGATGGGGTCGATATGTTTAGGAGGGGAGTGACGCGGCGGTTTCTTTTATGACGAGGGAACACGCTGTTTCTTTCCCAACAATGTGGAAGATGTTGTGGATTGTGGGTGAGCTTCGGAATGAAACGCCACACACGTAAAAGCGGACTTCTAAACGACAGCGTAGCATATTCCATTGCAACGTCTTTTGTAGCGTAAAAATAAAACATTTAAATACCATTGTAATTGTATGCTCGAACTTAAAATATAAAATATTTCTCATGCAAATTACATCAGCCTGTCTCTTTGAACGAAGTTGGACTGTTCGTGATGTGACGGTAATTGCACGAGAGCACAAGTTTGCCGTGCAGTGTCACTGCCCGCGGATCTCCCAGGAGCACGGCCGTCTACTATATCGAGCGGACCTGTACCTCGTGCCGAGAAAGTTCCAATCCAATTCAGCTCGACCCGTGAATGAATCGGGAGTCGCAGCTGACCTGTAGACGTGACGGCCATTCCATGCCGATGGCCACCTGGTCGCTCTGCCGATCGCTCGCTTAGCAGTCGACCGCAGACGAAAACGCGACCGCTTTGGCTCCAGACTTCAACTTCTGCCTCGGACGCTGATGGGGGTCCGTTTCGTTCGCGCTTGAAGAGCGGCTGAGGAGCGTTAGGCCGAGTGCCCGCGGACGCTGCGGCCGCTCCATCTGCCCCCGTCCGCGGCGGCTGCATACTGAACAGTGACCCCTGCCCCGGAGGGTGGGGTGTGGGGTACATCCGGGTCACAGCCACGCGCTCCCCGTATACCGATGATACGTCTCCGAGGAGCGATCACCAGACCCTCGGCCAGATGGGAGCGAACGGACATCGGCGACGCGACATATGTACTATGTAGTTGGGTGGTTTGAGGCTCGCATCGGTAGTAATTTGTGTGTTGTAGCTAATGTTTTGGGTAGATGAATTGAAATTGAATTGAAACCAGCTACAGTACCTATACCTTATGTCATAAGTTATGACCTTGTTTATGTTTACCCTGATTAACCCAACATAAGATGTGTATCATCTAAGGAATGCAGCTCATTTCCTTTTCTGCCGTTTGTTGATCTTTGTCTGCTCATATTTCTACTTTCTTCATCAGTTCGGCCATTTTCAGGCGAGGTCTCGCACTGCGAATTATGCAGACGGAAGTAATTTTGACGCCGTCTAACAAATAACGACCGCCGCGCCGGTCGGGAGCTGCAGCACATTTCTCGTAACCCCTCCCTCCCTCAGCTCCCCGCGACTGACACCCTCCCCTCCCTCCGTCTCCAGGCGTGTGCCCCGTGCTGTGCAGCAACCACGGCAGCTACAGCGGCGGCCGGTGCCACTGCGTCGACGGATGGAAGGGCGCAGAGTGTGACCTCCCGGCCACAGACTGTGTTATCGCTGATTGTCATAGACACGGTGTCTGTCGGCTGGGTCGCTGCGAGTGCGCCCCCGGCTGGAAGGGCGAGTTCTGTCAGACAGGTGAGCAGACAACGGGGATGGTTCTGCTAGTTGAGAGATTCTAGGGTGCGGAGGGGTTTCAAGGTGTTCGGTTTGGGTGGCGATGACCGCTTCACTGTCAGTGATTACCGGCTTGTAGGTTGGATCAACAATGGGTTTGCCTGCATTGCATGTTGTCTGGGACGTCTGCTGGTTGTCGGGTGCATGCTGCAGGCATTTGTGGAGCGACTGTCAAGCTGGATGATAACGACACATACCGAGGTGGCATAACATTGCATGCTCAGGATTTCATCACACATGCCGGTGTCTTGGACTCCCTCTTACGTTCTGAATTCTCTCACATAGTTCTGGCCCCAATCATTCCGGACTCCACCACAATGTACAAACCGTGTAGTGGCTCTAATACCGATCGATTTTCTGATGCAACTCGGCAACTGCGGAGACACCTGTGCAGATCGGACGCCGGGGGCGCAGGGGTTGCTGACTGGGAACGCTCCGGAAAGCTCTGTTCTATCTCATCACACCCATTCTTCTCATCACTCCTCCCCTCCTCCCTCAGTCTCTCTGGCCCTCCCCCTCCTCAGCTCGTGGCTCGTGTTCTCCCCCTCTGTGTGCCCCGCGCCTCCCGGCCGCCGGCGGCGGTGACTGATCCACCTGGTAACGAGCTACGAAGGCTCGTTTTGCCGTCGGACCGCCCGCCTCCTTACAGCGCCGAGAGTAAATGTGTTCGTCAGACGGCCGGCAGGATCCTCGTTCATCACCGGGTGCCGTATACAATATTTACCGTAGACGGCCGCCTCCCAGCGCCATCTATTGACGAGACGCGCATCAATAAGGCAGCCGGTCCGAGCGGGCGGCCTCGCGGTGCGCGGAGACGGCCTGAATAGTTGATGTCGCCAACAATGGACGGCATCGGGAAGATGAGTAAAATTGTATTTAGGGCCTTGAGTAAAATGTTAATACGGCCGCCGTCGGGGCCGGTAGGACGAACAGGGTAGAGAGCGGAAAGGCAGAGGGAAGGAGACAAGAGCCGAAATGAGGCGGTGATACCGCCAGAATAAAGTTCAGCCGAGCGAAATACAAGACCGAAACGAAAAGTCAGACCCATATGGCACCCCAGCGAATTGCATAAATGCGATGAAAGTCTCCGCTATGAGCAGCAACGTCGCGGTTCGAAAATAGCTCGGCGGCGCGGAGCCCGAAGAAAGCTTTGATAAGGGCATGTCGGCGGCTCGCCCGAATATCTGCCGTCCTCTAACTGGAAATTCGACTGGCGACGAGCGCAGCGGCCTCCGGGAATATTGGATTACTCTGTCCGGAGTGGGGTGGACCGAGTGGAGTTTTCTGGGTGGCTCGGAGAGCTGCAGTGAAGCAGGCGGTGGGTCCGTCGCCTGAACTGAATTGAAGTGAATTGAAGTGAACCCCTGCCGCTGGCTTTACCGCACTCCATTGTCTATGTTTATCTAGCAGTGCGCCTCGCCTTTTCCCATGCCTCTTTTCCTTCTCCCCACATCTGTCAACCAGTTCTGTCTGCCCTCCTACCACCCTCCGTCCGCTTTCCGCCTCCTGTTCTCCTCTGCCTCCAACCTCCACTGCCTCCGCTCATCCTGGCCCCCCTCACTGCACGCCCTCCTCCGTCCACCGTCCGTCCACCCTCCGTCCACCCTCCGTCCACCGCCCACCGTCCGTCCACCGTCCGTCCACCGTCCGTCCACCACCCTCCGCCCTTTCTCCATCCACCCTCCCTCCACCCTCCATCCACCGCCCACCCTCCGTCCACCCTCCGTCCACCACTTGGCATGCTGTGGGCTCGGCCGGAGCGGCACTCAACGGGACGGTATCCGGCGGCGGCCGCTGTCGAATGGTGGCCCCGATCGTGTCCAGCCGGCCTCTCTCGGGACCGCCGAGGTATAGACAGTACCTAACCTGAAGAGTTCGCCAGGGCCGCAGTGGTGTAGACAGTATCCTGAAGAGTTGGTCGGGGCCACCGATGGGGACGGTACCCAGGCGAGAGTTCGTCGGGGCCGCCGCCGAAGGATTCCCAATCCGATAGGTACCGACTTCGCCGCCGTCAGCCGGAGCTCAGTTGCTGGGTTAATGAGGTCACATGTCAGGGCAGCGTGCATGCTCCGCCTGCCTCAACAAATGGCGGCTTAGCTCCGAATGGCTGTTCATTTCTGATTGCTGGACAGATGTTACGGGGGATAATTCGGATTGATTGCCGCTGCCTTGGAGCCAGATTGCTTTGGTCGCAGCGTTAGAGATTCTGATTGATTCGCTCTCATACGATCATTAGCGAATGTGTTGTTTGCGGCTTGCTGCGTTAGTTTATTTTAAGCTTGATTGCCGGAGCCCGGAACCACTTGAAAATGCTTACAACCGTCTTCCCTTCGCGTAAAATTTATCTTATGATCAGTGTCGCGGCTGAATGCATACATATTTTACGCTGTAAATTACTGCCCACGAATTTCCAAGGAACGCTTTTGATTAGAAAGGCAACAATCGGCTTTGAAATGTTACAGGGTCGTAAATGTCGCTAATGACACTTATTCTGCCGCTTTATGTGCGTTAGAAGTTACTAATGTTTCATACACGTCATGGTGACACATCATTAGAGCGCTCGGTGCACTTCAAAGACCCGCGGACATCGCTGTCAGGCTGTGGCACTAGTGCGGGGGCCATTAAACATGCATTATCACCATCACACATTGCAACATCGTGGCATAGCCTTCTTCAAACAAACCCGCCATGGCAATAATACTAAATGCATTCGCCGTTCTTTGTTATGTGCTGGTAACCGGGGCAATAGGTTTAAATATATGGTTGTGATAATATTCTTGAATATGATTCATCTATCATTGCAAAACGTAGATATAACCAAACTGCCTTGGACTAGCCAACACAGTATCAATATTCATCCAAACCTGTACCAGCAAATGCTCCTGGTCTCGTGTCCCCAGTGACCCTCCCCTCCCCCTCCGCCAGCCGACTGCGCCGACCCGACCCCTATTCCAGTCAGATACCCCCAGTGACCCTCCCCTCTCCTCCCCCGCCAGCCGACTGCGCCGACCCGACCTGATCCAGTCAGATACCCCCAGTGACCCGTCCCCCCTCCGCCAGCCGACTGCGCCGACCCGACCTGCTCCGGTCACGGGGTGTGCACGGAGGGCGTCTGCGTCTGCCTGGCCGGCTGGGTCGGATCGGCGTGTCAGCAGCCCGACGAGAGGATCCGCCGCTGTCTGCCCGACTGTTCCGGTCACGGCGTGTTCGACCTGAGCCGCGACCGGTGCCTGTGTGACGAGATGTGGACCGGGCCGGAGTGCGCCAAACGTGAGTGACTGAGTGGGATTGTGGAAAACAGTTGTATCATATAGTACATACCTACACATAGAGGATTTCATATTGATTGGTTAGAGGGGATTATTTCAGGGAATATGATGAATGTGACTTTAATTTGTTTTTTTTTTTTTCAAAGCTGCGAACATTCTGCTGGATGCTGTTTGTGACATTCGTCTTTCATTTTTTATTTAATATTACTTTGCTGATGTTTGATATCTATTGCGTAAAGTAAAAAGGAACTACTCGTATTCTTGGAACAACCCTGCAAAACATCTTATATTTAGATACGTTTGAAGCGGCTCAAATAAATGTATTTATTATTGAAGCCTGAGTGACCTGATCCCGTTAGGTATCAATATCACTCGGCCTTGCTGCGCTTCATACAGCGGCATTTCCCGTCTCACATGTCGCTCGTGTCTCGCGATAGATAATGCAAACCACGTCGGACTGCTGGCACCACTGTCTCCGTCCAACAGTAGAACCCCTGACAGTATGTCGCTGTGACAGTGTGGTCCATCGGTCACTCCGTCCGCGGTTGGACCGCCTGTGACACGCCCTCCATCGGAGTCTGTCGGCCACCGCCCCCGGTGCCGATCAGATCGGCCGAACACGCCACTCAAACCAGCGGACGGGCCTCGCGCCCACCGTCCTGTCCCCGTGTCAATAGAAGACTCTGTTTTTGTCACTCTTCGCCGACAGGCCGCGATTTAACGACCTAACTTTGGCGCCGAGACACGCCCGAGGCGCCGTCGCCACCGGCGCCGCCCGCAGCGATAGCGACATTTTCCCACTGCCTCCCCACCGCCCGGCTTTGGTCGACGATGTCGCTCTGGCTCGCTACAGTGTCAGGCCGTTCCCGTTTTGACGGAGTCGTGTCGCCGAGCATGGCGCTCGTGTCTCATGTCGGCCGCTGCAGCGAGCGCCGTCATCTGGCAAATATCTCCGAATCCGGCGCGTAATTGCGTGCTAAATTGTGATAAACCGACGTCTCGCCGGCCGGCGGGCTACATCAGATGACGCTTCTAAGCCGGGCTTAGCGTCGTGCGCCGGCACAGTGCACCGGGGCGACTGTGTTGCGACAGACTTGTGCGCCAGGTCGTGAGCTGTCCAGACCATCAGAGCTCAGTGCTGCCAAAGTGCTGCTGACATGAACGGAATCGTGACAGTGACGGTGGTGTTCAGTGTTCACTGAGGTGTATTCCGAATTAATGACTGTATTTTTGTTTCAGCTCGGTGTAACCTGGACTGCGGCCCGCACGGCTCGTGTCAAGCGGGTGACTGCGTCTGCGACCCGGGCTGGAACGGTCAGCTCTGTGACCTCCGCACGTGCGACCCACGCTGCAGCGAGCACGGACAGTGCAAGAACGGCACCTGTGTCTGCCTCCAGGGATGGAACGGACAACACTGCAGCATACGTGAGTGCTCCAATATTGGATTTGACCATGTAGGGACGGGGCAGTGTTCCGATAGCTCAGCAATATTTTTTTATGAAAATGCTTTTTTATTTTGCGCTCAGATGATATGAAAGTGCAGCACATAAATGTCATACTATTTTTCAACACAGCAATGCTTATTTACAGAGTGCTTGTCCGTGGATTCAATGTCAGGAGACTGATGGATCAGAATGAGATATTTGCTTACCACGAATCCTGCAGGGTATACCACGATTTAATCTTAGCCGTATTGAAGTTGCATTTCTATTGAAATCAATCCTATTAAGTCTGTTTTCAGTGCGTTTCCTCGAACTTTCCATTGCATTGTGAGTTTGCCGAAATGCACTATCCGTGCATTACCCGACGTTGGTGCGTTTTGTGCGTCCAGCTGTGTTCACTCGGCACGGTTCGTTCGGCTAATGCAGGGGCCCGTTTTTACTGCTCGCGCTATCTCTTGAACGTTAATGGACGGACTTCCGTAATTCGGTACGGGTCGATACGAGCGGCAGTGTTGGGAACGCGAACCCGGCACTGCGCTCCCGCTACTGTTTTGTTAGGTGCGGTTTGCTTCGGTCGAGTTGGAATGCCACTCTGCTGATTGGCGAAATTAGTCCGAAGTTGGTGGTGCATGTTTTGCAAAACCGCAACCACGGTGCAGATTGACATGTGCATGTTTCAGGTTCATTGCGTGTTTACCTTGATCAAAAGCATACAAGATGTGACTGTCGTTCAATTATTCAGATATCTTCATTTGTGTTGATCGCATCACTTGCGACTGGGCGTGTAATTTTTTGGCATTTCATTCTTGTACTAGAATTAATTGACACATAATTTTACCGGAAATCGGATATATTTCAGCTTTATATCAATGTTCTTTCAAATTGGGATCGAATCAACCCGGCACTTTTGTACTTCTCTCATTATCCCTCTTTGTAAAATAATTTTAAATACCGTACGCTATATAGCAGTATAAACGATTGATTGCATCGGCTCGAAGCTCAACAACCTTTATGAAGCCTATTCCGTTCGTTGTTTGTGCGCTGCTATTCACCTTCCTGCACCTATCGCACCGCTGAATAATATCCGAATCGATTTCGTTGGCGCATAATGCCGTCCACACCATTCCCATCGGAGTGCCGACCCGTAACGATCTCCGTAGCGATGGGCCCGGCGCGCGGCAGCCGTGCCGCTCCCCGCGGAACCACGCGCCGTCTTCACGTGCAGTCCTCGTCGATAGCGACGGAACTCTGATGCGCGGGGAGGGGAGGGGGCGCCGGTCCTTTGTGCCCTGGTGTAAATCTGACAGAGCCGCCGAGTGAAGGTGAAGTGAATGGCCGCTGTGGTGTCCGCCCACTGAGAACCTCCCAGCTGCTGCCGGCGCCGCCGTCACCGGCTGATCGACGACGTGTCGCGACGGCATTCAGCGGCGCCGACGGCGACGACGGAGGCGACGGGTATCGAGCCGTCCTGTCCGTATTGAGGCGAGGAGGACCGGGGTCGGCGGCACCGACCTCCTGGGAGGCGGGCTGGGATCCCGGCAGGAGTGGGAGGAACCCCTGGAAGGATGGGTATTGAAGCATGTGGATATGTCATACAGGCTGTGACGGGAACAGGACAGGTGGGCGCCACAGGCAAAAGGTGTCGCGACCTACCACAAACAGACCATCGCCACGCGGCGGGGTGGGGAACTAAAGAATGGTACTCGAGTGGTTCGTATACGGTTCGTGTCAAACTGGACTGGTGGCACCAGTTTATTGAGTTCCGAGAAATCCTGACGCAAGAGCTGATAGATTAATCGGTGTTAACGGTCGAGTTGATGAAATGTAACGCCTCGAAGCCGATGTCAAATGATATCGACTGAGGGATGATAGGCTCTTTGCGGAACGTTGGAGTTCAGAGGAATCAATATCAGTCTGGTAATGGTAGTTGAAGCCGGGCCTTGATTAAACAAACCCATTTGTCGATGGCCTAGCTCTTGTGGTATTTCCCGCTGCGCTCGCCTAACAAAGGGTTAAAGGCGAGTGATATTGAGTTCATTAAAAATGTGTGCCCGACCGGTCACCTTTAATACCGTTGGCCGTTTGCAGCATCGATTACCCATCATCGATTTCAGTTTTACGATATTGGCTCATCGGCCATGCATGCTGCCTTCAGAGCGGTCGGCTGGAAGCGATGGAGCGGTCATTCGGAGGGCTGCCATTGCCCTGCCCACAGTAATTCTCCGGCAGGGCCGCCGCCGATTCTGCAGGAGCTCGACGGCTGCCGTTTCTTCTCATCTAATCACACATTCATTTCATCCTCACTATTGACGCCGGCCGCCAATGGGGCGATGTTTTTGTGGAGGGCCGCTTTCGGGCTCATCTCGGTCTCGAAATGGGCGAGACCAAACTTTGTAGTGCCCTCTTCGTGTCAGCCATTCTTATTGGTTGAGCTGCTGCCAAAAAGTCGAGCCTTCGTAGCGGGCCGTCTGTGGGGCCGGCCGGCTCGCCCCACCATTGATAATGTGTCGACACCATCCACTGACAAGGCGCAACATTTCTCACTGTCCGCCGGCCACCCGAGGAGATGTAAATTTAACGATGTGCCCGCCCGGACAGCGCAAAAACATCACAATGGATTTTCGACATTGTGCGCGGCGCCGGCGGACAAAAATGATTGCCTCATGCATCACGGCGATTCGCGGGACAGGGGAGCGGGTGCGACTCGGGGAACGCGCAGCCGGCTCCGCGAAGGGCTTTCAGCGGGCGGCTATATAGCCGGCCGGGCGCGCTGTTATGGCGCCGCTCCGGGAGCACTTCATCACACTGCGGTCCGGCCGACCCGGCACTAATTCACACGTCATGTGCACTGCGCTCCAGTGACGTCACGACAGCGTGAAGTGGGCAAATCAATACCTGTTGCGGGAGTTCGTTGACGATGCCGCACTGCAGTGTTCCGCGTTGTGTGCAAGCCGCTTTGCCCTTGGTTGACTTTGGAACATTATCATGGCAACCAGCCGAGTTGTTAGCAACTAGCTACACAGCATACAAATTTGATGAGTGGCGTTTACTTTGTAAGGTGGATGACGTCAAAACTATGAGACGGTGCTCTGAAGATGAATGCTTGAGTATGAAATAGACATATGAAATAGAAAATGAAATAGAGCATGAAATTAGATAGACGGCTCGGTGGCTACTCAATATATGATTTTGGAGCTAAATACGATTTTATCTCTCTCAATTTCTACCTCCCTCTTTCTACCTCCCTTTCTACCTCCCTCTCCCTCTGTTTCACACCCCACCAAACCCACGACTGACCCGTCTGTCCCCTGCAGCCGGCTGTCCGGGCGGCTGCAGCGGTCGCGGCTCGTGCGTCAAAACGGACGGCTGGTACGGCTGTGCGTGTGCCACCGGCTGGGACGGCGTCAACTGCTCCATTCCGCTGGAGATGGACTGCCGAGACGGCATCGACAACGACGGAGGTGAGTCGAACGGATCGTCGGCAGCGACAGGTGAGGTTAAATAGAAAACGGTGGGATGGTGGAGATGAGAAGAGTAAATCATAGACAGGCAGTGTCCTTAAAAGGACAATCAAAGACGATCACAATTTTTCTTGCATTAGCAAAGACAATGAGTCAGTCCATTGCCATCAGACCATAGGCGATTAGCTTAGGGTCAGCTAGTGTTGAAGATCGATCTCAGGATTGAGTTCGTAAGTACCCAGAGTGAGAAGAGGGCTCTTGTTGATTGCAAGCAATGTCCTCGGACCTGCACCTCACTCAGCCGAGCGTGGGCGGCTCTTGAGTAACGCTCTCGCCGTCCCGCGTCCTGTCTTGAGAGCAGCGTCTTCCCGGTCGGACGGGCTCCGCCGCCGGGTAGCCAAAGGTCGGCCGACAAATAGCCTCGTGAACATGGCTGAGCGTCGCGCGCTGGCAGCTGTGTGTCCAACAGGGAACGGCGCCGGCCGTTACCGATATTTACTAGTGCCAAGTACGCCGAGCCGCGCCGTGACAATAGCCGGACAGCGCTGTTAACTTCAGAATAGGCCGGCTTTTCTTTTAGCCTAAGTGCAGAGAAAGCTTTCAGACGCTGCACATTGCTCCGAGTGGAACTGTTCGACCATGACCATGTCGTCCCTGGGCACGAAATATGAGTGTCATCAACAATTTTTCCCATATGCATTTTCTGCTTTTGAATATTCTTAAAAATTGAGTAAAGCTGCTGAGTGGTGTATCTTATGGTAGGCAGACAACTGAACCAGTGACAACTGAATCAGGGACAACTGAACCAGGGACAACTGAACCAGTAAAACTGAACCAGGGACAACTGAACCAGTGACAACTGAACCAGCGACAACTGAACCAGTGACAACTGAACCAGTGACAACTGAACCAGCGACAACTGAACCAGTGACAACTGAACCAGGGACAACTGAACCAGGGACAACTGAACCAGGGACAACTGAACCAGTATGACAACTGAACCAGTGGACAACTGAACCAGTAGACAACTGAACCAGTGACAACTGAACCAGTGACAACTGAACCAGTGACAACTGAACCAGTGGACAACTGAACCAGTGGACAACTGAACCAGTAGACAACTGAACCAGTGACAACTGAACCAGTGACAACTGAACCAGTGGACAACTGAACCAGTGGACAACTGAACCAGTGGACAACTGAACCAGTGGACAACTGAACCAGTGGACAACTGAACCAGTGGACAACTGAACCAGTGGACAACTGAACCAGTGATGACTGAACCAGCGAACAACTGAACCAGTGACAACTGAACCAGTGGACAACTGAACCAGTGGACAACTGAACCAGTGACGACTGAACCAGCGAACAACTGAACCAGTGGACAACTGAACCAGTGGACAACTGAACCAGTGGACAACTGAGCCAGTGGACAGCTGAACCAGAAACAATTCTAATGTCGTACTGCGCTGTATAGGTACAAGGTAGCGCGTGGCTGTACGGACGGACTGTACCAATCTGCCGGTCTGCCAATTGATCTGTGTCAGTGTCCGTCCGAGAGCCGTACGATGGCTGACAGGGCTGACAGGGCCTGGTGGTCGCGAACTGACCGTTACGCCCACCTGGGACGCCCGAATAGTTAGCAACGTATAAATAATATTCACTTTGATGGCGTAACTCGGGACAGACAGGGCATGTAACGTGGGCTTGGCAGAGTTCAGCCCGCTTGGGTCCAGAGGAATCTCCGGTATATAAATGGATTGACTCCTCGGGCTTACATCAGGCTTGCGCCAAACGTCGCACAGCTAGGGCGTAACTACGGCTGTCCTGAGCTCGCCGAGCGCGCATACCTCCGGCAGAGCATTGGCTTTAGTCGGCGTTTTTTAGTCATACGCCGACTGCCCAAACGCTAGCTGCCTTTAGCCCAAGCGCTAGCCGACTTTCGCCCAACTAAAAATATCGGGCAAGCCTCACTTCAGCCTGCTTGGGCCCGGAGTAAAATTGCTGGCTGGGCTACTGGTTCAGTTGTGACTGGTTTAATTGTCAATGGTTCAGATGTCTCTGGTTCAGTTGTCACTGGTTCAGTTGTCACTGGTTCAGTTGTCTACTGGTTCAGTTGTCCACTGGTTCAGTTGTCCACTGGTTCAGTTGTCACTGGTTCAGTTGTCACTGGTTCAGTTGTCACTGGTTCAGTTGTCACTGGTTCAGTTGTCACTGGTTCAGTTGTCTACTGGTTCAGTTGTCCACTGGTTCAGTTGTCCACTGGTTCAGTTGTCTACTGGTTCAGTTGTCCACTGGTTCAGTTGTCCACTGGTTCAGTTGTCCACTGGTTCAGTTGTCACTGGTTCAGTTGTCACTGGTTCAGTTGTCACTGGTTCAGTTGTCACTGGTTCAGTTGTCACTGGTTCAGTTGTCTACTGGTTCAGTTGTCCACTGGTTCAGTTGTCCACTGGTTCAGTTGTCTACTGGTTCAGTTGTCCACTGGTTCAGTTGTCCACTGGTTCAGTTGTCCACTGGCTCAGTTGTCACTGGTTCAGTTGTCACTGGTTCAGTTGTCTACTGGTTCAGTTGTCTACTGGTTCAGTTGTCCACTGGTTCAGTTGTCCACTGGTTCAGTTGTCCACTGGTTCAGTTGTCACTGGTTCAGTTGTCCCTGGTTCAGTTGTCACTGGTTCAGTAGACACTGGTTCAGTTGTCCCTGGTTCAGTTGTCCCTGGTTCAGTTGTCACTGGTTCAGTTGTCCCTGGTTCAGCTGTCACTGGTTCAGTTGTCACTGGTTCAGTTGTCACTGGTTCAGTTGTCCTGGTTCAGTTGTCACTGGTTCAGTTGTCATGGAACCGTATCTTATGTGTTACACGTTTTACTATGCTGCAATACTATAGCGAATAGATCGTCAGTATCTAATAAGTGACTTTCTGGGATATGATTCGTCTCCTTAGGTAACCATATCATGTAGATGAGTCATGATGTAGATGAGTCATGCCCTATGATGCAACGTCAATGCAGGGACAATATAAAATCCACAAACGCATATGTTACAAACGATTCGCTTCTATGTGTGGCAAAACTAGTGATATAGGTAATAAGTTTGATCAGACACGATTATCTGAAACTCGGCCGAATTCAGAAATGGGAATGCGATTGTTGTGAGTCTCTGCCGCTAGATGGCAGGATGGTTGGCGCCTGAACACATGCTGTGCCGCTGGACACCGTTCAGTCGGCCACGAAAGCCATTCACTCACTTCGATGGTCATCCGAGTTATTTTATGCAGCTCAGTTCTGCTAGTTTCAGCAACACTAACTGTCCCCTTTGCTGCAATAAACGCTGGTGAATATTTTCCGGCACGCATTTCTTGCGTCTCGTTCGGGGAGGCGGGTGGCGCGGCGAACGTACTATCGACGCGCGTGCTTCTCTATTAATCGCGCCTCTGTCTGCCGTATCTCTGCGGCCCGAGACAGGCCTATTATGCCGGCGTCACACTAGATGGTGTCCCGGGGGATGGGGGAGGGGGGCGGTCATATTCCTGCTCCCGGTCACCGCGCGGCCTCCGCCGACCGAGCGGCGACCACCGACCGCCGTCGACCGCCGCCCGGGGCGCGTATTCGCCAATTGTATTACACGAATCGGCCAACCAATAGCTTGCCTCCTGAGTGACGTCAGCGTGGCGTCATACTTTCGGTCCTCGCCCTGGTGGCGTCTATTGAAGCTAGGTTTTAACTTATTGACATTTAAGCTACACGGGTTACGTTATCGCCGTGGCGGAGTGGTTAGGGTATCGGACTGGTGTTTCAGAGGTAGGTGGTTCGAATCCACTCGGCGACTTCGATTTTCGTGTCATATGTCATTGTGCGTTTTTTATACATTTGCAACGGCGTGCACCTAAGAAATCAGACGTAGGCATTCTTCTAATGAATATGTTGCAATATTTGCAGTCCAACCGATCGGTTCGGTTTCGGTATTTTCCAATGGTCTTTGTTTGTATTTGGTTTGGTAGCGGTGTTCTCATTTTCTGTGATTGACATCACTAATGCATAGTGCATACTATGCGAACGTAGCCAATGGAAAGACAAATGGTGCTGGGCGATGGCCATTCATTGATCAATATTTCTCACTGCCAATGGGTGATAGCACGCAGCGTTGACAGGGGCGGCGCTGACCTTTTGAAAGTAGGTGGGCACTTGGCAAGGTAAAGTACCTAAAAGTAGCGAAACCTAAGATAAAAAGTAAAAATCGCACGCTGGTAAGCAGGCTATTAGATAGCTTTTCGTGTAAGAATCACCATGCACAAAAAAAGTTCGGCATAGCTGTTAGCGTAATCACGGGACGAGATAATCAGTTTCCAGCCGTCAGAGCGTCATCTATAGGAGCTATGCCCTAACTTTAATTTTACATTTCAGCCGCCAGGGGGATACCTAAGTCCTCTTACTTGGAATCTAGTTAAAGTCAAAAGATTTATATTAGACGTTTATGAAGATAACTTGGGACTGGTTGTTAAGTTGCATGCTCACGGCGGGCTGTCATCAATTTATCTCTATACATGTCTTATCTGATCGATGAAATAATACAGGAATCCGTTGTCATTCGAGTGTGTTTCATAATAGCTCTTCCGACTTTGACGAATATCGACAGTGCCGTAACAAAATTGGTAGTTCAGGTATAGACTGCAACTGCAGTTCTTTTGCAACTTATTCCTTAATCAGATGAACACTTGTCAGAGATTTATTGGGCGTACGATATTGGCGTGCGAACGTAGGGGCCAAAAATGCGCGTCTACGACCGACTTCTTTTTAAGAGAAAAGAACCGCTGAAGCAAGAATCGATCCACCGACCTGTCGTCCATCACACCGAGACTCTAACCACTCGGCTACGGCGACATATACATGTCTGGTAGCCATATACAATGCAAAAATAGTCTCAACTCAAATCTAGCCTCAATGCATGCATTGTCGCGGCGGATGGCTATGACGTCGCACTAGAGATGTCGCTAGTTGATGGGCCGATTCGTGTAATACAATTGGCGAATACGCGCCCGGGGCAGTCGGGGTCGGCGGCGACGGTCACTTTGGCCGACCCATAGTCGGCGCCGGCCGGCTCATGCGATTAGGCGGGCCAATCCGGCGGATGGGCACGCTCAGAGGTCGCCCTGGAGATGGAGATGGCAGCTCCGGCTCCGGTTTTAGCTCCGGCCAAAGTCCAGAGAGCCACAAAGACGGAACGGCATAGAAGGCGCGCGAACCTTACCGCGGCCTTTCGCTGAGAGGCGAATATGCTAAAACAACAGAGCAGCACTTCGCTACAACAACAGGCCAGACGGCTTGGTATGGAAATGGGAGTCAGCATCCTGGTGGCTTCTTGAAACTTGAATATTTCTTTGTAGAAGGATGCTGCTTGTTTATGCGTCATGTGTCGACTATTAATGCTGAGAACTACATGAAGTCTTCGTCGTAGAAATTATGCTTCCTGATCCTACGTCAGTCCAGCATATTGTCTTATTTCCTAGCCCTTCTACGTGCCTATTTAATTTAGGGTGTATCGTCGAATTTTGATTTTTTTTAATCGTCTTCACTACTAAATTTTATTGGTCCCTGGCATGTTTGAAGCCGTAGGATACCAATCAAAAAAATCTGGGACGAAAACCTAGCCTGCTGCGAGCGGTTGAACGGAGGCCTGTCGGGACGGCGCCAGGCGTTGAAGTCTCCCCGTTAGTTACGCGCACACTAGCACCACGCGGCGGCTGGCGCCGTGCCGCCGCGTTCCCGGTCAGCCGTGTTTTAGCGTTCACTGACGGGTCGAGGTGATTATTCTAAGCTTTCCTAAGAAGCTTTCTGCCCCGCAGCTCATTATTGAGCAAGAATATCGCACAAACTGCATAGAACATTGACATGCAGGTTGTCGGCACATATGGAGAAGGGGATGTTTTGGTTAATGCCTCCTCTAATAGGAAGAGATTGTGGAAGAACAACACATTTCTCTTGGAAATTACTCATCCTCCTTCTTCCTACGTGCCTGCTTTAGTAATCGAAGTACCCCTATTGACTCTACGTTCTTGATTCGGCTGTCGATTTTATGCATGGAATTCCGCTATATTATATTTTCTCGCTCAATGTCCCCTGAGCTATATTGAGGCGTCACGGGACAGCAATGCTCAGCACACAACCGCAGAGAAAAAGTCAATGTGGTCATGCGTTTTGTATGCCAAAATGTGTGAGCCTTGGCGTGTACCAGCAGCCGTTGTCACCATTGTAATTTTCACGACTTTATCTTTATAAGGATGCAATTGCCCACTTCCCAGTTCCCAGACTGGGTTTGGAGATATAGTTTTACAGAAACATTTAGGAATGTCTGTAATGTAAGTTAAAAGCTAATACCGAAAGGAATCCACATATTTTCGAATTTCCTGTTTGCTGTATTGCTTAGTAAATGCCAGACGTCATGATGGCATGGTTGCGATTGATGGTATGCCGGATGGCCAGGGTACGAACTCACGGTAAGTCAGCTTGGCCGGCAGGCATCAACAGGCACAATAGTCTTACACTGATATCGTCACCCTCAGTTATTCGTCACCATTCAGCAACAAGCCCAGAGCTTCGGGCTTTGAACCATAAGGCACAGGTGTAGCAGCAAGACATTGCGCCGATTCGAAGGGCTGGAAGGGCAGCATCGCGGGGGCTGGAATGCGCCTGAGCGGCTGAGACCATCCCATTGGGACGGGGGTGTTTTGGGTGCACTCAGCCGCTCATGCTGGGAAATGCATCCAATGGAGCTCTACCCCATCCCCACCCGTTTCGAATGATTAGGCTGACCTTTAGTCTAGAACAAAGAAGGATGATGGTTGGCTGGTCCCGAGGATAGAAAGGACAGGTAATGACATCATATAATGAATTGAAGACGGCCCCGGCCCGATCCTCTGATAGAGGCTCATCAACACGTATCTCGTTGTGGACCATTTCGCTTTCCTCCACCGTGGTTTTTGCACCGACCGCAATGGGTTGGAAGATTACGATGTTCAGAAACCATTAAGGTCGTAATTGTATATTCGTTGAGTTAGGTTAGCCTTTCCATTCCATGAAGACTACTTTATAATTATTGGATGATAGGATGAGGTTTTCACTGTGTTGAACCTGTCCTACCTGCTCAGTGAACGAATATACAACGAATATACAATTACGATCTTAATGGTTTCTGAACATCGTTACCTTCCAACCGGTTCAGGTCGGTGCAAAAACTACGGTGGAGGAAAACGAAATGGTCCACAACGAGATACGTGTTGATGAACCTCTATCAGAGGATCGGACCGGGGCCGTCTTCGATTCATTATATGATGTCATTACCTGTCCTTTGTATCTATCCTCGGGACCAGCCAACAGTCATCCTTCCTTGTTCTAGACTAAAGGTCACCCTAATCATTCGAATGGAGAGCTCCATTGGATGCATTTCCCAGCATGAGCGGCTGAGTGCACCCAGAACACCCCCGTCCCAATGGGATGGTCTCAGCCGCTCAGGCGCATTCCAGCCCCCGCGATGCTGCCCTTCCAGCCCTTCGAATCGGCGCAATGTCTTGCTCCTACACCTGTACCTTACGGTTCAAAGCCCGAAGCTCTGGGCTTGTTGCTGAATGGTGACGAATAACTGAGGGTGACAATATCAGTGTAAGACTATTGTGCCTGTTGATGCCTGCCGGCCAAGCTGACTTACCGTGAGTTCGTACCCTGGCCATCCGGCATACCATCAATCGCAGCCATGCCATCATGACGTCTGGCATTTAATAAGCAATACAGCAAACAGGAAATCGAAAATATGTGGATTCCTTTCGGTATTCGCTTTAACTTACATTACAGACATTCCCAAATGTTTCTGTAAAACTATAATATCTCCAAACCCAGTCTGGGAACTAGGAAGTGGGAAATTGCATCCTTTTAAAGATAAAGTCGTGAAAATTACAATGGTGACAACGGCTGCTGGTACACACCAAGGCTCACACATTTTGGCATACAAAACGCATGGCCACATTGACTTTTTCTCTGCGGTTGTGTGCTGAGCATTGCTGTCCCGTGACGCCTCAATATAGCTCAGGGGACATTGAGCGAGAAAATATAATATAGCGGAATTCCATGCATAAAATCGACAGCCGAATCAAGAACGTAGAGTCAATAGGGGTACTTCGATTACTAAAGCAGGCACGTAGGAAGAAGGAGGATGAGTAATTTCCAAGAGAAATGTGTTGTTCTTCCACAATCTCTTCCCATTAAAGGAGGCATTAACCAAAACATCCCCTTCTCCATATGTGCCGACAACCTGCATGTCAATGTTCTATGCAGTTTGTGCGATATTCTTGCTCAATAATGAGCTGCGGGGCAGAAAGCTTCTTAGGAAAGCTTAGAATAATCACTTCGACCCGTCAGTGAACGCTAAAACACGGCTGACCGGGAACGCGGCGGCACGGCGCCAGCCGCCGCGTGGT
Organism: Amphibalanus amphitrite; assembly: GCF_019059575.1. Lineage (NCBI taxonomy): Eukaryota > Metazoa > Arthropoda > Thecostraca > Balanomorpha > Balanidae > Amphibalanus > Amphibalanus amphitrite. The sequence goes on along the minus strand of NW_024882008.1, from coordinate 306,504 downwards.
GCTAGTGTGCGCGTAACTAACGGGGAGACTTCAACGCCTGGCGCCGTCCCGACAGGCCTCCGTTCAACCGCTCGCAGCAGGCTAGGTTTTCGTCCCAGATTTTTTTGATTGGTATCCTACGGCTTCAAACATGCCAGGGACCAATAAAATTTAGTAGTGAAGACGATTAAAAAAAATCAAAATTCGACGATACACCCTACTATTTATGTTGGTTTTACCATCGCTTGTGTGGTTAGAAAGACGATGAAGTTTGGTCGTCTCTGCAGCCACTTCCGATAATCTTACGTAATAGGTGTTCTTCCGCCTTCTGCGGCTGTTACTGCCAGTGACGTGCCGCCCTCTCTCTTTATGTGCAGACGGAATGAAGGACTGCAGTGACTCGGAATGCTGCTGGGACAGCAACTGCCAGAACAGCCTCATGTGTCTGATCTCCCCCGAGCCGGTGGACGTGCTGCTGAGGAAGCAGCCCGCCCGCCAGACGGCCTCCTTCTACCAGCGCGTCAAGTTCCTCATCGAGGAGAAGTCGGTGCAGGACTACGCCGATAAGGACGAGTACAGCGAGAGGTGGGTGGGCCAGTGACGTCATTCCCAGCGGCCGGCCAGTGACGTCACTGAGCGCGCGTGGGGCAGACGCCTGAGTTCCGCCTGTGCCAGTTGAGTTTCACCGCACTCCGGCCGCCGCCGGCCGGCGCGCCGCCGCAGTTACAGACTCTTGGTTCGACTCAGTTTAATCGGCTGCCATATTGTCTCTTTCTAAAATGGCAGCCATGAATACCAGCTGAGATTGCACCGTCTGTACAACTGCCTGATATTTGCCAACTGCGAATGAAATAGGCCTTGCTCAATGATACGACTGCATTGCGTTAACCCTCGCCGGCACAGGCCATTTTGAGTCCTTCGACGGCACAAGGGGGGGGGGGGTTGGTACGACCCCCCCCTCGCGTTTGGCCCCTGATCGAGCTAGAGCTTCGCGGAAAAAACGAGCGTGTTGCCCGTCACGAGAGGAAGCCGATGATACCCAATTTTAAGGTCCTAGGTCATCGGGTGACCTTCCAGGTCAGGTCAATGACCCGAAAACCGGGAAAATCGGGACCTGTTAGAAAGTCGTAAAGTGTGGCTGCTATGAGGTTTTCCGGGGTGCTGATCACGAATATCGTGTTAGTTTTGATCAGAGATGATGTCTTTAAGCATTTAGACCAGGTCGGGTCAGGTCAGGTCAGGTCAACCGGTAGGGGTTGTGACGGGTATTCGTAATGCGTGTCAACCGCCTCGGACAGCTTCGTAACATGTTACGAAGGCACCAAAACTACTTCGTAAATGTTCAAATGGTTGCTAAATTCGAATTCAGTTCCAAAAACTAGCCTAGAAACATGTAAAACTCGAAAAAGTGAACCGAGGTCACCCGAGGTCACCAAAGGTCAATGACCTGACCTGACCTTCAGGTGACCTTGACACCCACCCTAATGCATGGGAGCAACATCAAATCACATGTTTGAACGTTTGAAACCACGAAAAGCTTGCAAACGCGCGGCTAATGCGAGCCGACATGTGCCGAACCGCGATTTCGGCCAAACATGGTTACAGAAAAGAGGTCACAGGTCAAAGGTCATTGGGGTCAGGGTCATGAAATTTTCAGGGTAGGTGTAAAATTGATCAATGCGAGGGTACTGAAAGTTTCGTCGCAATCGGCCGCTTTTTACGCGAGTTATTCGCGAAAAACCTTAGGGGGGTTGCATCAACCCCCCCCCCCCCTGTGCCGGCGAGGGTTAAGGTTCACTTCACTACTTTGCGTAAGTTTGCTGCCGCTTATTGGCTTAAACGTTTTAGAGTATGTGGCTTACGTAACATTCGCCTGCAGCATACTACTTGAATGTCATTTATTGCTTTGTCAAACATTATATCGCGCAATTTAAAGGAAGGGCATGGTTAAAGCGGCGCCTTGCACAACCCCGACTAAAGGCAACGACCAAGCGACGCATACACATTTATATTTCGGCAGCTTGTTCAGCATCAGTTTCCGCATAGCTAGATTGCAAAACGAATCAAAGGTTATGCTGTCACTCTCTTAAGAACTTACTCAGGCCCCTCTACTTAGCCAATATTGTCACACAAGTATTTTTTCTGGTTGGTGCTTAACCGATTAGTAATTATGGAGCTATTTTAGAAAGGGATAATATGCATCCGATGTTTATTGCAGTTTTACATTTGTGTTCTACTCCCCACACAGGAGTTTGCTTACGTTGAACTTCAGCCAGCGAGACCATCGATAGCTCGTCGTGAGCGGAAACCTTGCAGATCCTTCTCCTGTCTTGCACTGTATCTCTGTCCTCGTCTAATGTTGCTTGCTATATATTTTCTTCTCTAGTTCTGTTCTGTCATCAACGCGCTGGCAGCTGCTCTCTCTTCTCTGTTGTCATCTTCGACTGCACTGGATCTATTGTTTACGTTGTCAAAATAACGCTAAATGCAGCGCTGCTGCTGAAAAAAAACTTTGAATGCCGGTAATTTGTCAGTTTCTTGCAGTAGTTGGCTTTGGGCACAGGACGGACGGTGGTGTGTCGTATGATAAAGAAATTCGTTACGAAAATCGTTACACTAAGCTTACTTCAAGGACGATGTGCCTTGAAATTACCTCGGACATTCAACTATCGTAAAATGCGTTAACCGGTGATCAAGAAAATTAATCAGATTTAGTTCTTGTTTTAGTTATTGACTTCTGCAATGCTCGGCTCTTGCAGCTTTATTCTGTCATCTCCCAAAGGATTTCCTTTTGGAGCTTTCATAGCGTGAAGTTTCTTCACTAATCTTGCTTCTGTCATTCTTTTCGTCACTGATCTAAATCAAGATCACTGACAGCTCCCGGACTCTTGTTGGCCGGGCTCAGCACCACCGTCCGTCGCCGATCCGTGTAGCCACAAGTGAGGCCCGTCGCGCGCGTGTTGTGCCGTCCTGTCCGCGTCTCGTGTGTCTCCTGTGTGTGCCCGTGCCCGCCCGGCGCCCCGCCCGGCCCGGCCGGCGCCACCCTCGGTAACCTGTGCCGGTGTCTGTTCACGCAGTCGATTCTGGAGCTCGTTCGAGCCGCGGTAAGTCCTGTCCATTCGTCGCCCCGGAATGCGTGTCCGTCCGCCGTCCCCTGATCCTCGACCGCAGCTGCATCCTGATACCACCATGCCCCGCTGATGTCGGGGGTCTCACACTGACGCCCGGGCGACGTCGTGTCACGTCCCGGGCGGACATGCCCGGGCTCGATTCCCGGCTACACTCTATTTTCAGCCGACATTCTTGGTGGCGGCATTTATCCTTATATATCCCTTGTATTGGTGATTTTTATACACTTTTCAGTATCGGCCCTCTCTGGTGGCCTTTTAATTTTCTTAGTAATGTTCAAGCACGTGAATTTTCAGTTACTTAAATTGGTCCAGCAACATGCGTAAACGGGCTTGGTAACGCCTGTTTTCGGCTTGATATCATTTGATTTCTCGTTACGATGTAATTTTAGATACGTGATTGTGATTCGAGACATCTTGATGTTCTTCATTATTTACTGGAATACATATATTACATACTACTGCTGTTAATGATATCGCAGAATGATAAATTGATATGAAAATATGTTGACGAAAGTATCATAAATAAATCTTTTATGCAAGAACAATTGATTATATCAGAACTATTTCATCCTTTTGACAAAATAGCATAACAATTTTAATAATACGTGTTGATAACATTCCCAAAAATATGTTCACTTGGCTGGATAACTTTAAAGAAGAACAAAAATACTAAAAGAATAAACCACAATTTGAAGAAAAAATAAATTTTTATGTTCTAAGCATTCAGCCAGGGCAGTTTGTTGCCAATGTCCGGCTGCCCGTGGCCGGTCCCCTACCCCTGTATGACGGCTGTCTGCCCTCTAGGCGTGTCTCGGTGATCCGCGGCCGACTGGTCACATCTCAGGGGCTCGGCATCGCCGGCGTGCGCGTCAGTGTCAACCGGGACACCCGCTTCGGGCTGACGCTCAGCAGGAAAAACGGATGGTGAGTAGAAACCGAGGGGTGCGTTCGGGTGGGGAGTAGAGCCGAACAGGGTGCGTTCGGCTGCGTTTAGATCCTACTCCACCCCCGTCGGTTGGTTGATTTGTAGTTGGACGTTGTCGATGATCAGTAAAAGGAAAACTGTGTTTTCCAGAGTCTTTACTAGTAGAGCGTTGCCATACACGGTTTATTTGAGCAATCCCGATGCTTTTCCATCGCTCGAAAGGCGACTGGAGTGCTCCATTTCAGAGGTGGTATTGCTGGATAAAATTCACCGAGGCCGTGCTGCGTGCCATAACTCGGAGGTTCCCCCGAACCATTTCCACGGGACGATTCGATTTATCCCGAGTTTGTACTGGATGCGATCGGCCGCGCGGACGAAAACGGCTGCGCCCGCCGCGCCGGAGCACTTTGCAGTCCATACTGAGCATATCGATCGGGCAGGAACGGCTCCTTCGCTCTGGGCAATGGGCCGACAACGGTGGCCGCCGCCGCCGGGACGGCACGTGAATCTCGCGACCCTCTGCGGACTGTGCATTATGCAGACTGGTGGCTCTCCCGGCCGCCCGGAGAATGGCTGAATGGGTGACTGGGGAGCTCGGCAGCCACTGGACGGCCCGCTGGCATCCTATTGTCTCCACCAGGAAATTCGAGGCATAGAAAACTTTAAAAGCCCCCAGCGGTACACGAAACTCCACTCGAACATGTCGCCAACTTGCCTTTGGCCTCCCCTTTGGTCCGTCCGACAGGCCGGGCGTTTCTATTCGGTAACGAAATCCTGAATTGGCATTCGGTTGGTTCAACTGAATTGGTCTAGCGGAAACTGTGACTCGCCAGCTGACGGGGATTGTATTCGGTTTAAAAGTGGGTCCCAGCCGGTCGCCGCGTGGTGCCGCCTCGGCTGAAAAGTCGACTCAGCCTCGCTGCGTGGTGAGGCCAGCTTGGAACCGGCAGACGCCTGGGAGAGTAGGCTGTACCGCAGCACACACTACGGTGGTAGACTGCGCCGCACGACACGCTGGTATCGCTGATGCATTCCAGGCAGTAGGAAATCGTGATTTGTCTCTTTTTAGATGGGCCTGGCAGCTATGAGCGATGTCGTATCGACGCTGGACAGCGTTCCCCTGGCCTACTAGTGGAAAGCTCGTGTCAGGCATGCTGCGGTCTCCGATGTTAGGCTTCTTATTTGGCGAGTCTGGGCTTGTTTTACAATATTTATTTTCGTTAGAGCCGATAGCGGAAAGCTTGGGTTATCGGAGGTGACGGTAGTTATATTATTTACATTTATGTCAAGCAGCATATCTTATCGGAAACCTGCTGCCAAGTATTATAGGTAACATTTTAAAGAAGATATTTGCTATCGTTATGTAACGAAGTGAGGTCTTTCTGTCTTCAGAGAAATGGGTCATTCCGGATGTAAAACTTCCATTTCTGAGTTAATACGTCTTATGGTTGCCTGAAGATATCTGAGAGGTCTAATGATTAGGTAATGAATGTTATTATAGGAAAAAACAGTGAGCTGCTAAATTGGACTCTGACTTGAAGCTCTCGACACTCGTCGAATGCTGAATATAGTTATACCAAATAAGTCACCTCACGGTGTTTATTATGTTCAGCTCAATCACAGCGAATTATGAAAGATGATGTCTCGAGAGTCGCGCTCCTGAATTCGCAATTTGTGTTCAGGGTCCCGAACCCACTTGCTAGCTGGAATCAGGAGGACCCTTGTATCTACTATCGATTTAGACTTTCATTTTAGGAGCCGTTTTACAATTGGGTACTTGTCGTATCAACACATAATTACGTACACTGTTCGCGTGTATTCGTAAGAAGTGTTTTATTTTGTAAATAAGAATTGATGGTATTCAAGCAGAAATACCTAGAGTGTACGTTTCTAAGGTGACAATTTCTTCTTGATTTTGCTGCAGCCCATGGACGTTAATAAGGAGGCGTGACAAACGCTCATTTCTTCCCCACATTTAGCTAATGTCAAGGAAGGCGCAATTAGTGCCTGGAATGGTCGCCTCGCTGATTTATGAACTGCAACTTCTCACTGGAGAAATATATTAAATAGCGTACTAATTGTGGTGATAATGCTTTCTGAGGCAATGAGTAATGCCGGGCGGCAGTTTTCCCGTTCTTGGCTTGTGTCTCTTTGTGTGACTATGCTGCCTTGGAGTTGTAACCCAATGATTACGGAGCGAGCGAAGCGAGCGTAGTCTTTCCTTAGATTAACGGAAATTTCTGAGTATGAGCGGCCGGCCGGCCGGCCGGCCGTGGTCACGCTTTTGCGAGGCTTATATCTCAGCAACCACTTGACCGATTTACACGCGGTAATTTTTGTAGGGTAGCTTCATTCCTTCTACCAAGTATTGGACTATTCCTGATGCATGTGGGTGACCCCTTATGCACGTGCCACGTGCAAAACGAAGAGATGTCCATTTTGTAATTGTTGCAATATCTCGGTAACTACTTGGCCGATTGCGCTGAAACTTGGCATGTAGGTAGGCACCCACTAGGCACTGCATATCCATGTGCCAGAATTGGGGCGCTGCTGCACGTGCGCACGTGCAGGGGTCGTTTCCAGATCTCGAGAACGGCTCGACCGATTGCGCTCAAATTTGGTACACAGTTAGGGACCGGTTAGTAGGGTGCCGTGCACAAGTCAGTTGGGACCCACTCTGCACGTGCGCACGTGCAGGGTGCCGCTTCCAGATCTCGAGAACGGCTGGGCCGATTGTGCCCAAATTTGGCACATCGCTAGAGACCGGTTCGTAGGGTGCCGTGCACAAGTCAGTTGGAGGTACCCCTCGCAATTTCGCACGTGCAAGGCCCACCCTGTCGCTCGCTCCGTTAGTCGCCCCAAAAGGCGTTATACTGGTTAGGTATTGACTTTCGCCATGTGTTAGCAACATATATAAACCGACCACATGTTTTACATCCTTCACTAACGGATTATCTTCTTTCATTTTAAAGGGTGTTCGTTTTCTGATGCAGTACAATACTTTGCTCTCTAGACCGGTTTTTCCTCGTGATCCTCTACGAATAGCATCGTATTTCCAACGTTCCAGCCATGATGTTCGACATCTGGATCGGTGATGCCTTCACCACTCGGTCCTTCGGGCTAGACATCACGATGACGGATGACGCCCTCCTCTATCCGTCCGTCAGGTTCGACATCATGGTGAACGGCGGCGGTGCGGTGAACCTGCAGTTCCAGCGGGCTCCCTTCCGGCCCATGACCCGCCCGGTGGCCGTCGCCTGGAACCAGCTGGTGGTGCTCGACCCGATCGTGATGCTGCAAGACACGGAGCGTCCGGCGGGTGACGCGTCCACCCCGCCGCCCGCCTGTCACACCCACCAACCCGACCTGCTGCGACCGGTCATCATCAACACCTGGCAGCCCGACACCGTCATCGACGGCGACGAAATCGGCGACGTCGACGGCGCCGCCGTGCTCGTCGAGACGCAGGTCAGTCCGGGACGGAGCTGAAGCTGTTGCCTGTAGACTTTGTGACGGCCTCGACGCTCTCAATGTCTGGAGAATAGGATGGCTAAGCTCACCGCCAGCTAGCTGCCTTTCACGATGCACAACACAGAACGCTTGCCCACCTCTTATCCACGAACCACATCGGCATGCAATTATCCACCTTTGTCTCATATTTGTCTGTCGAAGCTTCATCTCGTTCTCACCCTACCCCGTCATGGTATTTGTCCGCCTGTAGCGTGACTCATCCAAGCCCAACTAACTGCGTCGATGAGCACCGCCACTCCGTCTGTGGGTCGCCTCGATGGACGTCCGGCTTCCGGCGCGCCCCGCCGGATTTCCGTGCCGGTTCCGGTGGCTCCGGGTCGCCGTTGGACCGGCACTGGTGCGGGAGGGGTGGACAGACAGGGGACGGTCGCCGGTCCTCTCACCGCCGTTCGGCGGCATCCGGCGTGTGAGAACCTCCGGCGGAGGCAGCGGCGAGATAACGACCCAAAAACGGAGTGTCGCCGCAGAGTCATCGACCGAGCGTCATGGTGTCCTCGGAGGGCGCTGGTCGACATTCGCCGCCATTACTGGCTGTTGCCGGCTATCGAACACTATAAACCTAGTCAAGCACCGCGTGGGTAATGCAGTCATTGGCTATCTCAGACGTCTGGTCAGTCTTCCATGAGCTGGCAGCGCAATTCGGTTGAAATGGATGCATAAATAATTTCTCTTGCATTGGCAGTACAGAAACTGAGTAAAGGCAGTCAAGAAACTGAATAACTGCCATGGAATCATATCATTGGATTTCGGAATGTTTTGTATGTTGCTGCTGTGCTGTCATTCAGGGCTCGCCTGTTGCGCGCCTGTGCAGTAATGGCTCGAAAATCACCCAACCCGGCATTTTGTGGGTGTTGAGACTCGAACAATCTGTACCATGTGCGGCAAAACAAGTTCATTTTGTAATTGCCAGCAGCCTTTTCATTGAGCCAATGAAGGCAATACAATTTTCATAGCTCGCTGATAGCGTGTACTTAGAAAAAAATCTTATTTTGCGTTGACATGCTTCCCATTCCAATTTTCATTTATTGACTGTATCGCATACCTAAATATGTCAATAACTTCCCTAATGCTAAGCATGTCAACTAGAGCTTCCCTTATTTCGGAGCGAGCGAAGCGAGAGTAGTCTTCTTTAGATTAACGGAAATTTCTGAGTACCAGTATAACGCCTTTTGGGGCGACTAACGGAGCGAGCGAGAGGGTGGGCCTTGCACGTGCGAAATTGCGAGGGGGTACTTCCAACTGACTTGTGCACGGCATCCTACTAACCGGTCTCTAGCGATGTGCCAAATTTGGGCACAATCGGCCCAGCCGTTCTCGAGATCTGGAAGCGGCACCTGCACGTGCGCACGTGCAAAATGGGTCCCAACTGACTTGTGCACGGCACCCTACTAACCGGTCCCTAACTGTGTACCAAATTTGAGCGCAATCGGTCGAGCCGTTCTCGAGATCTGGAAACGACCCCTGCACGTGCGCACGTGCAGCAGCACCCCAACTCTGGCACATGTATATGCAGTGCCTAGTGGGTGCCTACCTACATGCCAACTTTCAGCGCAATCGGCCAAGTAGTTACCGAGATATTGCAACAATTACAAAACTGACACCTCTTCGTTTTGCACGTGGCACGTGCATAAGGGGTCACCCACATGCATCGGGAATAGTCCAATACTTGGTAGAAGGAATGAAGCTACCCTACAAAAATTACCGCATGTAAATCGGTCAAGTGGTTGCTGAGATATAAGCCTCGCAAAGGCCGGCCGGCCGGCCGCTCATACTCAGAAATTTCCGTTATTCTACGTAAGACTCCGCTCGCTTCGCTCGCTCCGTAATGAGCGACCGGCCGGCCGGCCGGCCGTGCGGACGCTTTTGCGAGGCTTATATCTCAGCAACCACTTGACCGATTTACATGCGGTAAATTTTGTAGGGTAGCTTCATTCCTTCTACCAAGTATTGGACTATTCCCGATGCATGTGGGTGACCCCTTATGCACGTGCCACGTGCAAAACGAAGAGGTGTCAGTTTTGTAATTGTTGCAATATCTCGGTAACTACTTGGCCGATTGCGCTGAAAGTTGGCATGTAGATAGGCACCCACTAGGCACTGCATATCCATGTGCCAGAGTTGGGGTGCTGCTGCACGTGCGCACGTGCAGGGGTCGTTTCCATATCTCGAGAACGGCTGGACCGATGGCGCTCAAATTTGGTACGCGGTTAGGGACCAGTTAGTAGGGTGCCGTGCACAAGTCAGTTGGGACCCATTTTGTACGTGCGCACGTGCAGGGTGCCGCTTCCAGATCTCGAGAACGGCTGGGCCGATTGTGCCCAAATTTGGCACATTGCTGGAGACAAGTTAGTAGGGTGCCGTGTACAAGTCAGTTAGAGGTATCCCCTCGCAATTTCGCACGTGCAAGGCCCACCCTCTCGCTCGCTCCGTTCGTCGCCCCAAAAGGCGTTATACTGGTGCTAGGTACTATTCTTGCTCACATAATTTCTGTTTGGCTCAAGCATGTAATGGTGTGCCTATGACGATTTCATGTCAGTCGTCACTCGTCAATCAAATAATTCCGTTTAATGCGATTGGCTATGTTCTAGTGCATTAACAAGTTCAATGCACTCCTGAGTGAGATGCGCCGCAAATAGACACCGCGCTTTTGGTCGATTAAATTAATTTCATTGAAAGCTAGCGCCTGGGTCTGATCCCCGTAAGCGCTGAAGCGTAAGGTGTTCTCAGAAAGCAGCATCTACTACCCATGTAGTGCTAGTGTCGGGTCGCATGATTCCAGTGCCGGCAAGGCATAGGTATCTTGTGGATCGACAAATGCCCTGATGCGCACTGAACCATTTGGCTTTTGAGAGCTGCACTAAGTAATCGCCTTTGTTGCTGACCGGCCGCTTCAGGGCAGCTGCTGTGCTTACATTGACCACTGACCACCATCCCGTATATCATCAAGCTATAGAGCTGTATAGTTTTTTTTTAACATTCAGCGGCATATCCCATCAGACCATCGTCTGTAAGTAAATGAGGTTAGTTTGGACGATATGAATATCACCGGCAGGAGCCATCAATACCATCTGATAAATGCCAGACATTGAACACCTGCACTGCGGCTTTCAACGGAATCGAACATATATTCCCACGCTGTCAGCTGAGCTAATGTTCAGCTCGCGCTCTGCTGATCCCATTCTGATGCGGCCGCTGTCGGATGCAGCCGGGAGACTGTCGGCGGCTCCGGTCGCGAAGTGAGACTGACACGGCTCGAATTCGGTATGGGCCCGGAGGCGGCGGCGCGGCCGCGGCCCATCCTCGCTGATGCGGCCGGCAATGACATCCATTTGGCGAGCCGGGCCTCGTCAGATCAAGCTGTTCCGCTACATCGCACCGGTAGTGCCGCAGAAACGAACCGCAAATGCCGTGTCAACGAGCCGGCCAGATGAGATCAAACTTGAGAGAGCGGAACTGAAGGAGGGCCGAGCGGCCATCAAACATTCCATATCAGGAGACCGACCCAAGGATAAGCGTTGCCATGACTTTGCGGCGAAATTGTTTAGCGTTATATACTTCAACTTGCTATGGATACTACCGGTCCCGCCCACCATAGGCCATTCCCGTCAGAATCATGATATACCTGCTCTTATCGAGAGCACCCAGAAGCGGTGCTCGAGTCTTGACTTTTGGTCTTTAATGGCATACAACTCGAGGTATACGACGAGCCAGTGTCTTGAAAGGCCTCGGAATGAGTCCATACAGCAACCCGGAACTAAAACCTAAGTGGTTTGTCGTATGTCTGCTATCCTAGACTTTCTATACCTACCTAGTACCTACTTATTTTCATTCATGTCAATGTTTATTTCCTTTACGTCAAGCGTAACCTAACTGCATGCATATCATTCCAATAAAAATGCCTATGTCTTACTGACGAATTACCGAGCACAACTTATGCGCTTTCTTACACAGGCTAATATCTGTTCTTGTAGGGGAAACATACCACGACTTATCTCGTTAGATTTGGTCGGGCTGTGTTGTTTGCCGGCTGGACCTATACCAACCCTGGCGCGGGCAATTATGGCACAGCCCTTGTTTGCCCGGTAGGTGTATTTGCTGAGTGCAGCATCGACGACTAATTCGGTGCAATTTGTGCGGCGCAACACGAAATTGAGTTACCCCGGCTTGCCACGGGGCAAAATGGCGCCCAAGTGATACGGCGTGGCCTGCATTAGCTGCCAGCTCACGGTGAAGCTGCCCACAGTTCGCACAGCCCACACTAGATTATCCCAACAAAGAACACCGATTACTCGTTTTTCGGAAAACATTATTGTTGCAGTAAAACAACAACCGGTCTTCTTGGAAATAAATGTATCCAGTCAGTGAATGTTTTCAGTTCGGCTCGTAACTATATATCTAGCTATCCTAGAGACCAGATCCGTTGCCCTGTTGTTTGTTACAGGATCACAAGGTAATCTGTTGTTAGATGAGCACTGAACAAAAGTTAAGCTGTTGTTAGATGAACAGCTGCAACAAATGTTTGTCATCAAGAGTCCTTATTTTCCACTTTCTCTACCGTCCTCATGCCAAACGCCTTTGTCACCATTGCAGTTTACATGCAGTATCGTTTATACCTCCTTCCCCTCAATGTCCACAGGTTCTTCAGGAGTCGATCGAGATCCCCGGCACGGGTCTGCGGCTGGTGTACAACTCCCAGGACGCCTCCGGGTACCACTCCACTCTACTGATGAGGCTCACAGCCGACCCTGTACCCGAGACGCTCGTGCTCGTCCACCTCAAGGTCATCGTGGAGGGCACCGTGTTCACCCAGACGTTCGAGTCCGATCCCAACATCACCTACAGCTACTCCTGGAACAAGCGCAACGTCTACGAACAAAAGGTAAGGCCTGGCTAAGTTATGTATAGTGATTTTCTATTCAGTTCAGCGGTGCCTGTGAGAGCTAGACATTGTGTGAATGAGTGTGAATGAGAAGCGTGAGCGTCGTGATGGATCTTATCCTGTCTTGAAAGCTCATTTCTTCACTTTTCTTTATTTGTTTTGTCATAAGGATAAGTGTCCCGAAGTTCCTGCTCTTGATGCATCACTCCACATTGGGAGCTGCTGCAGAGCCACTCTCCCGGGCTGCATAGCTGCGGTTTCCCGGCAGCCAGGCTGCGGCAGCCGGCGGCGCGCTGCATCTCGTCATTTATCTGTCCATTTCCTCCCGCGTCTGGGCCGCGGCCTGGCGTGTGACTCTGTGGCGCGTTGGAGCTCTGATGTATGTCCGCCGGCGCGCGACTGCCGCCGTCTGGCACCGCCGGCTGTTCATCATGGACGGTGACAGGCACGCCCGGCTTTCAAGGGGCTCCGGCACGCCGCGGCGCGCGCCGGTCCCGCCGCCAATGGGTGCGGTGTGGTGTGGCCATTAACACCTGGTCTCGCCGCGGTCGTTGGCCACGGTGTGATGTGGCGTGCTCCACTGATGCCCGGTTCCGGGACTGGGAGGGGAAGCAGTCAGAGACTGACAGACAGACGGTGGGCGTCTGCCCGGCGCTGGGCGCTCGCTCCGTCGGCCGGCCGTGTGATCCTGTTCGTTTTCTGCCGCCGTGGATATGGGATCCAGGCGCTGCAGGCTCCGCTGGAGGCGATCTGTTATTCGAAAACCCGATACGGAAGCCCACGTGTCAGGCCAAGAGGGCGCTAGGAAATTGTACCAATGTCTGATAAAATTGGCAAACCGCTCGTGAAAACGACGCGATTGCTTCCGACGTCGGGCCGCCTGATTTCTCGCGGGGCATTGCAGTGCATTAAGGTTGCATTGCAATCTGTGTACCCGACTGCGGGTGTCATTCGTCGTTCACGCTGACTGGAGCGTGGAAGGGCGTCGCTCGCCGCCGTCGCGACCCGTCTGCGGTGTCGGGGTTCGCGATTTATCAGCGTCTAATGGCGACCGTGTGACAGGGCGGCCGTTCCGCCGGGTAGCCGTCAGTTGCGGCCGTGCGGTGGCAGGGCGCGCACCTGGAGTCGGCATGGCGCGCAGCTGGGCAGCTTGGCGATGCGGTGGGGTCGGGATGGGAGCTATGTCCTCGTTCCTACTTTGTGGTTTCAACTGCACCGCTTTTACCGATCTATGCGGCAGACTGTTGACTTTCGGTAGGTCTACAACAGCAGTTCTCGCTTGTTTTGCGAACATCACTGATCACACCGTCATTTTACAGCGCAGGCCATCTCATAATGAATCACAACGCTGCAACATTAACTTCGCATTAACCTTTCAGCGGCTCATCGCATCTTGATACTTGGCAACTATCGATCTCCTCCGACCTTTCGCTGTTATTTCCCACCGCAGCCATCCGTCCTTCCCTCCGTAAACTCACCACCCATCCAGCCTCCACATCGCGACCCCACCTGACCTCACGACTCAGACTATCGTTTTCCTGAGCTACGAGTACTCTCTCTGTCAGTCTTTCCGAGCACGTCTCAATGATCACCAGCCCCTCTCCTGCCGTGGCCGGCGGCAGCTGTGCCCTCCGGCGGTCGAACTGCACTTAGAGACTCCGAGACCCCGTCTTATCACGGCCCCAGCTGGGTTGGTTCAAAAGTCAGGGAGAGTCAGAATGAAACACGGGTCGCTACGACGCATGCCGTGGGATGAACCGTGACGTTACGCGGTGTCGTGTTAGTGTGAATGCGTGGTTTGAAAGGGCGTGACGGTGGCGTGATGATGGATGGCAGGGAGGAGAACGGGACACGCTACAGTGCCAGTCACGGGCGGTGTCGATTTCGTCGCTGTCCTATTTCTGAAGAAACGACGCGGTAATGCTAGCGTTGATCTGTCCCCATGCATTCGCCATGACGTCAAGAACAGGAGACTGGGAGCGGTGCGCTGTCGGCTCAACGGGTACGCTCTGGCTCGTCTGGGTCTCGACTTTGCGGGGCATGATTAATCTGATGTAAATCCGGCCGAACGGAAAATTGAATCGCTGCCGGTGACTGCCGAGCTGGGGCGCTGGAAACTCTGAATCGGCTGTGTCTCGCGCGGCTGGCGGGGAGCGCAGTGTGTCAATGTCGGCCGCAGTCCGGCGGCAGATGGGTGCCCCTGACAGGGCTTAGACAGTCGCACGGGTCGGGGATAGCGGAGTTCAGGGGATCTCGGATATCTTATCGACCGTGCCTGCTGCCGCCGGCGACTGGTGGTTTGAACCAAGTTTGAATCATGGACTGAACGAACGAGAAATGTGCCTGACTGGATAGCTTTCAAAGCTTGAGGAACTGTGTAGTGTAGACTAAAAGACACGTTGAGTAATGAGTGATCTACTGAGATGATTTTTGCGGCAGTAAAACATAAGTGCAATTGTAAGACGATAGACCGTACCTACTAAAACGCCATTAATTGGGCTGCACATTGATGCTCGTGGTTATAGGTAAAGAACATCGCAGGATGCATTTGCAGCATTCATGGTTAGCTACCATGTGTGCGGTGCATGTTTTCCATCGTACCACACATTAGACCAAAGCCGGTAATTAATATGGCATCTAATCGATTTTTCTGCAAGCTTATTATGCATTTTTCTCCTCACTCCACTGTTTTGGCCACGATACCTATCCGCCATCAGTTAGGTATTCATAGTCTCCGTTTCGGCGGCCGACATTATGCGAGTGTAAATGGTTGTGGAATGGTGTGGCCCACTGGTGGCGTCGTGCCGTGCCGCCAGTGATTAACGATGGCACAGATAGGGTATCGCCACGATGACGGCCGCCGCAGCGGTCGGTCGTCCACGCAGCCGCTGATGGGGCTGGCGTTGTGTGGGCTTTATCTTTTCCTTTTGGTATCTGTCCTTACTTTTCCTTTTCAAAACGGAACTTTCGTGCGTACTTATTTCGAGGATTGTTCTTCCATGTATTATTTCTCTCCCGATTAAAGGAAACAGTTCACTTTCCTGAAATTAGTATTTTGCTATGGATTTACGATTTTTTATGCTCAAAATGATCAGAAAATAAAATAAAACTTTTTTGTAAAAACAATTATTTTCTATATTTTAATATAGGACGAACTATATTCTATGCAAAATAATGTTTGACGCGGAAGCTTATTACGCGTTGACCAATCATATTGCGTAGTTCAAACCTACGCATGCTGCATTAGCTGTAAGCAGCATGCTGATTGGCTGACGATGACGTGGTTGCATTCCTGTGCAAGGCACACATTCCTCTGCAAGGCACTCTTTTCGGAACGAGAAATGGAATATCTTCGTCTAGGGTGATCGTTGAGCCGTAAAAGCTCCTGATTTGTGCTAGTCTCAGCTCAAGCTACGAAACTGCTATTCCAGTTAAAAATCCCATGTTAAAAGTGAACTATTTCCTTTAATGTGGCGGCGTGAGGTTCTCATATCGAACAGAACTGCGTCTATGGACGTGGAGTTTGCATGGATCCAACTTTCCAGTGCGATGGCGGCGCCATAAAACCCCAATCGATGCCGCTGTAGAGCCGACAGCGATAAAATCAACCGGTCAGGAATGCCGCATTGAAAGCATTCGGTAATAATTGTCCAGGTGGGAGCAGTAAATGTCCCCGCAGCATTTTGTCCGACACGAATTTACCGAGTTTGTGTGCGGTCGCCATCCTTTACGAAAACACGGCCGGTGGTCCGGCCGGGCGGCTCGTGCCGGTCGGTCGTGTTCGTGACCGAGTCACTTGCCGTGTGGGTACAGCGACCGCCGGCTCGGAGCTGTTTTCGTGTAGTTGTGACGTGGAGACATCACTCAGCGATTAAAGATTGATGCCGAGCCGCAGCAGGGAACGTCCAGTTATTCGGTTGGCCGTAATTGTATTATCGTTGCGACCTAATACACCCCTGCACGAAATCCCCGACGATTGGATATTTGTGTGCATAGCGTCATAGCGGTTTGGGCTGTTGATGGATTATCAGAGGCTGAGTATCTTTTTGGGTCTATTTAGTGGCATCATTTAGTCCTGTGGGGATATTCTTAATCAGGTACTACATACGAAACTTTTCGTTACCTAATAAATATTGCAAAAACTATAATTACTGCGTTCAAAAACACGCGATGTTGTGCTTTCTTTGCCATAAACAGTCACCTGTATAGATAACAGTTTGACAAAGAAGCCTGTACTATTTATGCTCCTACATTTCGGTACCGTCTCCCTGTCGACAGTTACAGTGATGCTCTATCTATATCATCTTACCTAATATCCATTTTCCCTTCCATTTCAGGTGTACGGCATGGCCCAGGCGCACGTCTCTGTGGGCTACGAGTACTCGGACTGTGCCGCCATTGTGTGGGACACACGCGTCCTGCCCATTCCCGGCTTCAGAATGGATATATCCGACATCGGCGGATGGAACCTAGACATCCACCACATGTACAACTTCCACGAAGGTACGGTAATCTTTGACGAAAATGGGTAAGAAAAATGAACGGTTTTGGCGTGTACAATTCACAATGGTATTACATGAAACCACAAGGCATGAAATGCATGCTGAAGTATAATTGGAAATCACGGAAATTATTGCGATGTAATTCCCTGTCTTATAGCTTCATTTTTTTTTTTATAAATTTAGTCCGAATGGTTGAATGGGCGGATTTGAGGAATCAGAGCCCGCACTAAGCATAGCTTGTTGTGCTGGCCCTGACCCCACCACCCGATCGCGCAATTCCAGTTGTATGGCAGAATTTTGTCCGAACGTTTAACGTGCCCTCACGACTGGACACGGTCCCCTCCGCTCACTCACGTTACCTGTCTTATGTGCGGCCCCTGCCACAGACACGCACGCCATTACACGTAGGAGCTAAATGTGGCCGCCCGCGCCGGGGCCTGAACCGGGCTCTCACTACCGGCTAAGCGTCGAATTCCGGCGCTTTTATCCACTCGGCCACGGAGAGGACATATTCATCAGTCATATTGCTGCGTATATGATAGCATATGCCTCTGTATACCTCTGTATGCCTCTGTACTTACATACAGAGGTATCAGAGGTCGATTAATATATAGCTAAAACTGTGCCGTGAGCTGTGGCCGGTGGGACTTATCAAGCTAGAAAACGTATTCGAGGAATGTGGTTTGTCCTTTGACCTATGAACGAAGTAGGCCATTATACGGCTAATTGCATTCTTGTAGCATACCTTCAACGATTGAGGACGAATATTTTATGGCAGTCTGAGAAGTTCGGAGTTTGAACTATTAAGTTTGATCCGTGTTTGATATGCTACTTATAGCATATGTTATAGACTAGCCAAAAGTCATGATCAAATGATTTTACAGGGCTATGTGTATCAGAAACTACTAAATCGAAACATCGCCGTCCTGCGACCGTTTACATCGCTCCCCTCATTATTTCAGGCATCCTTCAGCGCGGCGATGGCTCGTCGGTTCACTTTAAGCGCCACCCTCGTCTGGTGGACACCCTACTGGGCACGGGTCAGCAGCGTCCATTGCGCTGCCCGCCTGCCAGCTGCTCGGGCGCGGCCAACGCCAGCCGCCTGCTGACGCCCGTGGCACTGGCCACCGGCGCGGACGGGTCGGTCTATGTGGGCGACTTCAACCTGGTACGGCGCGTCACACCGGCCGGAGAGGTGTTCACCGTGGCGGAGCTCAGGTGGGTAGTCGAGGAGGAGAGAAAGAGAGACTGGCTGCTCAGATAGGTGTCCACTCCTAGGAGTGGAGAGTGAGCGGGAGGGAGATGGCTTCGGCAATAGAAGAGAGGTAGCGTAGAGTGAGTCCATGCAGGAGGTGCAACAGGAAGACGATCGCCGGGCTAAAATGGGAAAGATGAAATATGTAAAGGTGACTGTATAAAATAGAAGTGACTCGCACAAATTGTGCACCAGTGGTACACCGTAAGCCACGCCACTTTCACTCTCAACTCTAGTCGAGTTCAGTCGGCAGTGGTCCAGGCCAGTGACCGGGGACTGTTTGCTCAGAGCCGGTGCCGGCAAGTGGTGCGAACCGCCCGCCTGTTTACCACCTTCTTCCCGCACCTCAGTCGTCCCAGTGCTGCTCAGTACCCTGACGGTGTCTGGGAGCACCGCACGGCGTCCCACAACACTCCCTATAGTACCTGTCCGGCCACAGGGGCGGCAGTGCCCGCAGCGGCGCGGTGTCCCGGCGGGGATGTGTTTATTCTCCGCGGCCGGTGCCGGTTGTCGTTAGAGCCCAGCGGTGCGTGAAACTTGCCTCCTGACGGCGAGGAGAGACTCGACGGCGTGCAGATAGCCCGCCATTCTGCGTGGAAATGTAAACAAGTTTTCTTTGTGTGCGCTGGAGATAGTGGGCCGCCGCTCGGCTCCTACCAAACGCATAACGAATGGGATTAATTTCGGTGCGAGAAGAATAGTAACCGCTCTGTTGATACCCTGTTGCGTATTTATGTTGACACATGCTAAACCATGCCGGATATAATGGTCGGAGGATGACTATAACTCTGGAGTTCGTTGTGATATGGCTGAGTATGAAACGCAGTCAACGATTTTGTTTCACGATATAGCCTATAAACTATATGACGAGATCCGACCAAGATTTTATGACGCGTAGCAGTGCGGAGCATCTTCCAGCATTGGTCGTAAAAGACGAATATAGAAGCAATTATCTACGTTACTGCTTGTGCCAACAAACCCTTGCGTCTGGCGTGTTCCACAGGGCGACCCAGGTGAGCTACAACTACTACATGGCCATGTCGCCCGTGGAACAGAAGCTCTACATCAGCGACCCGGAGGCCCATCAGGTCTTCAAGGTCATCCAAATGGAGCAGGTGAGACTTCCGACTTATGAGGATTTACGGCTCCCGACCGACTTTGCACGGATTTACACGAGCCGGATGGTATTAACTTTCAAAGCTTGATATCGCCTCTCGGCTAAAAATGTTTCCTGAGTGACTAGATCCTGGTTTGAGAATAATGACGGGACGTTTTAGTATCGTCGTTACCGGCTGTTATGTCTCTGTCAGCACCGTGTGACCTCACGCTGTCCCCTCGTCACCCAGGTGGCGGATCCGTCCAAAAACCTGGAGCGGGTGGCGGGCACTGGCGACCGCTGTCTGCCCGGGGACGACACCTCGTGCGGGGACGGACGGCCGGCCGTCGACGCCAAGCTGTCTCATCCTAAAGGTAGATAACGGATAAACTTAAACACTGAAATGTAGGCGAGATACAAGCTACAACATTTGAAATGAAGGACCACCACTTGACCTTGCAACACTTGAAGCTCGCATATAAAAGGTAGATAATTGTTGTATATCCCACTGGTAGACAATCGTTCAAACATCAAAGACTATATAGCTAATAGCTTACTCGCTTGTGTTCTGGCGTGCCGTCTTTGACGGACCATAGCTTTCCGTGGATCAACACAAGAACCACGCTGAGCCAACTCGTGAACCACATTCGACCAACACCTGAACCTACGCTGGGCCAGCTCCTAACACGGCTGAGCCGTCTTTCCCGGCAGCAATCGATCTCTCCCGGGTTAACTGAAACATGCATGGGAGTCCTAATTGGATACACGGATAGCGGCCCCCATTAAACGGTAGGGACCCTCCCACCTTCAAAAAGGTTTATGAATTGGCATGAAAGTGATGTCGCTCGGTTCAGAAAGAGCGAAAACGAATATCTACCAAATTTCACCGAAAAATATTCACCGGTTTTCAAGATATTAGACTTTTACTTTTGTTTACTTTTTTGGGATCTCCGCTGTTTCTAGCGACTTTATTTTAGAAGTGCGGCGTTCGCGGCAGATGTTGCGCGCAAATAGCATATACCACCGCGTGCTACAAAACGTTTTAGTCAAACATTTAAAAATCGTTAGATATCTGCGCTGACGTCACACATTCAGAGGGGTATTCCTAAGCATTAGCCCCTCTGAATCAAAATGCTGCAATTTTGAAATTCAATATTTCCGATTTAAGGCATTTCTCGATGTTGTGAGTGCCGAAACCGGTAATTGTGAGCCAGGGACCCCATTTTGGGTATCTCAACTCAAATCTAATGTTAAGGTGGGAGGGTCCCTTTAAACGGTCTATGAATGTTGCCGTCTCGACAAGCACCTTGTGATGACCTCCGAATAATGTTGCCGATACTCAGGAATAGACCCTATGGTAATGTTTAATGGGCGATTCCAATGGGTAGTTAATTTTATGGGCCTAATTTTGTGCGATTGACAATGATTGGTCGGCGTGTGTGGGCCTAATAAAGTGACCGCGATATTCGCAAATCGTCAGAGGGCTCCGTCGTTGAGTGACTGCCGTGCATGTACGTACGTACATTGTGACGAAGGACTAAGCTGGGACGGCACGAGACTGCTAGATTAATGTCGCCTGACATGGCACGTCATGTCCGCACTTTGTATGAATGTATCCTCAAGTATACTTCAAGTTCTGTCCGTGTATATGTGCGTGTTACCTGATAGCCTGCCTTCCGCCATAAATTATCCTCTTTGTGTCTCAGCCAGGAGGGAAACTTGGCAGCACAACACACACATGTCATGTTTCCTGGCTGATGTCCCTTATCTCCTGCTATGATTTATGCCACCTGACGTATAATCCCGCATCGCCTGATTAGACCCTACCATAGACTACTCTGTATCAGTAATACTATCAGTGGAAATATCAATATTATAGCAATCAGTAATACAGTATAGTCTATGACCCAACATAACCTAACCGCATCCGATTTATTTAATTCGTCCCGATGAAGCCTGAAACTCTGAACCAGCTGAAAACATAGCCAGACTTTGAACCGAGCTTATCTAATCTGACGTGGTATCACCTCATGACTCGATGATGCCTGATCTAACTCGACGTGACCTGCTCTGACCCGATATGACCTGACGCAACCTGACCCGAAGTGATCCGCGTCCTCCCACAGGTCTGGCGGTATCGGCGGACCGGGTGGTCTACCTCGCCGACGGCACCAACATCCGCACCATCGACGCCAACGGCATCATCAGCACCCTGATCGGCCACCACGGCCACAAATCTGTGTGGCGTCCGATCCCCTGCTCGGGCTCCCTGCCTCTGCCAGAGGTGAGGCTCCGGGCTGCCTCCGGGGGAGAGCAGGCTGATCCACTCACCAGTCCCACACAGTGACACAGAACATCAGCCACGCTCAGCCGGTCCTGTTCCGAGGACCGTGTTGTGACAGCTGACAGATAATGGCGCGGCATTATGTCCTGAGCTGGCCTTAGATCCGATTAAGATAAAGCTCTGGCACGCGGCCTGCAATAGCTATTCTGAGATCAATGTTATTGCACGCAATCGAACGGGCTATTACATTTCAAGTGGGTTGTAACTCACTACGGCATTGTGGTTGTCTTGGCAGCTGACCAAACGGTAATGGAATTCCGAACGAGAGTTTATTTTTGTGTTTGTGGAATCCGAGCCATCCAAGACATATCGATGAGCATCCTTTACCATCAGTGTATCACGACTTAGCTATTTCCTGTGGATCCGGATTCCAACCTGCCCACACCAGTGAATAACCGCTGTCTCTTCCCTGCCCACAGGCTCAGCCGCAGTGGCCCACAGCAATGGCGCTCAGCCCGGTGGACGGCACGCTGCATTTCCTGGACGATCGACTGGTGCTGCGTCTGACTCCGGACGGAAAGCTGCAGGTCCGGGCGGGCCGACCGCCGCACTGTCCCCGCCGGCCAGACGCGGCCGCCTCGTCTCCTCTGTCGCCTCTCGGCACCCTCATTGACCTGGCGTTTGACGCCGACGGGGCGTTCTACCTGGCAGAGGCGGACGCCGGGAAGGTGCACTACGTCCGACGACTGGACGGCTCCGGCAGGCTGACTGTGGTGGCCGGCGCGCTGCCCGCGTGTCACTGCGAGAAGGACCAGTGCGCCTGTGAGCCCGTCACCGGGTCAGGCGCTGCGGGGGAGCTGGCCACACGGACACACCTCACTAGCGTGTCAGCCCTGGCGGCGGGACCCGACGGTAGTCTGCATGTGGCGGATCAGGGTGCGCTGAAAATCCTCCGACTGAGACATAACCTGCCTGAAGAGGGACCCGGCTTCAAGGTGATCGACCCGGTGCTCAACAAGGTCTACGGCTTCAACAGGTTTGGTCAGCATGTCGAGACCAAGGACCTGCTGACCGGCAGGTCGGTGTACCTCTTCCAGTACAGCAAGAACACCAGCTTCGGCAGGCTGAGCAAGATCACCGACTGGTCCGGCAACAGCGTGCAGCTAGTGCGCGACTACAGTAACGTGGTCAGCTCCATCCAGAATTCACAGGTCAGTGGCGCGCGTGGCTGGAAAACAGATGGCCGCCTGAGGGCTGAAGATCACGGAGATGCATGCATGCTTTTGTCAGAAAATGTCACTCTAACGAGGTACGTCAGTGTTGAATACCATCGGTAAATGTCAGTAGATCGCACACAGAGGTGGCTCACTTTTGGGATTTGTCTGACCTCAGCACGATTTCATTGTTTAACCTTTTATCAGCGGTGCCACAAAGATAAATGACGGTCTGCTGTAATCCCGCATTGGGCCACACGTCTGGCCTCTCGGAGGTTTTCCTGGATTCCTGGGCGGTCGGCACGAGATAGAGGCGGTCGCCAGGGACGCTCTGTTGCAGTTCAGACCCATGTGTCTGCTCACGAAGACGAAGGTCGTGACCTTTAAACGGGACTCCCGTCGGAATACAACTCAGGCTTTATAACGAACATCCCGAGACTGTTGCCATGTCGACTCCTGTGCCTATTCTAGACCAGACACCAAGGCTTATCCACGACCCGAGCGCGAACCCCACCTGACTGAATTATGAAACGACTCCTGACTGAACCAACCGAGTAGGCATCTGAAACAGCCTGTAATCCGACCTCTGACTCAACCCCAGACTAACATTAGACCTGGCCTTTTTACCCAACGCCGGCCTGACCTCTGACCCGATCGTTACCCTCGCCCTGCCCTCTCCGCCGCAGGGAGAGCGCTGTACCCTGCACCACATGGCCAGGGTCGGCCTGGTGACCAACTTCACCACGTCCGGCAACAAGTACCACTTTGAGTACGATCCGGAGACTGAGCTGCTGCGCTGCCGAAGCGACTCGCGCGGTGACGTCTTCCTCTACGACTACGACACCACGGGGCGGCTGGAGCAGGCGCTGACATCTACCGGCGAGCGGCTGAAGCTCGAGTCGCGCCTGGTTGCGCCGCAGCACCTCCAGGTTACCGTGGCCAGGGACGACAAAGAACCGTTTGTGGTCAATATCGACAACGCCGAACAGTCGACCACGTACACTTATGGTGAGTGGGAGAGAGCGAGAAGAGATTAGGGAAGGATTATTTTGGAGGGCTTTTGAGCTGTAAAACGGGCTCAGTGATCATCTCTTCCTTGCCTTCGAGCGTAACCGCAATGGTCAGCTTTATTTATCCACCATCTGGGTCGAAGAGCCAAGATCAGTCGCTTGGTCTGTCTCTATGCACATCAATGCTAATTGAAATATTTTCTTATTCTTTATTTTATCTAGCATTTCATCGACTTGGCCACGTCCCTTTTCCAGGCGAGATGTCTACGGTGGTGCAGACTCTGGCCAACAACACCATCGTGCTGTCGGAGCCCGGAGAGACAGACACCTACGTCACCTTCACCAAAATACAGCAGATGTCGCTCCTCTACTCGCCACCCGTCCAGGTAGAAAGAACACTGCTAAGTGTCATCAGTACCGTCGGTATCAGCCATTTTGACTGCTAACCGACGCTTACAATCGCGCTATTTCATACCCGGCTGCAATAGCTTTATCTGAGTTTTCGACCGCAATGAATAGCGAAAATATTTATTTTGTGTCGGAACCATGTTTCGAGCATAGCCAAATGCCATTTTTCAAACGATTTACATTTTTAGGGCAACGTTCCGTCGGCCTTGCCTATTTTTAACCTTTCCCCACGCCTGTGCTGAGTTTTCCATGCGTTGTCAGACGCTGGACTCGGCCGTATCCCAGCGCCGCCTGGTGAGAGAAGACATGAACTACCCGCGTCTGGAGAACGAGCTACGTCTCAGCATGGCGCCGCTGCAGGGGAACCAGATGCACGGCTTCCTGGTGACCCGTACTCTGCAGGTCAGTCTGTCGGAGTGGGATAATGACCGTCAAAATTGTATACGGTATGTTGCATGGTGCACGAGAGACTATCTCACTGTATGTGCTCCTCACGCAAACCATTTTCAATTTATATGCGTCTGAAGTGAGGCATCAGATCCCACCTGTTCCGACCTATCCGTGCTTCTATCCTCAGGATACTGAAATCCTTCTCCTCCACGCCACAACCCCCCTCCGGGCTGGACAGGCAACTTTATCTCATGCGGGCCGCTCCCTTGGAGCGGCACCGTTGCTCCCGAGGGAGCGCACCCCGTAGCCGGGTGCAGTGAGTGCCTTGGGGCTGGGTGGCCTGTCCTCTGGACGGGCTCAGCCCCGGCGACTCACTAGGGTGCCTGCCCAGACCAATGTCTCCCCCTAATTCCTATCATCCTTCCGGCTCTGCAATGGTCTTGTCGACCGAAAGGGCCTAACCCAACAAAACAAAACAAACAAACAAACAAACAAAACAGCTTCCTTGGAGCTTGGGGGGCTGGTCGGCCTGTCCTGACGGACGGGCTCAGCCCCGGCGACTCCCCAGGGTGCCCTGCCCAGTCTCCCCCTGATTCCTACCATCCTTCCGGCTCTGCAATGGTGTCATTGGACCGAAAGGGCCTAACCCAACAATACAAATGCATCCGATCAGAGATGAACGCAGCCGCTCAGCGAGCGAAGGTTTAGTTCCACTTCCATTCGATAGATGGCGATAGTTGTAACGCCTGAAGGGAGACTGCGCCGCAATGCAGAGGTCGCCTGAAGGCATGCTGTACCGCAACGCACGGAAGCTTACATTCCTGCCGCCAGATGTCGGGCTAAAACGCCTGAATGTATGCTGTACCGCAATGCAGGGACAGCTTACAATCCTGCCGTTAGATGTCGGGACAACGGCGCCTGAATGTATGCTGTACCGCAGCGCATGGAAGCTTAGAATCCTGCCGCTAGATGTCGGGGCTGAAACGCCTGAATGTATGCTGTACCGCAATGCGGAGCAGCTTACAATCCTGCCGCTAGATGTCGGGACAAAGGCGCCTGAATGTATGCTGTACCGCAGAACATGGAAGCTTACAATCCTGCCGCTAGATGTCGGGGCTAAAACGCCTGAATGTATGCTGTACCGCAGAGCATGGAAGGTTAGGATCCTGCCGCTAGATATCGGGGCTCAAACGCCTGAATGTATGCTGTGCCGCAGAGCATAGAAGCTTAGAATCCTGCCGCTAGATGTCGGGGCTCAAACGCCTGAATGTATGCTGGGCCGCAGTGTCCTGCCTCGACTGCAGACGTCTCCCGCACGGCGAATCGGGACGATTTGCCTGGCATATGCATTTTTGGAAGAATTTTGCGTGTATAGACTTCTCTTCATGTGTTTTGTATTTACTTAGTGCAATGTTTTTTTTTGTGATTGACACTATTCTGGTGCAGCGTATTACGTAATGTGACTAAATATTGAATGTTGGTAACAAACATGTGTCAATATGGAACAGACCAGATTGGTAATGCTAATTACGAGCGAGCGAGCGCAGCGAGCGAAGTGAGTCTTTTCAATATAACGGAAAAATCTCAGTATGAGCGGCCCGGCCCGGCCCGGCCTGTAACGCTTTTGAGAGGCTTATATCTCAGCAACCGCTGGACCGATTGGCCTGCGGTCTTTTTTGTTGGGTAGCCCCATCCCTTCTACCCCGTAATTGACTACTTTTGATACATCTCAGTGACCATCGTGGCACGTGCCACGTGAAAAGTCAAGGGTGTTCAAGCTGTTTTGCAAAAGTAGTGATTTTGAGAGGCTCATATCTCAGCAGCCGCTTGGGCGATTGACTTGCGGTAATTTTTGTAGGGTAGCAGCATCCCTTCTACCCAAAATAGGATACTCTCGATGTATGTGGGTCACCCCCAGTGCACGTGCAAAATACAACAATAAGAGGTGCCAAATTTGTTCCCATTTCAGTAACTCGGTAATTACTGGGGCGATTTCGCTGAAACTTGGCATACAGGTAGGCACCCACCAGGCAATGCATTCCCATGTGTTGCGGTTAGGGTGCTACTGCACGTGCGCACGTGCAGGGGGCGTTTCCAGATCTCGAGAACGGCTGGGCCGATTGCGCTCAAATTTGGTACACGGTTGGGGACCAGTTAGTAGGGTGCCGTGCAAAAGTCATTTTGGACCCCGTTTGCACGTGCGCACGTGCAGAATGCCGCTTCCAGATCTCAGGAACGGCTGGGCCGATTGCGTTCAAATTTGGCACACCGCTAGCGACCGGTTAGAAGGGTGATTTATTCAAGCCCGTTGGAAGCACCCTCTCGCCCTTCCGCACGTGCAGGGCTCACTATCTCGCTCGCTCGTTCTTCGCCCAAAAGGCGTTTTACTGGTTGCTAAGATTCCATTAGAACTCTAAACCGTGCGCTATGTACATTCAAAAAGACGCCTTTATTTTCTAGCTCCACCCCGGCTCTCCCTCGCCTCTGACCGCCCCCACTCTCCACTGCCGCAGTCGAACGGCTCGGAGGTCCTGTCGGTCGACTACGACCCGGTGACGCTGCGTCAGACCGTCTACACGCCGACCTCGGAGGCGGCGGCCGGCGGCGCCCGCCAGGTGGCCCTCAGCGTCAAGTACAAGGAGTCGGTCAAACCGGACACGTGGTCACCGGCCGGTCTGCCGCAGATGTTCGTCAGCTACGACAGGTCAGGGAGCTTACATGGTCAGATGCGATACAACTCATACCTACGTATCATCAGTTATAGAAATTTTTATTAGCTCTATAAAATAATTATAACGGTCTAAAGACCTTATAACGGCCTTTAGAGGCTACTCTTGCGAATAAAAAGTTTTCTCTTTTGGTGGCACCCGACCGCATGAATTTTTCCTCACTTTCTTTGCCTTTATTTCCTAGGAACTAAATCGGCCTCTTTTAGTCAAAGCTTCTTTGACCGAAACGTAAGACGTACAAAATACCTAAAGAAACCCGTTTCCTCATTTCGGTCGCTCACTTCGGATAGACTGCATGTAAATTTTAAAATCGTGCGTGTGTCCCCGTTTCAGTATCGGCCGTCTGGAGCAGTGGCGCTGGGGCGAGCTGACGCAGCAGTTCAGTTACGGCAGCCGCAGCGGGCTCACCCGGCGGCAGACGGGCACTACATCCGACTCGTTCACCTACGACCCCAACAACCAGCCGGCCACATTCACCCTTCCCAGCGGGCGCCAGTTCGAGTACCACTACGACAGCCGCGGCGGCTTGCAGTTCATCATCACACCGAACCGCTCGCGGCACTTCCTGCACGTCCAGCCGTCCCTGGGGTATGTCAAGTTCCAGTACGTGCCTCCCGGTGGCAGCCAGCAGCCGTGGGTGCGGCGCTACTCGCAGGACGGCCGGCTGCTGCTCTCTCAGCGACCCGGCCTGGGCGCCACCGTTCACCGGTATGACGGAGCCGGCCGGCGCACCGCCACGGCCACCGGTGACGGCGAGACTCAGTACCATTACTCCGCCGGCGGGCAGCTCGACAGGGTGCTGCACTCGGAGCGCTACTTCGGCTTCCGACTCGAGCTGTCCCACCAGGGGCCGCTGGAGCGAGAGAGAAGGCTGAAATTCGACCCGGACACCGGCCTCAGCTCGGCTGTGTTCCGATATGAGTACGACTCCCGGCTCCGACCTACCCGAATCTCGGGCCGGGTGGGTGGCCGGCGACTAACCCCTCTCCACCTGCAGTACGACCCCACCACGGGTCAGCTCAGTCAGCTGGGACCGCTGACCATCAGCCGGCCGCGGGCTAACCAGACCATCCTCAGCAGCGACGGCTCGCTGCTGAGCCTGGTGCGGGACCGGTACGGCCGGGACGCCGGTCTGACGCTGACAGTGTCCGGCCGAGAGGTCCACCGGCGCCGCTGGGAGCGGGACGCCGCCGGCCGGCTGACCACCGAGCGCATCTGGCGGCCCGAGCTGGCCGGCCGGCCCGTCACCCGCACTCTCCAGTACGGCCCGGACGGCGAGCTGACAGCTGATAACGCCGAGGACTCGTGGAGCTTTGAGTACGACCGCAACGGCAACCTGGTGGAGCTGAGAGTGAAGCACAGCAACATCTCGCTGGAGGTCAGAGTTTGATATGGGGAAAGGGGGACTTGGTTTCTGACGTGATGATTTTCTTGTTCATTGATGTGCCGTACAAAACGATCATCAAATAAAAACATCAAGTCGCATGAGCACTGCCAAATTTTCGCTTATTCTTACAGTTTCTTCATGCCTTTTGAGTATTTTGCAGGTCGTACCATAATTTGGACATAGATCCCATCTGGACACTGATCGCTTTTTGTTTGCTTGTGTCGTACTCCTCACCTTACCTGATGCCTGACCCTTCCCTCTCCCCTCGTCAGGTGGACCAGCACGACCGTCTGGTCCGTCTGGGCGGCCGCGGTCTGCGACACGACAGCGCCGGCGGCGTGGTACAAAACTTCCGCGACGACAGCTACCGGTACGACGCGCGCGGCCTGCTCAGCGCCGTGGCCAAACAGTCGGGTCTCGAGGTGCGCTACTACTATGACGAGCAGCTGCGGCTGGTAGCGCGCAAGGACACGCTCGGAAACATCACCCAATTCTTCTACGGCGACCCGCGGCACGAGCAGCGCGCCACGCATATCTACCGGCCGCGCTCCGACCAGCTGACCGAGGTGCTGTATGACGAGCTGGCGCGGCCCGTGCTGGTACGCGCCGCCGACCGCCAGTACACGGTGGTGGCCGACGCGTGCGGCAGCCCGCAGCTACTGTACGACCGGCGCGGCCGGCTGGTACGCGAGGTGTCGCGCACGGCGTTCGGCCATCCGGTCAGCGACTCGTGGCCCGGACTCTACCTGCCGGTGGACTTCTGCGGCGGCCTCTGGGACTCGGCCACTGAGCTGCTCCACATGCCCGGAGGACGGGTGTACGACCCGTTCCTCGGACAGTGGCTCACCCCGGACGTGGACGGCTTTGTTCGGAATCTGATGAACCCGCGACGCCTGCATCTGTATCGGTTTAACGGCAACGACCCCATCAACGTGCTACGACAGGACCTGGTGCCGTCAGGTGAGAGGACTCAAAACTTTATCGGGAGAGGCTTGCAGCGTAATAATCGAGGTCTGAGTTAACTTTTTCTTCTAAACCCGAGTTTTACTGTAGAAAGTCTAACACATGATGTGCTTCCGAGCATGGTTTTGACATGTTTGCTTGTCCTCGTATCTGAATGTACTCTCACTGACACTCCCCTGCTCGTGCCGGCAGACGAGGCCGGGTGGCTGGCGCGGCTCGGGTACCGGGTGGACCGGCTGGCTCCGCAGCTGACCCTGGACCCGTCCGTGTTCGGTCCGGCGCCCTCCGAGGCCGGCGACGGTCCCTGCCTGACCTCCCTGCGGCCTGTCTCCGGCCAGCTGGGCCGGCTGCGGCGGCTGCTGCTGACGCCCCGTCGACTGGGACTCATCTCCCGGGTGCCGGAGATGACGCTGCGCCGTCAGCCGGAGCCGGAGCAGTGGCCGCGCCGCGTCAGCAGCCAGCCGGGCCCGCTCGGCGCCGGCGTCATCCTGGCCGTCAGCGGCGGGCATGTGACCGTCCGCGGCCTGCCCAGCGTGGACCCGATCGCGGCAGATGTGCTCAGCACGGTGTTCGCCGGCGCCCAGCTTCTCAACATCACCGGCCACCACCACGGGAGGGACGTGTTCCACTTCGTCAAGCCGGCGCTGTGGAGTTTTAGCGAGGACGCCGCGCAGCTAACCCGACTGGCGCAGTTTAACGTCACCGAACACAAGCCGAGCAGTATCAGCGGAGAGCTCGGCCGCCGGCCCAGTCACGTGGTCGGCCTCCGCATTGAGACGCCGCACAGCGTGCTGAACGTGCACTACGGTACCACGGCGGCCGGTGAGCAGCGGCACCTAGTGCACCACGCCCGGCGAGTGGCCAAACGCGCCGCCTGGTCACACGAGCGTCAGCTGCTGCTGCACCGGCTCTCCTCGCGGCCCTGGTCGGCGGGTGAACGGGAGAAAATCATCGCCCGAGAGGGCGTAGCCGGGATGGAGTACAGCTTCCGACACGAGCCCGACCAGTACCCAGAGCTGGCGGCCGACCTCTTCAACGTGCGATTTGGCCGGGCCGGCTGAGGAGAGCCGGTGGTGACCGACACATAGCTTTAATGTGATATCTCGGCGGAGACGGGGACGGCCCGCGTCAGGTCCATATGCGATACTCTCCTCACGCGCGCGCGTCTAGCCGTTCTAGTCATGTGCGCCGGCGCGCGGCGCACCGTGCGCGGCAGCTGTGACGCGGGTGTGGCTGGTGGCGCACGCGCGACGTTCGGTGTTCGGTTGACGTGAGGCCAAAGGGTGTCTGGGTGTCCGGTCGCTGTGACCGTCTCTGCACCTCTGGGTCCCGCTGGGGACGCGGGGTCTGCACTCATTGACGTGGTCGCTGCAGTGCGAGCAGGCCGCGGCACTTCACGTCGCGAACTGTACTGGCAACACGCTGTAACAATCCTAACACTGTTGTTAGTGTACGTGTTCGGTGCGGATGTAAGCATGGATGGGTGACCATGAGAGACTGAGTGTTGTGCGGATCGCTTGGATGTGTAAAACCCCATGGCCCGAGGCGACACGTCTTTGAACTTCTGCTTCGTTTCATTTCCCGATATGTGAATGCTATGTACCGACATCGTACATTTTGGCTTATGGTACGCCAATGTTATAAAGGTTGCATGTTGTCTTTTCAACAGCGCATTTAAACCTTATATAATTATCAAATGTCAATGTCGGTGTTTTTAAGCGAATTTCATTACAAACTTGTAAATATACATATTTTCTATCGAATCACTTTTTGCATTATATTCGTAAATCTCATGTCTCATCTCGCCCGCTGGTACCTAATGGTAAAAAAAGCTCTGAGACCGGTCAGGGGACCGGAAAGGTAATGTAATCTTGGTCAGGGGCTGAGCACTCTGCAGTGTTTTTCTTTGTTTCATTTGGTTCGAACTTCGAAGCTTCATGTTTGAACGGCAAGATTGGCGGCGAGCCTTCGCTGATAGTATGCTGCGCAGGCTCGTGCCTCGTGGTCCCGGACTCCCGACCACTACCTACGGTACGATCGGGCCATGGCGGATATTGGGATACCATGTCATGAAAACCGTTTACGGTCCGTCTCACTCTCGAAAAATGCCCTGACCGATGGTATAGGTCAAGGTATAGGTACAAATTGTGGCTGCTCCCACCTATCGCAAACCACCCCCGTGGCCGTCAGGAATCTAACATGTCGAGCACCGGACTCAGACTCGAACTCGGACTCATCACTGGGAGGACTGCGACGCGGTAATAGTTTGTTTGTTTGTTTTGTTGGGTTAGGCCCTTTCGGTCCGATGAGACCATTTCAGAGCCGGGAGGATGATAGAATATAGAGGGAGACATTGGTCTGCGCAGGCACCCCAGTGAGGCACCGGGGTTGAGCCCGTCCAGAGGACCGGCCACCCAGCCCCAAGGCACTCACTGCACTCGGATACGGGTTGCGCTCCCTCGGGAGCAGCCCGCATGGGATAAAGACGTGGTAATAGTTTTTGTTTTGTTGGGTTAGGCTAGGCCCTTTCGGTCCAATGAGACCATTTCAGAGCCGGGAGGATAATAGGATATAGGGGGAGACATTGGTCTGGGCAGGCACCCTAGTGAGTCGCCGGGGCTGAGCTCGTCCAGAGGACAGGCCACCCAGCCCCAAGGCACTCACTGCACCCGGCTACGGGGTGCGCTCCCTCGGGAGCAGCGGTGCCGCTCCAAGGGAGCAGCCCGCATGAGATAAAGTTGCCTGTCCAGCCCGGAGGAGGGTTGCGGCGTGGAGGAGGATTTCAGTATCCTGAGGATAGAAGCACGGAACGGTGTGGTAATAGAAGGGCTGGGACAATATTTACCGGCTGGGAGTCCAGACTACACGTTATGTCAGTTTCGGTTCAGACAAATCAGGCCAATGCTAAAAACTCAGTCATATAACTAACATTTAGCTACTGCATGTCTTGTGAACTTTTACATAAATGATGCAAGAGCTACAAAAAAACTGTATTCAGCCATCTACACACTAGAATTGACGTCATATTTCTTTGAATGGGTATGATGTCATTAAAACTTCAAAGCAAGAAATGCAATGCGCTGATTTGAAGATTATAAATTTGATGACGTCATTCATCGACTACTATGGAAATTGGTTTGTTTTGTAGTTATATAACCACACTGTGCTGAACGGGACGTGATAACGGTGATAACATTTTTAGATGTTTTTATCTGGTTTTTATAGGCATCGGTGAGCCGTGAGGGCCGTGAGTACAAGCATTTGGGAATGAAATGGTCATATATTTATATACCTTTGGCCAAAATACCCCAATTCAACAAAGTAAAATAGAAAACGCAGTGCGATTGCTAATAGGGTGTTGCAGCAGCCACAGCGATCTCCTGACAGTTTCTTGGGGCTCGTGCAAGGCTATATATATAAACCGGCTCGTGTGAATTGTGATTGATATTTATTTTTTGGCTAAGGGTAAGGGTAGGTATTAGGTAACATGTGATTGCATGCACATGCAGTCATTTTCTTTTATTTTGGTAATCACTTTTGTGGGGAACATAAGACCAGTGACTAATCCAACAACAACATGCTAACTGGGCCCCAAGTGAACATGCTTGTTTTGTCGGTTGATGGTGAAAACGGTTGGAGGGTATCAGGTATGAGAAGTGGCGGCGGTACACATGGAGGTCCCCGCTTCAAAATTGGTTAATCCCTATAATATAGACATCATTCTATAGAGAAACTCATGTTTAGTAAGAATAATGTGGTTTCCAGTTATCTGATCGATAATTTTAAGACCAAAAGCTAACTAATCGTATTCTTACCACGATCTCGGTGGAG
The DNA here is from genome assembly GCF_019059575.1 of Amphibalanus amphitrite. Lineage (NCBI taxonomy): Eukaryota > Metazoa > Arthropoda > Thecostraca > Balanomorpha > Balanidae > Amphibalanus > Amphibalanus amphitrite. The sequence goes on along the minus strand of NW_024882008.1, from coordinate 272,990 downwards.
CCGCACGACGGTCTGTTGTCAACATGTCAATTGTTGTTAAATACCATTACGCAGAAATGTAGTATCTTCATAAAACCCAACACACTAGGGGAACTGTGGGAAACCGGGGTTTTGGGTGGGGGGGGAGTACTATTTTTTATGAAAAAGTGATAGATATACACAAATAATTTTGGAATTACGGTTCTGTATTTTTAATTTTTAATAGAAGAGAATTCGGTAATTTTCTTTTTCGGTAAAGCGCCTTACGAGATGCGCCAGATCTGTCGACGAATGATAGCGACTTTTCTGAAAAGTCTTCAGAAATGTCTCGTTCGTAAATATTTTCGTTCGTGCATTTTCTTTATTTTCGTTTTTTGGTCCGTGCATTTTTTTGTCTCTACATATTTTCATTCTTCGTCCAACATTTCTTCGCCTGTACTGTATATGTTTTCGTCTGTGGCCAACTCGTGGCGAAGCAGTGCAGTGCCGAAGGCAATGCCTTAGGAGAGATTACAGGCAATAGTAAATCAAATATTTTTAGGTTAAGTGGTTATGTATCTGGCTTCAGGCCGAAGGCCTGAAGCCTGATGCATGACCACTTAACCTGGAAATATTTGATTTACTATTGCCTGCAATCTATTCCTGCAAGTAACTATTTCCTTATCCGGTAGGCAAAAATCAGTAGGTTAGGTTAGGTTAGGTTAGGTTAGGTTAGGATTCCCGGTAGGCAAGAATCAGTAGGTTAGGTTAGGTTAGGTTAGGTTAGGTTTCTTAATGCCTGGTAGGCAAAAATCAGTAGGTTAGGTTAGGTTAGGTTAGGTTAGGTTAGGATTCCCGGTAGGCAAGAATCAGTAGGTTAGGTTAGGTTAGGTTAGGTTAGGTTTCTTTATGCCTGGTAGGCAAACTCAGTAGGTTAGGTTAGGTTTCTTTAAGCTCGGTAGGCAAAAATCAGTAGGTTAGGTTAGGTTAGGTTAGGTTAGGTTAGGACACCTCTTTGAATTTCATCGAGTAATAATCGCTTTTCTCAAATTTAAAGTTGTCCGCGCTTTAGACATAACAATTTGAGAACCTTGGTATTGTTTGTCATTTCTGGCTGCGATAAAAAATTGTGCACGCGAAACGCATCTGATATTTTTGCAGCCTTGATTGTTTATAAATTGTGTTCATCCGCCGTAACCAGCATGGCGTCAGCGTCGGTTGCGAGGGGTGAGGTATGTGGTGTTTTGGGGTCAATTTTGCCAGCTTTAAATGGTAAGCTGTTGCATTTTACTGGCAGGGAATGTTAGATAGTTGGATTATAGCATGTTGTGATACTAATTGGATTCATATAATTAAAACGAAAACGCTTGGGGACCTCCGTGTTTCCGCCCGAAGTGGCATACTGCCAAGTCTAGTCATTTGATCACCAAGAAGTTCTCTCTCTCTCTCTCTCTCTCTCTCTCTCTCTCTCTCTCTCTCTCTCTCTCTCTCTCTCTCTCTCTCTCTCTCTCTCTCTCTCTCTCTCTCTCGAGTCAAAATCTTGGTCACATGGTCTGCGTAAGTGAATTTCAAGAACCTTGATTACAATGCCCTGGATACCCTGTTTTCACCATCCACCAATTTACCTGCTCCCCGTCCCCCTACCCTCACAGGGCAAAGCTGGCATCACTTGTACTGGGGGTGGGGAAGGTGTGGTGAGCCAAGCTTTCTAGCTCAAGCTGCAATTCATATCAAGCACATGCAAATTTCATAGCTTTGGCTTTATTCAGCAAATAAGGCACACCCTACCTGCAACAAAAAGCAGGTGTTTTAGGCATTAACCTTATCAAGCAGCATGTGAAACTCATGCATACCCATTCAACAATCACCACATTCTCTCCTTTACAGAATAGACAGGTGGGCCAAAAAAGACACAGATCCACACACAATACCTATACAATTAGTACAAGATTAGCGCAACATACGATAGTGATCAGTGTTAGGTAACATTTTACTCTTCCCAGTGGGATGGGTCATGGGGTTCATCTGCTGCAGAACACAACTGAATCTGTGATGGCTCAGAGTCAGGTCAGGGACAGGATGCCCAATCATAAGACCCTTGAGTGAAAGACTCTCCTTTGGCTCCTGATTCACTGTCAAGTGTCAGTGGCACTTCAGGAATATCTCAGGAGGCTAGAGGCGCTAAGGTCTGCAGCATCAGCTGACAGCTCTGCCTTTATCAGCATTTCGATCAGACAGTGGAGCATCACCACAGGCCACAAGGGTCCAGATCATGCACAGAACTAGTGGACTCTTCCATTTCCATCCCAGAAACGAACATGAACAAACTGAGTGTTTCGAGCAACTCCAACCCTTCTACCAAAGGACCATACTCTGAGAGACGGACATGTCATTTCAGCAGCACAGGTCCTGTCGACATCAGCCAAGAGGGGACAAAGCACCCTAGAGTGATGGACATAGAGTGATGACTGTACACAAGCAAGCGCTCGCGAGGGATGACGTTAGAAGACGTGCTTAGCAGTGATTGAATAGAGGGCTAGGCGCCTTGCAGGACCATCTCCCACTGCTGTACCGGAGACCATGGGATCGTAAAGCGAGGGTAACGGCCTTCCATATGACGCCGTTATGTCGCACACTGGCCGTTACATGGGTGTAACTTTGTATACTTTCGAGGTCCCATGTGGGACCCCAATGCGAACATTTGGGACCCCAATTGTCATTTTGGGACCCCAATAGTGGAGGCCCCCGAGACGCACCAGCCACTACAAATGGAGGTCCGATGTTCATATAGAAGGTTCTCTGTATAAATAGGAGGCCCCTTAGATAAATAGGAGGGAGGCCCTGTTGGACATATGGGAGGCCCCCTGGACAAATAGGAGGCCCCCTGAACAAGTAGGAGGCCCCCTGAACAAGTAGGAGGCCCCCCGGAAAACAGGAGGCCCCCTGGAGAAATAGGAGGCTCTCTGGACAAGCAGGAGGCCTCCTGGACAAATAAGAGGCCCCTAGACAAATAGGAGGCCCTCTGTACAAATAAGAAGCTCTCTGAACAAATAGGAGGCCCCATGGACAAGTCAGAGGCCCTCTGTACAAATAGGAGGCCCCCTGCAAAAATAGGAGGCCCCCTGGACAAATAGGAGACCCTAGACCTAGACAAACAGGAGGCCCCTTTCACAAAAGGAGCCCTGGACAAATAGAAGGCCCCTTTCACAAAAGGAGGCCCCCTGGACAATTAGGAGGCCCCCTGGACAAATAGGAGGCCCCCTGGACGAATAGAAGGCCCCTGGATAAATAGGAGGCCCCCTGGATAAAGAGGAGGCCCCCCAAAAATAGGAGCCCTCTGGATAATAGGAGGCCGCTTGGAGAATAGGAGGCTTCTTTAACCAAAAGGAGGCCCCCTGGACAAATAGGAGGCCCCCTGAACAAGTAGGAGGCCCGTTGGACAAATAAGAGACCTCTTGGACAAACAGGAGGCCCCCTAGAAAAATAGCAGGCCCCTTGAACAAATAGGAGGCCCCCTGGACAAATAGGAGGCCCCCTGTACAAATAGGGGACCTCTTGAACAAAAAGGAGGTCCCATGGACAAGTAGGAGCTAGAGGCCCTCTGTACGAATAAGAGGCCCCCTGGACAAATAGAAGGCTCCCTAAACAAAAAGGAGGCCCTTCAAAAAAGGAGGCCCCTGGACAAGTAGGAGACCCCTGCACAAATATGAGACCCCTGTTCGAATAAAAGACCCTTGGATAAATAGGAGGCCCCTGGACAAATAGGAGGCCCCTGAACACGTAGGAGGCCCCCTGGATAAAGAGCAAGCCCCTGGAAAATAGAAGCCCCTGGATAAATGGGGACCTTCTGGAGAAACAGGAGACCTCCTGGACAAATAGGAGGCCCCCTAGACGAATAGGAGGCCCCCTGGACAAATAGAAGGCTCGCTAAACAAAAAGGAGGCCCTTCAAAAAAGGAGGCCCCTGGACAAGTAGGAGACCCCTGCACAAATATGAGACCCCTGGTCGAATAAAAGACCTCTGGATAAATAGGAGGCCCCCTAGACAAATAGGAGGCCCTCTGTAACAGTAGGAGGTTCTCTGTACGTACAAATAGGAGAACGGCGCTCGACCTGTAGAAGCTCAGCTGTACAGGGTGTTGCAGATAAATCCGACACTTGAGAGGCAAAATACGAAACCGGCAATGAAAGCATGAATATTGCACACACAGGCCTGGCATTTTATTCAGCACCAGTTCGAGTCATATGCTGCACTTCTACTCGATGTAACCGCCGTCGGCGGCGACGACCATCTCAAGCCGAGGGCGAAATGATTCGCACGCCTTGGCGACCGTGTCCTTGTCTACGGCGGCGAACTCTGCCATGATGGCGGCCTTGAGAGAGTCGACGGTATTGTGTGCGTGCTTGTTGGTCTTGGCCTCGATCACGCCCCAGAAGAAATAATCGAGGGGGTTGCAGTCAGGTGAGGAGGGCGGCCACAAGTCCGGCGACCAGTGGTGAGGGACGTTGTTGAGCAGCCACGCCAGCGTCGTCCTTTCCTTGTGCGCCGGGGCGGAGTCTTGCTGGAAGACGTAGGGGCGTCCGTTGGCGATCCTGTGTTTGTGTTTTGGGGAAGGCAATTGATCATAGAGATGTAACATACTGCCCAAACTTTTCATCGTGAGCATAGCACTCGAATAAACACGTTTTTTCCAAGTGTCGGATTTACCTGCAACGCCCTGTATGTACAAAAAGGAGGCTCTCTGTGCAAGTAGTCGAAGTAGGAGGCTCTCTGTACTGTACCTACAAATAAAAGGCTCCCTGGGCAACTTAGATGCTACACAAATCTGAGGTCACCTATATAAAGCGGGACTCTGTTGGAGTACCTGTTTGAATAAATTATTGTCCTGATATTCAAATTATTTAATCCTCGCCCGCACATGGGGGGGGGGGGCAGTGGTTGTCACTCCCCCCCCCAAGGTAGTTTTTTCTGCTCTGCGCTCAACATTTTGATTGCTAGAAGCCGGATGTTTCGTATAGCTGCTTCTCTATCCTTTCTTAGCGTCCACTGAAAATTTCAAGTTTCTGTGGTTTTTTGGTTTCGGAGATACTGATATGACCTTATTCTTCAGGTGATGTCATAGCCCAAATGACAAATACCCAATACCTATCTTGCGTTGGCTATGGGTCTTGTGAGCTTTTGACACTTTGATTTCGGCCTTTTTGCCAGTCTTACCTCCCACCTATCATGGAACATGTTGTTCGATGATGTAGAGATGCCAGGGTCAGGGTCAAGGTCAACCTAGATCGTCTAAAATATTGCGTTTTAGGCAAGTTGAATTTACTTTCGTGAAGTTTCATTGACTGTATTTTTGGTAAAAGCTTCTCAGTTCATGATCTCATGTAATATGGACACATTCACAATCGGTGCAAACATCAGTATACACACAGACACGCACAGACATACAAACACATATCATTGACCTTGACCTAACTTGACCTGAAATGACCACAGCCAGCAAAAACCTAGTCGGATAGTGTGACAAAGAGGTTCTAGCTGGCTTGGCACCACAATACGGCAGCGTCATCGGTATATGGTGAGCAGCACACGTGATATTCCAACGGGCAACGGTGAGCCCAAACAGCAACATTCTTTAGTTTGACCTGACCTGGAAGGTCAATGACTGACCTGATGAGATAAAATTTGGTATCATTGGATTCGTCTCTTCCCAAAGAATCTGTTGCTCTTGACCGGGAAGCTTAAAATCTTGTAAGAAAAAATTGTGGTGATGTAGAATAAAATACCTACACAAGCAGCGGACCAACCCATCATATACCGATGACGCTGCCGTATTGGTGCCAAGCCAGCTAGAACAGCTCTTTGTCACACTATCCGACTAATTTGCTGGCTGTGGTCATTTCATGTCAAGTTAGGTCAAGGTCAATGATATGTGTTTGTATGTCTGTGCATGTCTGTGTATGTACTGATGTGTGCACAGATTGGTTTGTGTTTCCCTATTACATGATATGAACTGAGAAGCTTTTACTAAACATGCAGTCAAAGAAACTTCACGAAAAGTAAATTCAGCTTGTCTAAAACGCAATAGTTTTAGATGACCTAGGTTGACCTTGACCCTGACCCTGACATCTTTACATCGCAAAACAACATGTTCAATGATAGGTGGGAGGTAAGACTGGCGAAAAAAAAGCCGAAATCAGGGTGTCAAAAGCTCACAAGGCCCATAGCCAACGCAAGATATTGGTTATTCGTTATTTAGGGCATGACATGACCTGAAGAACAAGGTCATATCTCCAAACCCAAAAGCCACAGAAACTTGAAATTTTCAATAGACGCTGAGAAAAGATAGAAAAGCAGTTATACAAAAAAATCAGGTTTCTACCTTTAAAAATGTTCAGTGTAGAGCAGAAAAACTAAATTGGGGGTGGCAACCATCCCCCCAGGTGCGGGCGAGGGTTAACCCTCACATTTTCTGGGGTCGACTAGATTCGTTGTGCAATGCTGTGCCGTTAAATTATTTTTTTTTTTCTATAATAAAGGCATTTTGTTTTATTGTCGAAATTGAAAAAGCCAGAAATTTTCGTCGATTTCGGACGCCGCGGGGGATATTTACATACAATGTCACCCTGCTGGCCTGGATCCACCAGTAGGGTCAGGTGACCTACCCTTTCTTTATCAAAACCCTCGCCGGCACAGGCCATTTTGCGTCCTTCGACGGCACAAGGGGGGGGGGGGTTGGTACGACCCCCCCTCGCGTTTGGCCCCTGATCGAGCTAGAGCTTCGCGGAAAAAACGAGCGTGTTGCCCGTCACGAGACGAAGCCGATGATACCCAATTTTAAGGTCCTAAGTCATCGGGTGACCTTCCAGGTCAGGTCAATGACCCGAAAACCGGGAAAATCGGGACCTGTTAGAAAGTCGTAAATTGTGGCTGCTATGTGGTTTTCCGGGGTGCTGATCACGAATATCGTGTTAGTTTTGATCAGAGATGATGTCTTTAAGCATTTAGACCAGGTCGGGTCAGGTCAGGTCAGGTCAACCGGTAGGGGTTGCGACGGGTATTCGTAATACGTGTCAACCGCCTCTGACAGCTTCGTAACATGTTACGAAGGCACAAAAACTACTTCGTAAATGTTCAAATTGTTGCTAAATTCGAATTCCGCTCCAAAAACTAGCCTAGAAACATGTAAAACTCGAAAAAGTGAGCCGAGGTCACCCGAGGTCACCAAAGGTCAATGACCTGACCTGACCTTCAGGTGAACTTGACACCCACCCTAATGTATGGGAGCGCCATCAAATCACATGTTTGAACGTTTGAAACCACAAAAAGCTTGCAAACGCGCGGCTAATGTTAGCCGACATACGCCGAATCGCGATTCCGGCCAAACATAGTCTCGGAAAAGAGGTCACAGGTTAAAGGTCATTGGGGTCAGGGTCATGAAATTTTCAGGGTAGGTGTAAAATTGATCAATGCGAGGGTACTGAAAGTTTTGTTGCGATCGGCCGCTTTTTACGCGAGTTATTCGCGAAAAACCTTAAGGGGGGGTTGCATTAACCCCCCCCCCCCTGTGCCGGCGAGGGTTAATATTAAAAAAAAAGATCATGGCATCCGAGCTGTGACGAAAAATAAGTGACCTAAATCCGATGAGAAAACTGGATTTGCGGGTACCCTAAATTTGGCTTCTGAGCCTCTGGTCCCCCAGTGAAAATTTCTTAGAGGAGGCCCTGGCGTAGTTCGTAAATTACCGCTTCCGCAATTGGAGGCCCCTAATTGCTTGGAGGCCCCCACTAAATGGAGGCCCCCTTGGACGTTTGGGACCCCAATGGTGATGTCAAAGTTTCACCCATGGGCCGTTACCGCGGGGATAATACGGTGTAGTACAGCTGCAAGCGACACCGCTACTGCTGAGGAACCGACGCAGCTCAGCCAATACGAGGGCCGCTCCCCTGTTTGAATGAATGTAGAGCCGGCATGCCGAAGATCGCGAACATCTGATAAAGGCACGAGGTGACCGTGGCGGTCGTCATATCTGCGCATGGGAACGCAATGGGGAAGCGTGAAAACTCGTCAGCGACAAAGAACAGATAGCGATTGATTATGACACGACGTCGGAAGAAGGCCCCTGAAGTCTATGTTGAGACGCTCAACGGGCTGGGCAGTCTTGATTGAGTGAGCTTGAGGCGGTCTGTAAAACCTTTGTTCTCACTCAGCGCAAGTTTGGCATGAAGAACTTGCTTCGGGCGTTATCAAATGAAAATGGCAGGTAGCGAGAACGGATGAAGTGTACCATTTAGGTAACGGCGGGGTGGCAGAGAGAGTTGTGGGCTCCACTAGGGTATCGGAGCTAAACGTCGCACAGTACGCTCTGGAGAAGGCATCGGCCGGGAGGTTTTCTACCTCTCGAACTTCGAAGTCGAGGGGGGTTTGAGTTTTGACTGCAACCGGTTTGCAGTCAGGAGAAAGGCTGGCGAACAACGAAGGTGGGGGAACAGAGAGGGTCGCTAGTCCATAGACACTTTAGTGGCGGTTTATGCCCCATAAACTGAACCGTTACACTGCCTGTGCTGTCGCATGAAATCTTGTCCCAAGATGAGGTCACATCACAGGGTTGGCAGGACCGACAGTTTTACAGCTGAGTAGGTAGGTACACGCCTAACCATAGAGGGTAAGGTCGACCAGGCAGTAGCGTAGCGGAGTGTTTGAACTGAAAGAACAGTGGCGGCCAACGATACAGTGTTTAGCCAATCACGCACATGCATGTTCATGGACAAGAGACTGGCCTATAAAGCTCTCGGGGCTACCAGTAACCAGCAGCGCAGTCGCACTATAGCCATCAACACGGACACGTCAGACAATGCAGGGCCACTGAAGACCACTGAAAATCGACCATTACCAACAATCGACGAAACGAAACAAAATTTACGAATTGTGTATGTAAAATTGATGTAGAACAAGCTACAGGAAATGGCAAGGCGATCCGCGCATTGCTGGTTCTCTGAACAATCGAGAACAGTCAACTGGGGGGGGGGGAGATGAGAAGGGGGTGTTTGACGATTAACACCCCATTCAGTCAATAGTGGATCCGGTGCTGAAATTGAGATTGCATTCAGCTGTCCGATACACGAAGTGAGCTTGTGCCTCTTTGTTTGAGCTAGATATCCATTGCAACCCACTCTGCGGTAGCCTATCCGGTGCCATTGCCACACATTGACGTGCAATATCTATCCGCTTTCCGTCCGTTTCGAGTTCGTGGGGCTTCTGGTCTGTTCGTTGAGTCGCTGGTCATATGTGCTCGGTCGTCACCCTGCAATGGCAATGCAATCCCGCCCCCTACCAGGCTCTGCAGTGCTCTGTGCTCGCAACTGGCGTGAGGGATGTACGACTGTCGACCCCCCCCCCCCCACAGTGTGTCCAAAATTGTAATGATGCGGGGAAATCCGCCCATAATGAAAAGTATAATGACATCCTAAAAATACAAATAAAAACATCCACACAGCAGTCACGACTCATCATAACAACCTCGAACCCAAACATCTAGGAGCAAGAGAAACACAAACCTCGCAAACTCTTACAACACGCCAAGACAACCATTCAAATACCCCAAATGCTCAAATATATGACCCAACTTAAACCTCATTTAACATCCCGAATATCAGGATGCCTTCAAAGTTTTATCAGTATTTAATACTTCTACATCATTTTCTCGTGACATAAAAAGGGTCGAAGTCAAGTTTTATCAAAATAAGGACATCCTTTCAGGCCTTTTTTCTACATCCTCCCCTAACGTAAAATGAATTTAGCCACACTGCCCCCCCCCCCCATCCTTCATGCTGACTCAGCGTGTGAGCGGCGGTCCTGTCAGCAGGCGGAGTGAGGAGGGAGAGGGACGAGGTCGAGTGGGACCCGAGGCCTGGCGGCGGGCCCGCAGTTGTGCAGGAGACGGGACCGGGCTCGTACCACCGCAGCGTGAAAGGTGAGATGTTATTCAACTGGAGGCTCATTGGAGCTGGCTGTGTGGCCAAGTGGTGGTTAACCTCTGTGAGGAGATGTAATTGGTATCTGGTCCATCTGGTCCTCGTTGTCGCGTGTGTGCCAGTTGACTGCCTGATATCCCCAAACTCGGTCTACGAAACAGCAATCAGCGATATGGGTTTACTGTGAAATGATAATTCATGGTATTTGTTCAAACTTACCAGAACTAGTAGGGCCTATGTTTGAAAGCTTTCGAAGATTCGCATTGCCACATTGAATGTCTCTGCCTGTTTTGATCAATGACGTCTTCTGAGACGTGTCACGAAACATTCGGAAGGAGAAAAAAAAATTGCATCGGCCCTTTGGGGTAAGCCTGACCAATTTTGAGGCCCCACGTCCGTAGGATTATATAGGTATCGATATTACTGCAGTGCAATAAGAGTGTCATGAGTCCTGAGATCTCAGGTCCGTAGGATGATTATTGATATCGCTGGCGTTTATACCGCCGCAGTGCCCTGGCTCATGACGCTCCTACCGTACGTAATAGGCCTTTCCAGACACATGTCAGTGACGCAGAGCGCGGGTTACAGCTAACATAGACCGTTAGCTGCACTCTGCCAGGCTGTCGCCACAGCCTACGTTCTGTGTGGGTTTTATGAGTCCAAAGTACGGGTGGTTGTCTGAGCGTGGCTCTGTGGAGGCCACTGAGGAGACCGCGCCGCTGTAAGGCGAAAGGTCACCGCGCTACCGTGTTTGTCTCGTGACTGCGGACGTGTCAACCCACAGTGAGCCTTTGGCATTTGCGGTGAGCTGATCAGTTTATTGGTCAGGACGGTATTTTGTGGCATTAAACGTCTGAGCTTTCTCAACGGAGTCCATTGCCGTCCGCTGTTGATAAATCTGTATTTCTTTTTCCAGGGAACCTAACGATATTTCACCATGAAGTTGAAAGTCAATGCTAAGCTTTTGCCAATAAAGGCATTTTACTTTTTCTTCTTTGGTGGTAAGTCCTTTTACCTACTTATCGATCATTAGTTAATTTGTTGTAGTTACCTCAAGAAATAAAATAGGTTGTAATGTAAAGGGAATGATTTAGTGAAGCGTTATCTGCTTTAATTTTCCTCTGACTGGTTATATCTCGCGCATTGGCTGCAATTGCAGTGTCATCACTGTAAACTGTTGCGTATCTTGCCTTGTATGCCCTCGCTGGTAACCTTGAATATGAGTCAGCCGTGACCCCTACACACCTGTGTTTGTTGGTGTTTTTGTGTGTCTGTGTTTACACTACGTCTGTGCTCTCGCCGGCGGCAGGTGTGGCGCCGATCCTGCCGTTCCTGCCGGTGTACGCCCGCCAGCTGGGTATCTCGGAGGTCGGTGTGGGCGCCGTCTATGTCGTCCTACCCGTCGTGGCGGCCCTGATGCGACCAGTGGTGGGCGCTATCGCCGACGCCACCCACCGACACAAGCTGGTGTTCTTCTGCCTGCTGGTGGTCACCACGGTCGGCTACATCACGCTGAATTTCCTGCCGGCCGCGCCACCGGCGCCGCTGGCCGCCGCCGTGCAGCTCAAGTGCGGCCCGGCGGCGTTTGTGAAGCAGTGTGCCGACCGCGAGGCGCACTGCCACGCCGCCCGCCTGACGGCCGCCGCCGGAGCCCGGAACGACACGGTTCAGTGCGCGCTGCGCTGTGACCGCTGGCCCGACTGCGGCACGCAGAGCGACTGGTGCCGGCCGGCCGGCGGCCAGCTGCCGCTGCAGCTCAACCTGTTCGCCCTGGACGTGGAGGGTCTCTGTCTGTACCTGCCGCTGAAGGACGTATCGGTGAACGGCACGGTGACGCACTACCCGGCCTGTGTGGACCCCGAGACGACCAATTGCAGTCTGAGCTGCGCCGATCGGCCGCTGATGAAGCTGCTGAACGGCCGGCCGGTGGACGCCAGCGCCTACTACCAGACGAGCCAGTTCTGGGTGTTCTTGGTGTTCCTGATACTCGCCTGGGACGGCACCTCAATCACAATACCGTTGGCCGACACCATCGCCTTCAAACTGCTCGGTGAGTTACGCTCTTTCCTCCCTCCCAACAGGGGCTGACAGCGTGAACCCATCTTCCTCTCTTGCCCACCCTGGAATGACAAACGTAGTGAGCTGTTCCGACATGACGTGCAGTTGTAAACACGTAATAAGGCATGTCTGTCTTGACATGAGACATGGGACGGGAACTGTCATAACATATGCTAAACAAGCAGTGATGACAAAGGGACACTCGAATGTCGTTTGTTATTGTCCTCGTCTGTCCATCTTGTTCCATGTTACGAGTATAGGTGACATGTGAACACGGTTTATCATAACACAGCTGTCACAACGTGATGAATAATGGATCACCAGTCACCGGTATCCATTAAACTGATGGAGCTCCTCATCTCGTGGTGGCTACTGGCTGGTATCTTCACATTCATAAGTCAAGCTCATCAAGCCTGCAAGGCTACAATAACGTCGAACCCGACATCTGACCCTCCCTGGCGACCCCCCCCCCCCCTCCCTCCCCTCTGTGCGCAGATGACCCGTCCAAGTACGGCTACCAGCGCGTGTGGGGCTCCTTCGGCTGGGGCATCTTCAGCTTCCTGGCCGGGTACCTGGTGGACGTGGCCAGCCGGAACAGCGACACCAAGGATTACTCGCCGGCCTTCTACCTTCTCATCGGCATGATGGTGAGACTATCCCGTGTTCGATGTCTCTCAGACGACGAAGATTCTACGTCGTCCGGCCAATCACGTTCCATAACCGCAGCCAAGCTCCCGCTGACCTTGAACGGGATTGGCCGGACGGCGTAGAATCTTCGTCGTCCGAGAGACATCGAACGCGGGGGTAGTGGCTTGTGGGACAGCTGATACTAACTGGACAGCGGACTTCAGTCGATGCGATTTGCATTCAGTATGAATTTTTGAGACTTAGACGCTGATATCATTATATTAACACTCACTGACTGGCAGGACCTGTGACACCACTCACTGGTCAATGTTCCACCTCACTGTCTCCTTTACGCTCTGCGCCGGTGCGTAGATCCGTGCTGCTGCGAATGTATCTGCCCAGCCTCAGTCAACTCTGAGTTAACCCTCCGGCCTGCCCCCTCTATAGGTGCTGAATATGATGGCCTGCACCAAGCTGCACGTCTCCGCGCTGAAGGAGGCCCGGCCGCGGTTCCTGGCCGGCCTGGGCGCGCTGCTGGTTCGTCCGGCCGTGGTTCTGTTTGTGCTCAGCTGCTGCGTGGTGGGAACCATGACCGGACTCCTGTGGACGTTCTTCTTCCTGTGAGTTACTAGTCGGGGAGTGTGAGACGTGCTGCTACCGTACTGTGATATTTGGAGGCTAGAAGTAGCTGATGTCATAATATGGAAAATGACGGTGATTTGTCTTTATGTAGAGCGCGCCAGTAGTGGAGTTTCTGTAGTCAAAAAATGTAATCATGAATATTTGTTTGTAACACCTCTTCCAGTTCAACCCTCATTTTCCTTTTAGCGATTCATTCACCAGCTGTGGCAGCTGGTTGTTTCATCATACGTTTTCGCGTAATACCTTTTCCACTCGCTAACCTAGCGCCCTCCCTACTATACAGCCACCTGCAGGACGTAGCGCTGGCCTGGGACTGCTCCGCCTTCGAATGGATCAGCCTGGTCTCGGGCCTCACGCTGCTCGTGCAGTGCTTCCTCGGAGAGGTGCCTTTCTTCTTCATCTCCGGTAAGAGATCGGAAACACCGCAGGCCGCCGTATTTATTAATTGGATGGAAAACTACGATATTTTGTACACTATACACTATACAGTAATAATGCATGATATTCAAGAATCAAGCATGTTTTTCGTGCTAACTGTTGAATGGACACTGCACAGTTGGAACACTGTTTCATTAGCATGTTGTCAGTTCGTTATTTACCGTAACAGTGACACAGGTGGTCAACAGCAACACAGCTATGCTCCGACTCCGACCTACAGCCCCACCCTCTCACACTCGTCTCGGCCGTCAGGCTGGGTGATCCGTAAGCTGGGTCACGTGTACACCCAGACCGTGGTGCTGCTGGCCTTCGGCGTCCGCTTCCTGCTCTACTCGCTGCTGAAGAACCCGTGGGTCGTGCTGCCGATCGAGCTGCTGAACGGACTGACCTTCGGCCTCTTCTACGCCAACATGGTCGGCTACGCCTGCGCCGTCGCTCCGCCCGGTAAGACGCAGACGGGGAGAGAAGGGTTGCTGATGGGGAAGGATGTTGTCGGGGGGGGGGGGGGGAATCTGACAAGCTTTCGCGCTGTCGGTTTTGTCCAGGACGGGGGGGGGGGCATGGGAGGGTCGACGTGTCCACGTTGTTTCAGGATGTTCATTGTTGTCGAACTTTATTTGGCCCTGCCAGATCCGTTGAGGAAACTGTATTTACCGGTTGTTCGCTTGGTTAGCGTAATCTGTGGTTTTTGACGTGTCGCCACTGAACGTTGGAGACAGTCCAGTCGGAGTGTTTGCAGTGTTACCACACCAAGGCCAGTGATCTTTGGCATTTATTCTGCAGGGATTGGTCGGAGCTACTTACTAGCATACCTCTGCTACCGTCAGTCATGGCGTCTAAATACTGCAGGGTCTGGTTGTTGTTTTTGTTTGTTCCCTCCAGGTCGACCTCGGTCGACTGTAGCCTGACCGCTCTGCAGGGTCCTGAACGCGGCCGCCAGGGCCGCGATAACTCTGTCGCTCCGCACCTCCTCCCGGCAGTGGTCTTGATGGTCCTGCAGGGCCTGGTCGGAGCTGTTCACTGACACACCCTTTCTACCCTCAGGCATGACAGCCACGCTGCAGGGCCTGGTCGGAGCGTCCTTCGAGTGTGTCGGCGTGGCGATCGGCAGCGGTTTTGGCGGCATCCTGTACGGCTCAGTCGGCGGCGCCATGATGTTCCGGGTAAGTATGGAGAGAAGTCGGCTCTCTACTCGTGATCACAAAGAAGAGGAAAGGATACAACACCCGCTCTTTTTTTCGTGATTTTCAGCATTGTTCCGTGGCTCCAGACCAGGTCCATGCCTGATCTTCGATGGGCAGTTATTGCAGTCCGACTTGGGGACTAGGGAATTGGGTCTTTATTGACAGGCTTTATGAAGGCTGTAAACTAATTTCTGCTGATCCCGCCTCTCCCAGTCCCATATTTTTCAAACAAAACCTTACAACCCCTGTCGTCTCCTTTGTCAGATATTCGGCCTTATCTCCGTGGCGGCGTCCGTCCTGTACGTGGTGCTCCACTGTATCACCAGCCGCTGGTGTCCCGAGCCGGCAAACTCCGGCTCCGACGCCGACCGCACAGCCACGCCGGACAGCATGCTGCGTGAGATGAAGCCCATGGACAACCGGGCGGCGCCGGAGGGGTCCGAGGCGCCTCTAGTGCCAGAAACACCCAACGGGGACGCCTAGACCGTGTGAGTGAGGGTGACAGGGTGAGGGTGATTGTGACTGAATGGCGTGGTGTAGGTGTTCATTGTTTTCCGACACCATTTATCATGGTGACAACGTTTTAGTTCAAAGGTAACAACTCAGTGACGCTCATATTCACCAATGCGTGAAACAGTGCCAGCTTGCGGCATTTGTTAGTCAATATCAGTGATATTTTCTCATTCCGTTCCAACCTTCAACACGACGCTGTATTTTCTCACATGACAATGGTCTCCAAGATTGGAACGGAATTGGAGTCGCCCATCTTAGGGACACTGAGCTTTACTTTGCCGAAGTGATCAAATACATCTTTTATAGAAAAGGATTGTGTATTGTGTGGACCCATCCCCTAGTGAAACACACAAGGGAATCCCCAAAACAGGTACTGGCAATTGACATGGCCAAATAACACCCAAGGCACACGATAAACCCATAATTTGTATCACATGGCGGTGCGACTAGCGCACCTTGATTTTCTGTCCTCCCTCTACCCGGAACAGCATATGCCAGTAGAGCGCCAGCCAGCAGTAGACCACGCCCACTGCACAGTAGAGTGACGTCATCAGCAGCGGCAGGAACGGCCACCGGCCATCCAGGCCGAGCGCCCGGTGTCCAATGACGTCATACACGGCCACGGCCGCCAGACCGGCCAGGTAGCCGGTGTAGGCGCGGCTGGGCGGGCCGGCGGCGGCCGGCAGCGCGTGCGCCGCGTACCCGGCGTGCAGACCGGCCAGCAGGAGCCGCGCCGGCGCCTCTCGGCCGGCGAACAGCAGCGGGCCGAGCGATACGTGAGCGGCCGCCGAGAGCAGCAG
This sequence comes from Amphibalanus amphitrite, assembly GCF_019059575.1. NCBI lineage: Eukaryota > Metazoa > Arthropoda > Thecostraca > Balanomorpha > Balanidae > Amphibalanus > Amphibalanus amphitrite. The sequence goes on along the minus strand of NW_024882008.1, from coordinate 256,799 downwards.
GTAGAGCCGCGCCTCCGGCCCGCTGCGCAGCGCCAGCACCGCCAGAGGCACCACCGCCAGCAGCACGGCCTTCTCGTGCACGTGCCAGCCCAGCAGGAACGAGCACAGCGCGCACTGGACCAGCGCGCGCAGGAAGGCGGCCGCGTCGGCCGGCCGGCGCCACAGGGTGACCAGGGCGGGCAGCATGGCGGCCGCGCTGAGCGTGAACGTGGCCGCCGGACGAACGGCAGGGAGCAGGGCGTGCTCCACGTCCTGTACCAGACCGCCGGTCATGGAGGCCGCCCCCGAGCCGGGCACCGACACACCGAGACGCCGCGCTGTCAGACAGAGACACACAGTCGTCAGACATAGAGACAGTGACTGAGTACCCGACAGGGAGACAGTCTACGATAGAAAATGAAGCTGCAGTGGGACAGATAAAGTTGGTAATCATGGATGAAAGGACTTTGAAAAAGGGTCAGGATCTACACACTCAAAATATGTTTAATGCGTCCCTAGCTTAAATTCGTCAATTCTTTTACAAGACATCAAAACCGCCTAACATATAAGCAACCCTAATTGAGTGAAGTCCAAAGTTTTCGTGCCAGATACCATTCAGCAATGCTGTCTATCCTATCACACCGATACTCACCACCGAACACTGCGAGCTTGTCAACCAGGTTATAGAAAACCCAGATGTTGGGAGCCCAGTAGGCGTGGCACAGTCCGCGTTTGAACGGGAACAGACGGGACATCAACTGCCGGACAGAGATGAACACGTTATAGGCCCCAGATGAGACATGACGAGGAATTGGACACATATAACTAATAGACGGTGCCGTAGCGTTGCCATCAAGCCCGACCGAGGGAGGGCTGCTAGGTTCGAGAGTCACCGAACCAATTGACAGGAGGATGGATGGGGATGTCGGGGAGGTAGGGTCAGGGAAAGGGTCGCACCGACTTTGGCCGTTGGTCCACCGGTACTTCCTTCCCCCGTGTATCGGTACTTTCAACAGACAGCGTGCGTTCGGCATCCGGACAATCGGGGAGAATTTTTCGGGATCAGAGAGAATTATCGGGGATCACGTTCGGTATCGCGATAACGGGGCGTTCCACGACAAATCGACAAGTGCCCTGCAGGCTGCACCCTCATATTTTTTTTTTTTGCTTAAAATTGGTCTAATGGGTTGTGATGGGCGGGGAAGCCAGCTGTGGCAAGGATTTTTTTCTTCGAACAACGGTTTCTGAGATACATATAGCCTCGGGCAATTCCTGGAGGTCGCGCTGCAGCCCTATGTTTGGCGGCCTATAACTAAAAAACTATTGGTTTTATACGATAAAAACTTTATATGATTCAACTCACAATCAACCAACAAACATTTTGGCTATCTCGGATTCTCAATTTTTGAAAATTTTGATCACGTGACCTTTTGACCTATTTTTCGAAGAGTGACCTTGATATTTTCCCCACTGAAGATTGAAGCCTTATCAATTGTCATTCATATGCGAAAATAAAAAAAGTGGCTATCGCCCTGCGTTGACCTCAGGTCAGGTCATTTTTATGACCTGTCCATTATTACGAGCAGGAGCGACAGCGAGATCTCGAGAATAAAGCAAGATAGCGACAATCGGTAAACGGTGCAGGGTACACACGGATAAGGTCTATGATTTTTACTGAGGTCATTTTCAGGTCAGGTCAAAGATGACGTCACAGGAGCAAAAAGGAAGTCAAAATTGCGGCACTACATATATATGAAGTTTTTCTCGAATAACTTTCAAGGTATCCCAGCTAGGAACAAACTAATATCACCATCGTGATCCTCTCGTCGATCCGCATCGAAACACATGTATGTTGACCTCGAAAGTCCACAACCCCTTACACCAGTTCTCAACGAAAAATAAAATATGAGGATGCAAATTTAATTTTTTATTTGTCGATATGTCGTAGAACGCCCGTAACGAGACATGCTGAAGATAGGCGCTCACCAATAATTTTCCGCCGGGGAATATCCAAACGATACTATTTTCCGGATGCCGAAGGCACGCTAAATAGCATACATGGCTCATATTGTGTTTGCAATGTGTCGAGCGTCAACCAAGAAAATACGGCATTTTTCACACCACTAACCTCAGTCGGAAGCTAAAAAAGATGCATCCTCTTCACCCAAGCACCCACTCTCCGCTCTGCGACCAACAAGAGGGAATCTTCCGAACTCACCTGGGATAGCTGGCCGAGCGCGACGAACGGCGCCAGAGACAGGCCGAACACACCCAGCACCACCAGACCCAGTTTGGCAGTGTTGGCGAGCTGCGGGCGAGGCAGCCAGCCACCGGCAGGGATCGTCACACAGTAGTTCCGCAGCAGGAACACAAAGTAGGCCGGCGCCAGGTACAGGAAGATGTGCTTCATGTTCAGCAGCACCGTGAAGAAGAACGCCGACTTGAGGAAGCGGCCCTGCGGAGAGAGGTGTGAATTTATGAGAATCGCAGGCTAGGCTCAGTTTGGTTCACAAGTGACGACTTTTTTTTAGAAGTCACTTCTCACTTGAAATGGGCACAAGTTTCGGGAGCGTTAAATACTAACACGAGCGTAGCTTTTAACGCACAATAGGTATTGTTATCCAGGAAGTACCAGAATCAACCACCAGTGTAATAAAATTGACAGCCACGACCTCATTGCAGTATTCAGCTCCACATAACGACAACATTCAGTCTGTCTGACTCCCGTCCGGTCTCACCTGCGTCATGTGCGCGTAGCTGATGAGCAGCAGTCCGATCAGCAGGCCGTTGTACTGGAAGTGGATGTGATCCACCATGATAAGACCGGCGCTGCCCAGAGTCAGCGCCGCCAGTCGCACCCGGGGAGAGGTCAGGTAGGTCCCCTGGCCGGGGACAGTGTCCGCGCACCTGGAGGGTAAATACATCACACACTGATTAGAGCGTGTTAGGTAGGTACCCCGGCCGGGCACGGTATCCGCACACCTGGAGAGAGATAGACAATAGTCATAGACCGTAGACGGGTCAAAGGGAGTCACGTAGGTCCCCTCACTGGGCACGATGTCTGTGCACATAGAAAGTGACCATATACTCAAAAGCCTACCAGAGAGAGGTCAAGTACCAGTAGCCCTGCTATACGGCTGTTCATTTTTCTATTAGGTGAAGGTGGAAGCTGCTGCTACTATGGGGGGAGGGGGTAGGCCCATATTCCCTGCTTACTTTTTTACGCCGACCAGAAGCACAAAGTCGCTAGCGATGACAGTCAGGCGTTGAAACAGGATCGTGGCTGGCGAGGCGTAATTGAGATTCTGCACCTCCAGCATTCTGCAACGTGACGTCGGCTCGGTCAGCGGGAAAAGCAAAACAATCATTGATGCCAATAACTATTGACGTATAGGTAGGGGCATAGACCTCTGTATACCGAGGTCTATGGTAGGGAACATTTGCAGTTATAGTGATCAAACATTTCTTCATTTCCTCAATGTCGGCCACCAGCTTAGTCTGTACGCTCAGCAGAATGACGCTTTCTGGCTCAGAAAGCGTCCTGCGTAATTAAGCGTAACTAGCGTCCTTCCTAATTCTGAGCAGAAAGAGTTTCAGAATGCAGATCTGCACTCAATCATATGACGTTGTAGAATACACAAACTCAGTGCCAAAGGTACCACAAGACCAAATTTTAACACCAAACATCCCATTTCGGCACAGACATTTACTAATTAAAACCGAAACATATTAGTTAGTTCTGGTCTCTGGACCACAATGATTGCATTCGACAAAACAGATGTCAGAACCGGAGCAGAATGCCTCAATTCACCAGTATATTGAATCAGTGTTGAATAAATGAGATAAAGAAATTCAAGAAAGATATGCAGCGCGGAGTTTTAGCACTAGCCTGGGGTCGAAGAAGGCGGCCAGCTGCGACAGGCAGTACTCGAACCAGGCGAACAGCGGCGGGTAGTCCAGCGTCCACTCTGACGTGCTCTCTGTGTACCATTGCTCCAGCGGCAGGGAGTGTGTGATAGCCAGCCAGTTACGGTGAACCTCAAAGTCCGTGCTGCGGCTGAAATGGGAGTAATGACAGCGCCAGCCATAGCTCTAAACTATACTTAACTTTGTGTCTGATATCAAATGGCAGTTTGTATGACATGTCACGTTGAAGGAAAACCACACTTAATAAAGCTATGTTGATATTTAAATATTTAATGCATAAGAAATGAAGAGCCACATTCACTGTAAAATGCCATTCACTCATGCCTTGTAAAAAGTCTAATGAGTGACACCCACAGACCAAGGCTTAATATGTAAAATACTAATAGAGTCCTCATTTTCATATAGAGTCTAGGGATCCCTTCAAAGAAGCACATGAACTCTTTTCATGGCATTTACATGTAGCACATCAACATCAACCATCGATGACAGAGCGGTTCAGTAGGTATACCCTGTATGGTTTTCTGCAAATAGGTATCTCCGGATTGAGTGAGCTGATCCGGCCTAGACACGGCGCACCCTTCTCTTCACCTTTGAGACACAGTTCACTTTTTCTGACACAGCTTTTAGCTCACTTTCAGGGGTCATTGAGCTATAACGTCAAACTACGCAATTTTCGGCAGTAAGCGGCGATCTTTTTGTGATCTGGATATCGATACCTGCCATTAGTGTCGCGACGGAAGAGGGTAGGCAGGGCAACTCCCCCCAAGCTCCGACCAGGAACCACCCGTACCCCTGAGATCGATGCACATCCGATGAGATTTTGGGGTCGGGAAAAATGGGGGGGGGGTAATTTTCTGGAAATGGCTGCGAAATCGGAATCCGCCGAAGTTGCCAGTTGTAACCAGAGTCGGGGTCAGAGTAATCAAAATTTTATAGCTCTTTCAGATGCATGAACAGGATTTCCTCCCCTCCATCCAGTTGTTTAGTTCAATCTGTAAAACAGGAAAGAACATGACTGATGCAGGTAAAAGCTGTTTATTCGATATTCACAATATCAAAACATTGTTTCTGTGTCTCTGACCTGACCTGTGACTTTGAGAGGTCATCAGTTACCAGTATGGATTCAGATCAGGAAAAATTAGCACATTCTCATGAAGAGCACTGAGTACCTAACTACTTTTTCTACAAAACCCAATCTCAATTTGGGAGGTAGCAAATGCCAGCAAGAATGAGTACAATGATCTTTACTTACTATGCTGGGATCAGGAGCAATTTCAAACAGCTGGTTAGAATAAATACTTCATAAATAGAGTCCATTCCTGAAATAAGAGAACGTTTGTTAATGGAAAATATTGTATTGATTTTTCTTTTGATTCTATTGATCATTACTTATCCAAAGACAAAAAAGTACCTATGACAATAATGTCTGTCAAGATTGTGTCTGTACAGGACCACAGCATTCCACTGGCATAAGTTGCAGTGCAGACTGCAGATTAACAGCTTGTGGTGTGAAATTTGTGTGGATAGCTGTGAGCCCTTGGTGATACTGTGCTGAACTGCTGTGCTGGTGCAGCATTGTCTGAAAAATGATACACAGGAGACTTACAAGCTGACAGGATCGGCCAGAGAAAAAAATTTGTGATTTCCTCCATTTGCACCCCTTAACCTTCGCCCCAGTGGGGGGCATATGTTACCACCCTGTCGCGTTTTTTGCGTGTGAATAAAAAACCGCGGCGCGTAGCGCCTCGACGCTTGGGGTAGCTTTTGGTACATCAATTTTGGACAATGTGTGAAATTTTTGACCCCAGGTCATGTCAGGTCAGGTCACCAGGTCAAGTCAACTGACCAAGCCTAAAAAAAAGTTTGCAATCATGTCCAGCCTGCAGTGTTTGTCAGAAAGGCTTTAAACTTGGTGGATTGCATGCTGTTATGGGCGCCTACAATTTGTATATCTCGGATTTTTAATATCCGTGACCTAAGGTCAGTTCAGTGGCGTGACCTTTCCATTACAAGTCAATGGAGAAAAATGAAAATGCCTCTAGATCCGTGTGTACGCATAGGAACAGTCCAAATATTTCAGAATCATAATGATTTAGTCCACTTGTGATGACCAAGGTGTCATTTTTGCTGATAGCCTCTAGACAGGTCATCCGAGGTCACTTGAGGCTACAAACAGTTCTTTGCCAATAACTCGCGATTGGAAAGAGATAGAACGCTGGGGATGGTCTCATTGTGTTTGCCTTGTTGAGACGCATCGACTGATATGCAACATGACCTTTTCCGGTAAGGTCATGACCTTGACCTGAGGTCAAATTTTCAAGTTGACCTTTCAAGGTCAAATTATAGTTCATTCGACGCGTCTCGGCGAGGGGAACACGATTCTGGCAATAGAAATGTCGTGGCTTTTTGTAGTCGAAAGTTATTGTCGAAAAACACTTTTCGTAAAAACAGCTATTTTTGGAGTTTATGCCCTCTGGAGGCTAAACCGTTGACCTGAGGTCAATATTGATAATGACCTTTTCAAAAGAAGAGTTCAAAAGCTATCGTTTGCTGTTCCATGCGTTTTTCTAGCTACCATAGTTCCTGAGATAGCGGCATGTTTTCTGAAAAATATAATGACAATTGGCAAATTTTGACCTTTGATGACCTCTGGTGACCCCAATATTGCTCTAAGGTGAAAAATGACCGAAATACTTTCAAACGTACACATTGAGAGCTATCGACAGCTTTTTACCGCGTCTTTCTAGCCCTCTTAGTTTTTGAGTTAGAGGTGGGTGGTAACATATGCCCCCCCCCCCCTCACTAGGGCGAAGTTGGCTGAGACCGCCACTGGGGCGCGGGTTAAGAGCTGAAGAAACTCACCAAACAAAACATGAATTGAAAGAACACATCCTTCTATGGCTGAAAAGTGAGACCACACAACAATACTTACCGTAAAATGGGGTGTTAAGGGACAGTTTTGAGGTGTTTTGTTATATAACTCAAGAATGGTTGGAGATAGAAGCATCAAATTGTCAGCATTTTATGTGGAATTTGGTGCTTTACATGCCTGCCACATTAAAGTTTTTAAGATTTGTCCTGCATATTATTTTTTATTATTTTTCATCACTGTCCCTTAGCACCCCAATGTGGGGTGTTAAGGGACACCTATATTATTCCAAGAAATGGTCATCAAATGCCCACAATTGGGGTGTGGAAGGGCACACAATTTATTTATTGAAATGTTTTGCATATTCTGTCACAAAACAAGTCAGGTTCATTCACCACTAATGACCTTTTTAGCCAATTACGTGTAATGCAGTTTACGCTTGTGGAAAGTGTGCTAATTATAAGGTAAACAGAACCAAAAAGTAATCTTCTGTCATCAATAAAAACCCATGTTGAAGCTTGTCACTTGTCATTATGTTGCCCTCTTTGTTTTAGCCTTTTTATGATGACATCACATTTACTTACATCAGTCTCCATTGACCCATCATTGTAAAAGAGAGTGTTGAGATGTTTTGTTACATAACTTAAGATGTGTTCGAGATAAAAGCATGAACTTGCCAGCATTTTATGTGGAATTTGGTGTTTTCCATGCCTACTTAATTAAATTATATTTAGATATTATTTTTTTATTTTTTCTTCCCTGTTCCTTAGCACCCCACATCGACCTCAAAATATGCATGTATCCGGAAAAGAGGAAGAGGATGATGAATGAATGGGTGGATTTGCACAAGTTTTTCATGAAACATGTGCAATACATGTGACAATACACCTATGCATTCATTTTCCCTGTACACCCACTAGTTTATGTGGTACACACAGAGTTTTGGAGATGTTTCAATTTTGTGAAAATGTAGCATGATTCTCAAATCCATTTTTGAACCAAATCACTTGCATGAAAAACCATACCATTTTCTCCTATGGTCAAGAGCAAAACAGTGTCAACTACCACACTGAAGTTTTTATTGAACCTTCTCAAATTAGGAAGTTAATATGACTCAAAGTTTTTCCCACGCAACTGTCCCTTAACACCCCACTGTCCCTTAACACCCCATTTTACGGTACCTATGGTACTTCTGATTTATTAGCATGAAATTATTGCATCAACAATTTTCTGTTAATACATGGTTTATAATAATAATAATAATAATAATAATGATAATAAAAATACACTCTATTTCAATTTCATTCCATCCATGAAACACGTGAGCACACACGGAACACACACCACATCACAACAGTCCCATACTTTGGACGTCAGTGCTCAATAATGCACTTTGACTGTGATGCAAACACATTTACAATATGGCATGAGTGCTGTTCACGGGCACCTGCGGTGACTGGGATAGCTGCGGTAGATCTCAGGCTGTAAGTCACGCCCACTTGTGTATGCGTCATCATGCGTTCGTCTGCGGCGGCTGTGTCAATGTTGCGCCCAAGTAACACGAATGCGCAACTGCCGCACCACTTTGTATGACAAATGGTTCCTGCGGCCGCTGCGGTCGGATCGTTTCGACCGCAGGAGATGCAGGCGACCGCAGCCGACCACAGCCGTATGACGTCACACCACCCGCCCCATCCCCACTTTCAATGACGTCATTACCCGGCTGACCGCCGAGCCGCAGCTACCACAGCTACCGCAGGTGCCCGTGAACAGCACTCTGGTTTGTGACAATATGGCATGGTTTGACTCAATTTTGAGTCTACACTGCAAACTGCAAAATGAGGATAGGTAACATCAAAAATTGAATTTCATTGCTGCTCAACGAATCACATGGCCCACATGGCTACAAACAGATTTCCATGTTGTTCTAAAATCAATGCATGCAGCACAGCACGAGGAATTTCAGCACAGCATGGGGAAATGAGCATGAGAGATAACTGACTGGTCATATACTTGCAAAAACAGGAAGCTTCAAAAACAAACTCACCTGAATCTTAAAACTCATTGACGGATGGAATATGCAGCTCCACTCGTAAATACTAAATGCAACTTAATTCTGATCCCTCCGATTCCTCGAATAAACTCGAATAAACTCGAATAAAATCCCAAAATATCGATCCGCTTCAGCCTTGGTTTCAGCGAATACAGCCAAGGCCTACAGCGAACGACTGAAGCGCTGTTCGAATTATGGGAATGCTGTCAATTTTGCCATATATGGTACATGCTTGCTAGCGTTTCTCGGCCTTTCATTGGTGTAAAGCTGGCTTCACGTTAAATTCGCCAATAAAAAGGCTTGAAAGCAGAAAGTATGCTGATCAGCCAAAGAGATCGAACAAAATTCGTCACCTGTCTTGCGCCACGTCACGAAACTCTTGCGCCCTATTTGCAATCATGACTTCCATTAAAACACTGCACAAACACGAGTCAACCCATTATTTGCCCATTATAATCGTCTAAATCGAAGCAATGTGACCAAACGGCGAACGCGGCTATCGACCTATACTTGTCTTCATTTAGGTCAATGATATGACCTCCCTGGTTTAAATTAAACTATTTTACGCTTCTTGGTCCAGGATCTAGATACTTACATTGCCTATCATAGGTAGTAGGCACGTTTTTTCGGACCATAAAAGCGTAAACGTGGCCGTGGGTCTCCACTCAAAAATTATCTTGAAATCTGAGAAGGCACGCTCTGCAATATAGTTAGACCTTGGTTGCCTTGGTTGAAATATAACTAAGTTTTTGGCCTCGCGGGGTTCTAATTGATCGTATCGCGAAAATAGCGTCAGATAATTCTCCGTTACTAAATTTCTGGCTAGTATTTTTGTGCATTTTGTCGGTCCAATATGGTCTTATTTTATTAGGCATAGAGTTCAACTGTGAAATCGAGCAGTGACCTTCACCGTCTTCACTCTTCGCTCTTGAAACCCCGACTTCAGTGCACTGTTACACTCCCAAAACAAGTCATACGTGCGAACTGCAAGCACTATCACAGTGACCCCAGACCAAGCCCCAGACACCCGTCTCGACTCAGCGTCACGTGTGACGCGTCAGCACGCGCATTGTGACGTCACATCGTGACTGTCGGCCGAGAGTGGGCGTGTCGGCGCGATCGAAGCCCGCTCCCAGCTATCGATTCCGCAGGGGGGGGAGGGGGGGCGCAGGAGGCGAGGGAGACGGTCTCTGTTCCCGGAGACGTCGCCGCCGTCTCTCTGCAGTGTGCACCCCGCCAGTCAGGCACCAGCAGTCGGCAGCCAGCAGTCGGCAGCAGCAGCCGACTGCTCTCAAAGGTCAAAGCTGTGGCATGATCGAATCGGATTGGTGACGTTTCAATCGGCTCGGACCGGCATTCAGCAGCACTCGTAGCAGCTGGGCTGTCGGTCGGAACAAAGGGTCAAATAGGATAGGAGGCCGACTTGTAATATGTACATGCAACGTTGATCGGAACCATGGTGTCCTGGAAACGACGCTGACGTCATCGGTGCTGACGTCACCAGACGACACCAACAAAGTCTCCCACTGAGTCTCCCCACGCACGTGCGGTTGGCCCCCGCGTCGTCACGTGCTCGACCAATCCGTGCAGCACGTGTGAGCAAGGGACACAGTGCCGAGTGCGCCACAGGCAGGCTGCGCTCGTGACCGTTACGGTTCCCGGCTCACACTTCGACCAACCGCTACGATCACGGGTCATTTAGGCATAGCCGCCAAATGATTAAATTATAATCGCACTAAGCAGTTCAGCCCGACCCGGGACTGGTCTGGTCTGTTTCGTCTGTTTTAGCTCTGCGACCCGAGACCCGCGAGCCGGGTAGTGTCAAAGTGGACTCAAAGTGTCAAAGCCTGGACTCAGCAGACCGAGCTGAGCGCAGACACCCCCCCCCCCTCCCCCGCCCCCGCCGAGGTCCGTCTCCGTAGACTAGCGGCTCGGCTGTGATGCGGGCAGCGATAAACACAGCGCGTATTATCCGTGAATTGAGCTGTCGTTGGTTTACGAACTCTGTGTGATAGTACGTACTGATAGAGGTCACATCGGATCACAGAGGCCATAGGCCTAGCCTAACAAATGGCAGGTATGTTTAGATCTATAAACGGCACAGCACGCATTATTTGGTAAATGAATGAAATAAGTGTCCAGACCGTTTACGTTTGTTTGAGATTTCTACAACAAATAAATGAGAGACCAGGCGCAAGCGGTCCTGACGTAATACCTAGCTCAAATACAGCGAGCAAATGCAAGAACTACAGCCGGACGTTTCAATAGCTGTGAATCACTATTCACTAACCACACATCTTTTGTAGGGAGCACAGGAAGGCCCTCAGTTCTCACTCGCAGCCAGGTCCTCGACACAGGCACGGCCTCTGTTTTGCGGGCTCTGACCTCCGTTATACCGGGGTTTTTGCACGCCGAGCCGGCTGTGCTCGGCTCTGGGCCACGGCCGGACGACTCTGGGACTGCCGAAGCGCGTCCGACGTCCGTCAAACTGAAGCACAGCGCCCACGAGCCCCAACGGAGCCGCGCCGGGCCGGTCGGACGCGAAATTGGGCTCACGCGTGCGGACACAACCACTCGGAACTCATCAACCGGCGGAGGAAGAGACGGTGCGTAGCCGCATTACTCGTTCCACAGACAGCGACAGCGCAAAGCCCGAACACCTCGTACGGAGCGTAGCCGAGTGTTGTGAAGCCAGCGATAGATGTTCATTGTTCAGTGATAATGTTGAATATATGCGTAAATAATAATTGATAGTGCAACATAAGCTAACATCAGCGGGGTTCATCATGCATCGCATAGACAGACTAACACGAAATTGCACAGCCGTTCCTGGTAATGAACGGCGTCATTGCCATTCCTAATAGCTAATAGTAGGTACGCTTTTCGCACCCCACGACCCTGGCCTGCGGGCTCTCCGCTGCGTATTTGTATCGACCGTCGGCCGGTTGCCACGACACGCATCGCTCCATGGCCTGGGTCACGGACCGTCCGCCTGCCGACTACTCATTGCCCACCGCTGCTCCAGGCTCCATTGAGGCACGCACGCGCCGCGCACACGACTCGCCGGATCCCGGAGCCGGCGCGGCGGTCGGAACGGAGCGCTGAATGGTGTGACGTCATCCAGCCGGCAGCGGCGGTGGCGGCGGCGGTGGCGGTGGCGGCGGCGGTGGCGGTGGCGACGGCGATCACAGCCCCACCCCAGGCCCCGCTTCGTCAGCCGTGGGGTCGTAGTTGAGGTTCACTGCCACGGTCGCTGAAAAAGGCACCGCACTGGGCGTAACAGATTCCCAGATAACGTGAAGTATTAGACCGCCTCAGCGAGTGTGTAACATAACTGTCAGAGAGAGACCGAGAGCTGGGGCATTCCACGATAGATCGTACCAGGCCCGTCACCCTCATCTCTCAGATTTTAATGAAAATCGGTCCTAGGGGTAATCATAGGCCCAAAAGACGCCTGGCAAAATATCAGACTTCTCAGATCAAAACTTTTTGAGTTATATTGCATTACATTTTTTTAACCTCGGTTTGTAACGGTGAGTTTGATGGCCTATAACTCAAGAACGGGTTAAGCAACCAACAAAAAGTAAATAACTTTAAGCTTGCGATGAATCAAAAATTAATATTACTATTTAAAAAATCCAAAGAAAAATTTGCATTGTTGAGCAAAAACCTTAATCTTTTTTCATTTGCCTCTAATGACTTTTGGGACCGAAATTTTTCACATTTTTATTTTTTCAAAATAAACTTCATGTCATTGCAAATCGACATGCAAAAAATTAGAAAGGTGTTCTTTCTATAAGATCCTCATTTTCCCGCAAACAAAATGGGTTTCGGAGGGGTTGATACGACCCCAGCACGCCGTTTCGCTTCTAATGGAGCTAGAGCCTCGCGGAAAAAACATGCGTGTGTGCCGTTACAATTCGCAGCGATTGGTACCCGATTTTAAGGTCTCAGGTTAACCGGTAGCGTCTGAGGTCAGGTCAAGTGACTGAAGTTACGGGTTCGGTTTTTAGTAAATAACTTCGCAAAAAATGGCCGCAAAGCCACGATTTTGGCATCATTGTGTTCGCCTAGCTCAGGTGCATCGAATGGTATACTTTTTGCTAGGGTGAGGTCAACTTAAGTAGTTGACCTCGGGTCAAGGTCAGGTCAGAGCCCCTCAGGTCACGAAGCTGGGCAAAGGGTATCATATGGCATATCATTCGATTTGGAAGGTCTTCCCGAGTCCATTGGTGGCTTTCCCGACTCTCTAGCTCCATTTGATCTGGAGTTATTGACGAAAAACTCGTATGACCCTAGTGACGTCATAAATGACGTCACGCAAGGTTAACAATGTAAAAGTGAAGCATTGGATTTTGCAAGGAGTGCATGAAATCACGATACCATGTACGTGAGATAGTTTTAGATCATTCTCGGCGCCAAAATAACAGTTTTTATATTTCCCCATTGACTTATAATGTAGTGATGTCACGTGACCGACCTGACCTCATGTTCCTTAAAAAATTCCCACCTATACAAGTTGTGTGACCTCTGGAGGACGGGTTCCGGACAAAAAGTCAAATGGTAAAAGGTAAACGGATGATTTGTCAACAGACATTACGTCAAAAGCAAGAAGTCAAAAATCTTAGAAGTCAACAGGTAAAAGGTCAACAAAGAGGAAAGTCAAAAGGCAAAAAGTCAAAAAGGATAAAACGTCAAAAGATAAAAAGTGAAATTGCCAAAAAGTCAATGAACAAAAAGTCAACTAGCATAGAAGTCAAAAGACAAAAAGTCAAATGGACATAAGGTCAAAAGACAAAAAGTAAAAACGGCAAAAAGTCAAATTGCCAAAAAGTAAAAAGAACAAAAGTCGAAAGACAAAAAGTGAACAGGACATAAAGTCAAAATAAAAAAGACGGAATACGGCAGACGCCGTTTCTTCTACAGAACTGCCGATGTTTTCAATCGTCTTCCCTCTAGAATCTCAGTCAGACGCATCGGTGCATTCAAAAGGCGTCTCCGCGCCTATCTGGCCGACGCAATGACGTAACAATGTCCAGTGCTGACACAGGTGGCGCAACGCATGCGTATGTCTGTCTTTGTAGTTTGTAATGCGCGTGTTACTTATCATCCCTCTATGTAATATTTCGCTTATCACCTTTTATATGACTCTAGGCATGAAAAACCGGCATGATACTGGATGACCTTACGATGAATACATACATACAAAAAAAAAAAAACAAAAGGACAGAAAGTCAAAGGGACAAAAAGTCAAAAAACAACAAGTCAACCGGGCATGAAGTCGAAATAAAAAGTCAAAAGGTCAAAAAGTCAAAAAGACATACATATAGTCAAAGTCCAATAAGTCAAAAGGACAAAAAATCAAAGGGACAAAAAGTCAAAAGGACAAAAAGTAAAGAGGACAAAGGTCAAAAGACGAAAAGTCAACAGGACATAAAGTCAAATTACGAAAAATCCAAAGAAAAAAAAGAAAAAATCCAAAAACTCAAAAGGACAAGTCAAAGAGACAGAGTCAATGACACCTGGGCAATTCCACGACAAATCACCTAATTTTTTTCCAATTGTTCACCATGACCTCTCCGATTTTGCTCAAATTTGGCATGTAAGTTGACCTATGGGCACTACTTCGTCCCAGTAAATTTTTAGTCTCTAGGTCACAGGGGTCATGAAATATGGGTCATGCAAATTTTTAGGTTTTCCGGAACATTGAAATATAAAGTATTTTTTATCTCTGCAACGGTTCACCGGATCAAAAAAGGTTATATATGAAATAAGAAGCGCAAAGACTGGTGCGTCTAGCAAAAATGTGAACGAAATCCCAGGGTCATTTTTTGACCCTTTGACCTCGTGACCTTTTCTTGACCCCGTGACCTTTCAAATTTGTCCTATTTTAAAAATTCTGATTTTTTCTATCAGAGATGTCTTATCCATGCTCTTAATAGTGGTATGTGATTTGGTTGGTATATCGGACCCGTTGACCTCAAACTGAGGTCAACAATGTGGTCATGACCTGACATGAAAATGACATCTGCCGAGAACGTCGAGAATCATAGGCAATATGGGTGTCATATGAAAGCTTACTTCACGGAGAATACATTGGTGGTGTTTTTGAGTAGGTATGGGCCGGGTCAAGGTCACATTAGGTCAGTGACCTAACACAGCATTGTGTTCTTTGAAGGTGGCGTATTTTATTTGTTTGGTAAGCCCAGTGATCAGCACACAATAAAAAGGAAACAAAACGTCATAAAACACCGTCTGTCTTTATTCAAAAAGCACAGATAAAATGCATTCACCCATAAACACACACTCGCACAAACACACACACACACACATACATACACCTTCTTCGAGGAAGACCTTTCAAACAAACCTCAGTAACACACGCGGTGTGAAGAACGAGTCTCAGAAGACTAGGAGAGCTTGAAGGCTGCTATGGTGTGGGAGTCGAGCGGTACAAAGCGGTGAAACGTCCTGGTACCTACTATCTACCCTTCACCGTGCGGGCACTTGTGAACCGTTCTCTTTCATTTTCGTCTTCGTTCCTGCTATTTGCGTTGCCGAAACGAAGAAGAAATGCATTTTATCGGTAAGGTGGTCCTCACAGTATTACCAAAACCATCGCATGCGCTTTTGCCATGCGAGGTGGCAAAAAATCCACTCACATTGAACACCGAAATCCTCGGCATGATGACATATATTTGCAAAGTTGTAGGTATTTGTTCTTGTACTGGGACGCTGCTCCGTCAGAGAAGTAGTGTATTTTTTAGTCTTGGGCATTAATTTCAAATGTGGGGAATAACCACTGCCTGAAATGCCGCTTCAGCTCCCGCAACGCAAATAGCAGAAACGAAGACAAAAATGAAAGAACGCTTCACAAGTGCCCACATGGTGAAGGGTACTGTCGCCGACAAACTGTCGTTCGGAGTTCTTTTGTGGTTGGATGTGGACTGTATCAGCCCCCGTTCACGAGCTTCAGAATTCCTTTACCGTGACGTCATCACGGCGCATGAATTTTCCTTCACCCATAGAAATGCATGCAAAGCATGGTGTGTTTCAGGCGGGCTAAGGAGAAATCTAAGGCCTACATGTGTTCAAAAGACATACCACTAAGCCAATGGATTCGTCTCATTACGATAAATGGGGTTGAAATCGAAACATTCGGCCTATATTTATCTAAAATGGGCCAATCAAATGGTCCCTGCAACTCATAATGAAGGATTTCCTCTGCGTTGAAAAATTTGTTTCAAGTGTTTTTTATCAGCGACAAGGGAAATCCTTCATAATTGCTACCAGATTACTACCATATTCCCTCGCATTTCTGTTGCGCATTGCCTCACAAATCAGAGTTTTGTGAAGGTTATATTAATTTAATTGTCATATTTTGACTGATTTTGGCGATTTTCAATTATTTCAACGCAGCATGGATCAGATAGCTCTCATAGTTTGCTGAAGAATGTGGCTTTTGCTTGGTTATTTTCAAGTTATCTGTGATTTGGTGCGCCGTGATCGTAGCATTATACAAATTAAATCAACTTTAAAAATTGAATCAACTTTTGAAGTGAAGTTCACATGAAAAATCAAAAGTTCAAGCATAATAATTGTTTAAACATAATGATGCAACATGTGTCTCCCAGATGGAACTTATATTTTAATTGAAAACTGAAAATGGAAAACAGAAGATGGATCTGCGGAGTTACTGAGATCACAAGGTGCTCTTGATTGTTGGTAATTGAAGATGTTGAGAGAACTTGTGAATCTGCATACCAGTCCTGACTTGCTTCATTGTTTAAAACTATTTTAATTCTCATAATTGTGTAATGTGTAGTGACTGTGCACACTGCGCAGCACATGTGCGCAGAAATGTGCAGGTGGCTGGTAGGTGGGTTAAACTTCGGAGATGCGAATTTGGATGTCAGTTATAAAATTAATGGTTATGCCTTGTAGAGTAAGCTCTGCTGTTTTTTTGTAATTGTCTTTTTTATAATTGTAACCTACAATGCTGTTAGTTTCATTTTTATTAAAATGCTCGACCAGAATTTGCACTTGTTCATACATGAATGGCTAAGTTTGGGGTGTTTATTCAACCCTGACTGCTCAAGTTTTTCAAAGGCACATGACACAGCACGGCTAGATCAGCTGGTACCTACCTGTTGACTATTTTTGTTTTTGGTGGTGATGTGTTTGCTGTTTGTCTTTTGCAAGGTGGTCAATGAAATAAAACAATGTATTATTTTTGAATGTTTCCTTGACAGAAGCCAGGAGGCGGATTGATGTGTGCTGGTGAATGAGATGGTTCAAAAGCATTATCTGATGTTTTTCAATGTGCATAAGCCATAACTTCCCTTTCATATGCTGAAGTTTTAATAGCTTCTCAGTCTCTGTCATTTTCCTGAAATATTGGTGTAGATAAGAGATATCAGTACCTTGTCAGAGGTACCTGCCTTCTACTGGATGAATATTTAATTGGTTGGACGAAATGAACAGGTAGCCTTATGATAATGTAATGTGAAATCTTATTTCTATAAAACTTTGAAAATGAAGTTCTAATTATTCATATGTGCATACATTTTTGATGACTAAGAAAGTTTTCCACAAGAGTAGGAAATGTGGGAAAGTCTATCAAGTATCAAATAACACATTCTGAAGGCTCAATGCTGACAGAGTGCTGCCTCAAAGAATAACTGACTTGCTGGATTACGAATATTTCCTTATTTTAATTTTCGAATGTAATGTACAATACATTGCAGTGAAATAACAAAATAGTGCAGTAAAATAGTATTGGCGATGATCAAACAACACGTGCGCCATTGATGTCTGCAAAAATTGCTACCAGATTGCTACCAAATCCGTGACGTAGCTACGGCGCCTTTATTTCCCTAGTGAACCAACCTGAGTAGTAAAGTAATCTTGGACTGTATTTTATTCGGTGAGTTTGTGCGACATTCGTAGCTCGCCCGCCTGCTATGTGAGCACCTGGGTTTTTTGATATTCGGCGATTTTCAGTAGTAGATAGACGTGAAGATTTCCCGTAGAGGATTTATTGAAGTATACGCGAAGCAAGAAGCGGAAGCAGTTGTGAAGAAAACCGGTAGATGAAACACGCAGACACTGAGCACCATTCACATTCGCTGTACAATCTGAAGCACTGACACTGCCCCGCCGGGCGCGGCTGCGCGCAGGAGAGTCGGTCTGCGCGCGTGCTTCTGTACTCGGTCCCCGCTCAGCCGGGCGGGGCGTCGAGCGGGGCAGATCAGTCCGTGCGCACAGCGCGACGGTCGAAGTGAGACTCTGCCGGGGTCGTACGTGACCCACATTTTATACGCAATGCTTAAGACGTGTGCAAAACGAGTGCGAACTTGCACTGCAGCGGGGAGGTGTCTGAAGGCGCCAGCTTGGCGGCCTACGTGCCTTAAAACGACGTGTCTTTAATTTATATCTCGGTCTCGGTGGCGGCCGCGGCGCTGCTACGGCTCGGCAGCGTCGGCGGCACGCGTACCGACCGCCGGCCGCGTCTGCTCGCGGCCCCGCCCTGCACAACGCCTCACAACTCATCCTGAGTCTGGACGGGGTGACGGCGGTGCGGCGGCGGGACGGCTGCAGCGAGCGGCGGCGGCGCCGCGGTGTCACGGCGGCCGGCCGGCTATCACGGCGGCACAGCGGTAGCGCGGGTTGGTCCGAACACTTTCGTCGGTGACAGGTACCAGGACGTTTCACCGCTTTGTACTGCTCGACTCCAATACCATAGCAGCCTTCAAGCTGTCCGAGTCTTCTGAGACTCGTTCTTCACAGCGCGTGTGTCACTGGAGTTTGTTTGAAAGAACTTCCACGAACAAGGTGTATGAATGTGTGTGTTTTTGCGAGTGTGTTTATATGGGTATGTGTGCATTTTATCTCTGCTTTTTGAATAAAAAAGACGTTTTATGACGTTTTGTTTCCTTTTTATTGTATGCTGATCACTGGACTTACCAAACAAATAAAATACGCCACCTTCAAAGAACACAATGCTGTGTTAGGTCACTGACCTAATGTGACCTTGACCCGGCCCATACCTACCCAAAAACACCACCAATGTATTCTCCGTGAAGTTAGCTTTCATATGACACCCATATTGCCTATGATTCATGACGTTCTCGGCAGATGTCATTTTCATGTCAGGTCATGACCACATTGTTGACCTCAGTTTGAGGTCAACAGGTCCGATATACCAACCAAATCACATACCACTATTAAGAGCATGGATAAGACATCTCTGATAGAAAAAATCAGAATTTTTAAAATAGGACAAATTTGAAAGGTCACGGGGTCAAGAAAAGGTCACAAGGTCACAAGGTCAAAAAATGACCCTGAGGTTTCGTTCACATTTTTGCTAGACGCACCAGCCTGTGCGCTTATTATTTCATATATAACTTTTTTTGATACGGTGAACCGTTGCAGAGATAAAAATACTTTATATTTCAATATTCCAGAAAACCTTAAAATTTGCATGATCCATATCTCATGATCCCTGTGACCTAGAGACTAAAAATTCACTGGGCCGTAGTAGTGGCCATAGGTCAACTTGTATGCCAAATTTGAGCAAAATCGGAGAGGTCATGGTGAACATGCCTAGGTGATCTGTCATGGAATTGCCCACCTGGATCATCAGTCATTACCAGTCATTACATGCATGAGATAACATTTACAAACAGCTGTGCACAATTAAGCAGGATGTTGCACAATATAACCTGCATCATTGAACATTGAAGCGAGACTGCCTCCATTGCGCGACTGACGGGGATTCCCATGGCCCGCAACCGCGACTCAGCTGGTCACACGGGCATGCTTGGCTGAAATCTGACACACATCCGTTGACACTTAGGTACGTGCTAGGTGGGAGCTCGCTCGCATCGTAAGGTTGTCATGAGGCAGCGTTACATGATCCTTCGAGACAACTGGCTGTCCCAGGCGCAGTTTACTGGAATTATTTCAACAAATATAGTAACCCAGAATGTTATCGATACGAAAGGTTCGCTTGTTCAAATTTCCTATATTGTGTAGGGAGACGTTTCTCATCAATTGATTCCGTCACGGGTTCTATTAGCGATTTCACACTTTTATTATAGTTCAAGCGTATTGTATGGTACAATTGGTACAATAGTAAAGCGCGTCGTTTCTTTTAGATAGGTGGAAGTTGGAACGAGAGGCAATTGTGTGATTGTCGGATTGTCCTGCCTTGAAAGGAACGCTCATATCAGCATCAACAAACAACCTGTTTCACGGACTGTTACAAATGTACTGAACCTGACGGACTGAATACAACAACTGTATTCACGGACTGCATATACAATTAAGGTGACCAGTTTTCATCGAAAGGTACGGACTGCATACAAGTAAGGTGACCAGTTTTTCATCGAAATGTATAGGTCAATTAAGTTATCGAGATGCGATTGCTATAAACACAATTTTTTTAGGACCTCGGAGCTGTGACGTCCAAAGAGAGGTGAGAAGTATAGCGCATTGTGGCCACCAGTTACTGTCCCTCTCCCTCATCTTCGCCTCCGCCCTACGTCTCCTTATCGGAACTGCCCCCCCCCCCCGCCACCAGCAGGCACAGTACGCCAACTTTATATAGATAAGTTCACATTCCCAATATCGTCTCCTTATCGGAACTGCCCCCCCCCCCCCCCCGCCACCAGCAGGCACAGTACGCCAACTTTATATAGATAAGTTCACATTCCCAATATACTTTTTAAAGCAAAGTAAAAATAGGTAGGAGCGTTCTTATCGGTAGTGTCGGGGCACGCACGGGGACGCGCCGAGACGCGCTATGCGGTCTCGGGCGCGGTCTCTGGGGGGTGGTGGTTGCCACCCCCCCCCCCCCCCCCAGGTAGTCTTTCTGCTCTGCACTCAACATTTTTAGAGCTAGAAGGCTGTTTTTCGTATAGCTGCTCCTCTATCCTTTCTTGATGTCCACTGAAAATTTCAAGTTTCTGTGATTTTTGGTTTCGGAGAAATGATCTTGTTTTTCAGGTCATGGCATGACCCAAATGGCCAATTCTCAACATTTTGCGTTTGCCATGGGCCTTGTGAGCTTTTGACACCTTGATTTCGGCCTTTTTTTGCCAGTCATACCTCCCACCTATCGTGGAACATGTTGTTCGACGATGTACAGGTGTCAAGGTCAGGGTCAAGGTCAACCTAGGTCATCTAAGATAATTGCGTTTTAGGCAAGCTGAATTTACTTTTTGTGAAGTTTTTTGACTGCATTTTTGGTAAAAGCTTCTCAGATCATGTAATATGGAAACAAAAACAATCGGTGCACACATCAGTATACACACAGAGACACACACAGACATAAAAACACATATAAATGACCTTGACCTAACTTGACCTGAAATGACCTCAGCAGCAAAAATCTGGTCGGGTAGTGTGACAAAGAGGTTCTAGCTGGCTTGGCACCAGAAAACAGCATCGTCATCGGTATATGATAAGCAGCGCACTTGATATCCAACGGTGACCCAAAAAAGCAACAATTTTTAGTTTGACCTGACCTGGAAGGTCAATGACTGACCTGAGAAGGTAAAACTGGGTATCATTGGATTCGTCTCTTCCCAAAGAAACTTTTTGGTCTTTACAGCTAAGCTTTATCTCCAACAGGAACGAAATGGCGCGGGAGGGGTGGCAAGCCCCCCCCCCCCATGTGCGTTCTAGGATGGGAAAATGGCATGTGCGGGCGAGGGTTAAAGACTACTTTTGCTGTTAACTGCATTTTGCGCATCAACTTTTCGCGCACCTATTAACTATTTGCTTGTTGACTTTTTGTGTGTTGACTTTTTGTGTGTTGACTTTTAGCGTGTTGACTTTTAGCATGTTGACCTTTCGCGTGTTGACTTTTAGCGTGTTGACTTTTAGGCGTGTTGACTTTTAGCGTCTTGACTTTTTGCGTGTTGACTTTTTGCGCGTTGACATTTTGCGTGTTGACTTTATGCGTATTGACTTTTAGCGTGTTGACTTTTAGCGCGTTGACTTTTTGACATGTCGGCTTTTTGTCTCTTTGACATTATGTCTTTTGACTTCTTGCGTGTTGACTTTTAGCTTGTTGACTTCTGGCGTGTTGACTTTTTAGCAGGTTGACTTTTTGTTCATTTGACATTTTGTCCTTTGACTTCTTGCGATGTTGACTTTCTGTCTGTTGACTTAATGTCCTTTGACTTTTTATCCGTTTACTTTTAACGTTTTGACTTTTCATCCGGGAATCCTGGAGGACACCATGTATGCGTCCTGTAACTTTCATCTCGGACACAGGGACCGCGGATTCCGGGGGGCAGGGTGTGCAATTGCACACCCTGAAAATCCTGAGGGTGTGCAAACACCTATTTTTGCACACCCACAGTTCGGTGTGGGGGCCCATGCGGCCCTGGCGCTTGAGTGTCCCAAGCCGATTCTCGAGGACCCCAGCGCGAGCCTGATGGCCCCGCACCGGTGCCTGAAGGCGTGAACAGGTTCTAGTGTTATCTCAGGGGTTATCTCAGAACCCCACCCACGCCATTTTTTAGCGCTCCCACCGGCTCTTGAGGGCCCAGGCCGATGCCCGAGGGCCCCAAGTCGATGTCTAAAGGTCCCACGCCGGTGTCTGAGTACCTACATGGCTAGCTCAGGGATCCACGCCAGTTTCTGAGGGCCCTAACCGGCTCTTGAGGGCCCTGCCCCCTGCCCTCCTTAACCCCCTCTTGGGGCCGATGCCTAAGGGTCCTGCATCAGCACCTGAAAGCCCACAGAGTTATCTCAGGGCCCCATACCAGTTTCTGAAGGCCCTCACCGGCTCTTGAGGGGCTCCAGACCGATATCCAAGGACCTCTAGCCAATGCCCGGGGGCGCAGGCCGATGCCCGAGGGCCCCAAGCCGTTACCCGAGGGCCTTACACAGCTATCTCAGGGTATAATGCCACATTCCGAGGGCCCTAACCGGCTCTTGAGGGCCCCAGGCCGATTCCTGAGATCCCCAGGCTGATGTGAGTGGGCCGACCGACTGAGGCGGCCCCTACGTCAGTTTCTAAGGGCGTCCACGACCGCCGTCTGGTCAAAGCTGATCTCTGAGGGCCCTACGCAGGTTTTTAAGTGCACTCAGCTCTTGTTTAGGATCTCACACCGGCCTCTGAGATCGGATGGCTTATGCATGCCGCAGAGGAGCCCTTACCGGCTCATGAGGGCTCCGTGCTGACAGTTGAGGGCCCCATGCCAATACTCGAGAGTCCCATTCAGTAATCTCAGCGCCCTACACCAGTTTGAGGAACGCCGTTCGGCCAAGGCTGACATCCGAGGAAAGCCCTTTGCAAGCCTCGAAGTGTCCTCACTTTCTTTTTTAGGATCTCACACCAACCTCTGAAGTCGCAGGGCTAAAGGATGCTTCTGATAACCCTCACTAGCTCGGACCCAAATCGATGCATGATGACCCGACAGAAGTGCCTGAGTAGCCCACACAGTAATCTCAGGGCTCACACCAGTTTCTGAGGGCCTACCTACACGAGCGCTTTTTGGCCAAGGTCGATGTCTCGGGGCCCTATTCAGGCATCGAGGCTACTCGGGCGCCAAGAGACGGTGGGGGACCTCCAGGCGAGCTTGTTTGGTAGTACTTGGTACCCCATGGAGCCGGCGAACGGTGTCAAAGAGCCCGGTGTGGGGGCCCAAGAAGCGGCGTGGGCATCCATATTTCTATGTACCTACATGAGGTATTCCAGAGGCCGTTATGGGACCTTCAAAGACCGTGTGCGGTGCGCCGGTGACCCTTAGAATTGCCGGTGTTGGGTCTCAGGAGCTGGCGTGCGGCCTTTATGGGCCCCAAAGCCAGCGTGTGGGCCGTAGAGCAATGGGGAAGCTAAGGGGGCCGGAGGCCAGACCCCCATAGGTCATAGGGGCCAAATCGATGGGCCCAAACATCCCGCCAGCCGTGTTTTATTTTTAAACTAATTCATGTAATCCATGATAAAAAAGAAGTGTGCCAACATCAACTGTGCAAAAGGGCTCTATGAGGCCCGTAGGGGCCCTTGAAGGTCACTGTAAGCCTTTAGGGGCCTGCTTGGGAAAATCGGAGATCGATTTGGATCACGTTGCATGCATGCATGTGCATTTACTCTGCTCATGCATGCATCTCCTGACCGTAAGATGCTCGCTCAGTCATCTTACGACCGTCAATTTTGAAGGCTTTCCCGCCCCGCTTCCTTAGAACCGGCTTATTCCGGAGCAGTGGCGGCGCTGACTTTTTGGAAGGGGCCCGGCGTGAGATGGGGGCCCAATCGCCGCATCTTGCACACCCTACGAGAATTTGAATCCGCGGTCCCTGCTCGGACAGCTATGGTCATTGGCGTCCAAAACAATGTCAGAACCAAACAGCCTTTTTCACCCTCGCGCTTATAGGAAAGAGGGTTGGATAAACCCTCTTTTCACTTTTTTCAGATGACTCAGACTTCAATTGAAATTTCAGTAGCCCGTGATGTCACTAGGCAGCTTTACCACGCCATTTGTAAGCTCCCCTCCCAAAATCACTATTCGAGACCGTTATCGTGACGTAAAATAAATGCATTTATAAAAAGAACACCTTCTTAATTTTTTGCATACTTCTTAACAATGAGCCAAATATTTTTTTAAAGAAATAAAAATTCAAAAAAATTTGGTCCCAAAGTCCAAAAAATACAAATGAAAGAAAACTCGATATGTCATATATCAAAAATAGCGTATTTTTCGAAATTTCAAAAATACATATTAATCTCTGTTTCATTGCAAGTTCAATGTTATATAACATTTGGCATTTGAATAATCCGTCTTAGAGTTACAGCCCGCCAAACTTAGCGCTGCAAAGCAAGATCCAAAAAATGTTATACACCATAACTAAAAAAATACTTATCTGATAAGCCTGAAATTGTTACAGGTGGATTCAGAGCCCCTAATTACCCCTGAGACCAATTCTCGTCAAATTCCGAGAGATGAGGGTGTCAAATTGGAAAAAAGTGGTACGATCTATCGTGGAATGCCCCAGCTGTCTCCGCCGATAGGGGAGCTCATCGCGGCCCTCTGAGACACCGGAGGTCATTACCGAATGGTCCGCAGGATTGGGATGCGGGATGCGGGTCAGATAACACAGGTGACACCAAAGGCGGCGGAACGGGGAGGGCAACGGGGCACCGTACCCCCTTTGATTTTAGCATTTTAACATTAGCCCTATGGGCGTTGCATGGAAAGAATGGGACCAAAAGTCGGCAGTGTCCCCCCCCCCTTAATTGAAGGTGTTCCGCCGCTACTGGGTGACACCCCAGTGCGTCCGGTGCAGACTGAAGAGCAGTAGGTATACGATCGGCTACACGGCCACGGTACGGTATCGCACGCGGCACGGCACTGCACGGAGACGGTACGGTGTTGTACGGTGTACGGCATACGGTGTCAGTACGGCACTGAACGGTAAACGGCTCACGGCGACAGTACGGTGTACGGCACCGGGTCAGTACTCAGTACAGTGTACGGCACACGGCGACAGTAAAACGGTGTTGTACGGAAACCGCAACGGACGGATGTGGTTTGTGAATCACAAACGGCATCAGAGGCAGTGTAGCATGCATCATGACCACCAACCGAGGACATCGCAGGATATAGTTAGGTAAGGGTTATTTTCGACACCCAATCTGCCTTAATTCGTCCGGTCGTAGGTCAAGGAAAACGGATAAGGAAATACACGCTGTGTACCTATGCGAAGTAATCAACGGATACACTCATGATGCATATAGGTTGCAATCGGACAAAAGCAAATATTTACAGGCAGAACTACACCGCAAAACCGACATCGATATCGACGGGTACCAAAATGGAAGCAAATCTGTATCAGCCTGGGGCCACGGTGCAGTGTTTATCATTCTGCTGCAGCACACACATTTAGCCCGCCCACGCAACCATAACAGTACCTACGACGTTATCACATGCATCTCATCAACATGTAATTACGCCCCTGAGAATCCACATCTGCACATACGACCACGCACGAGAAACCCCAGGTGTTCCCTATACCATTTTCATCATCATTGAGGAGCTCGTCTATATATAGACGCACCTGAGCAGCAGTACTCCGCCTTGGTAGGCGCTCCTGTCGTGAAAGACCGCATGCCAGCACCAAAGCAAAGTTGGTGCTGCGGTGGACTGCGGCAGCTAGCGCCTTCTGCGCGTACACGATAAGATACACCGCCGGTCGGTGTCGCGCGGCCGGCGCGGCGGCGGGGAGGGTGCCGGGGGTGCATTATCGGCACCCCGCGGCCAGATGGCCCGGCCCGACCGCGTCCGGCCGCGGCGCGTATACCGTCACAGCCGCGGTGTGTCAGACAGGACTCGGAGCGTCGGCGGCGGGCGCAGCAGTGCTGCCAGATTTGGAGGATTTCCGCAAATCTGGAGGATTTTGAACTCTATTTGCGGACAAATTTCGCTTTTGGAGGATTTTTGATTCTGGAGGAAAATCTGGAGGATTTGTCGCCCGATTATTGTATTCAAATTCATGGAAAAATATAACACATTCAAGACTAAAAAGGCATTTTCCTGCCCAGCGTCACCCTGCCCGTTAGGATATATATCACGTCCTTTATCACCGTGAGACTGCAGAATGTCTCAGTCTGTAGCTATATCTACGAGGGTACCAAACTACTGGCGGATCTAAGGGGGACATTTGGGGCAAATGCCCCCGGCCCCCCTGCAGCGCCCGCAATCGACGAAAATTTTCGTTTTTTTAGGATAAAACGAAAACTAAATAACTTTTATAAGAAAAAGTATGTTTTAAACTGCACAGCAGTGCGAAAGGATTCGAAATCCGATGAGTTTTTAGAATTTGGTGAAACTTTTTTGGGGGTATAGCCCCCCGCAGCGTCCAAGACCGCCTTTCTTTATCTACCAATAGGATTTGGAGGAATCGGGAGGATTTTTGTAACTTATCTGGAGGATTACAGCCTTCCCCATCTGGCAGCACTGGGGCGCAGCTCAGTGTCAACGTGACGAAACAAGCCGACCCGAAATGGGACGCACCGGACGACAAAACAAGGGGCGACGGGGAGATAAATGCTGGCAAATTTTCACCAGCAACTGCCGGACGTGGACACTAAGCAGTCAGCAGTAAGCATTGTGACTGATGACTCAATCAATGGACAAAATGTTACAACAGTCAAGAATGTGACAGAAGGCGCAACCAACGATGATTAGCGGCACAACGCAATGGGGTTGGGAACTCGATTTTTTAAGAATGCATGAAAATGATCAAACTATTTTCACAGAATTTATGGTGCATACCATTGCCTCATAAAATCAATAAGCTGAGAGAAATGGGGGAAGAAAGATAGGAAACTTGTTTTGAAAAGTTCTTGAAAAAAGATGCTCTTGATGCTGTTACGTCACATGTCACCTTCTGCGGTTGACAAATAATGGCGCATCTGGCGCACCACAGATTACATGTTATATCAATGGGTGAAAGATGTTGTTTGCTTCACTCAGGGGGCGTCGAAGTCTAGTTCCTACCAAACTGGCACTCCCATGCCTACGTCACCACGAGGACGCCCGAGGGCATTTACATGTTGAAGATAGGGAAATTGCCATAGTTTAGAGCCGCCTGGAGGGCAACCTTGAGATAGATGATAATGTAAATGTGTGCTAATATGATCATCAACATGTTATTTATCCAAATCCAGGGCCAATTAATCGATATCTTGTCACGTTTTCCAGTGGTGATGCGCTAACTTTCGTGGTTCTTGCAGCCAATAAGGGTGCTTCATAGTGCGATTCAGCCGCATTATCGACTTTAATGCCATAAACCGCCACGGAACATATGATTTGCAGCTCCCTGGCGTGATAGCTGCCAGTAGGGCTCCGGAGTTGGAGTCATGAAGTCGGTCGGAGTTGACAGTTCTGACCTGAGTCGTCGAGTCGGAGTCAGAGTCGATTTTAAAAGCAGGAGTCTGAGTCAGTCACCGAAATTCGATCCCCTCCGCAGACCTATCAGGGTTCCGTAGTCGGAGTTGTAGTCGGTCCGAATGGACAGTTCTGACCAGAGTCAGAGTCAGAGTCGATTTTGAAAGCCAGAGTCGGAGTCGGAGTCACCAAAAATCCATTGCCTCCGCAGACCTGCTAGGGCTGTGGAGTCAGAGTCGGTCAGAGCCAACATTTGAAATCAAAGTCATAGTTGATTTTTGAAAGTCTGAGTCAGAGTCGGAGTCATCAAGAAACCCATGGACGATCCGCAGTGCCATGCAGTAAGGGCGCTGCCGATCGATGCTCTGAATTGCCAATGATTTATGAATTGAATGAATAGATGGCAATAAATTAGGTACCTTCTATTATTCATCCCTTGCCACTTGGAGGACTTACTTTCAGTAGAAAAAGACGCATTATTTGTTTGTTTATTTATTGACAAATATTTTTTGAGCAGTAAGGGATACAGACACAAAACACAATTATAGCACCTCGCTGGTGCAAATCATTGCTAGATAGATACTGAAATGTGTTGCCATTGAAGAATCTACTGATTTTCCTGGCGGCTCTCGTTTTCAAGTAACAAATGGTCTTGTAAGATCTCTTGATTGCTCACCGTCTGGCGTCTAGTTCAAAGGTTTTCTGAAAGCTAATCAAACGTTACCATGGCTGCTCTTGATGGCATAGCGCTTGCTGGTTCTGGGTTCTTAATTGGTGGTTCTTGCGTCTGATCCTGTTGCTTCATCTTCCATCACATCACATTAAATTTCTAATGGAACAGACACTTCTACCTTTTATTTCACAATCAGTCGACTTGTATTTACCCATGTGGCCTGCTGGCCCTTTTATTTCCACGATAGAATCTACCAATTATTGAAAAAGCCTCGGATAAAAAAGCAAGAAAAGTATGTCAAGTTAAATAATTGCGACGGTCCTAGAAAACCAGATAAAAATATCAAAAAGCTTGTCCATCTCACTTCCCTCACTTCATAACAAAAAAACACGCAGCAAAACATGCGAAAGAGTCCTTAGCAACGCCTTAGCAACGTACTTGTCTGAAGTGCGCAATATGTGTCGCATCTGGAAAATTTAGTAGCTACTTGATTATTCAACTAGAGTTGGACTATATAAGCTAGGCTTTTATATAGAAAATAAGTGTTTGCTTATTGAATTTATCGCAACTGGTTGCTTAACTTCAAAATAATGATTTATTACAGAAAAAGCTTGTTTGCGACATATTTGTAAAGAAACAACGGAAATAGCTTTGACTCGTACGCTATTCTAGTACATTTTTGGTAGAAAACTTCGTCCAACCTTATGTTTTAGGGCCTTGGCTTCACTCTGCCATTCGCGCTGTTTTTAACTTTAAATTATGCTAAAACATTTACGGATGAAATGTTCAGTGTCAAAAATTGATGTGTCTGCCGTGTACTATATTCCCACTTAACATGAGCGCGTGATAAACATTTTATGTACCTCGAATTTTCAAATGATAAAGATGATGAATCGGAGGATGCTGAAAAGCAAAAGCTCATTCCAATATTTGGACTACTTTACGATTAAAATGTTTACATTCCTGTCATCTTATTGATCATTTATTTGTTCTTTTTTATGAAAATAACTTAAGGCGTTGAGAACCGATTTAATTTCTATCTACCGTGCCTTAACTTACCAGCAACAGCAATCTATCTACGCCCTACGGTGGCAAGGGAGACTGTGAAAGAAGCGTAAGATGGATTCTAAACAATTCTTTTGTGATATACTGAAGGGCAAAGTGCAGAGAAGAGCGTACAAGTCCTGTTTTGTGCCAGGCTGTTGCAGTAGCACTTATGAAACTCCGAAAACGATCTTCGTTCATGTCCCGAACAACATTACCCTGTGAGGAGATGATCGTCTGCAATAGCAGGAAGAGCTGATGCAAGTACTTTGAAATCCACTATCAAGTCGGTGCTATTGTTGTAATGATCACTGTGAGGTGAGATATTTTGTGCAAGGGCTGAGTGTAATGCCCAGGAAATGACCTCCATTCGCCCCCTGACCGGTCAGGGTTATAAAATTTGAGTGGATGGCGGTCCGTTTGGGGTTCAGATGTCAATTGTATTTTGTTACTGTCAAACAATACATGTTATGCTGGCAGCGAATGTGTGTAACGTCGTTTTTCGAAACAGAAGTTAGAACTGTAACGGCAGAGTGCTTGCTGGTCTCATCGTAAGTATTGTAAGTGTTGTAAGCAAAAGCATTGTCAATATTGTAAGTATTGTGAGCATTGATGTATGGTAGATATCACCTCACATGATCTCGGCTCAGATAACCCTCTCCGGTGTCCCTGTCAGTAAATGGCACCTGGATCATTACAGATAAGATAATTTGTCATAATTCTTAAAGAATTGGGTGGTTTTGGCTCGTTTACTCGAGGTGCAGGTCGCATTTCAATACTTTTCCAATAGGCTTGCAATGTAAAGGTCACGACTCTGACCTAACCTCAGGTCACAGATCAAAAATTCTGAGATATACAAACGACACATACTGCAGGTACTGTTTTGAAGGGGTTCCGGACAAAAAGTCAAATGCTAAAAGGTAAAAGGATGATTAGTCAACAGACATTACGTCAAAAGCAAGAAGTCAAAAATCTTAAAAGTCAACAGGTAAAAGGTCAACAAAGAGGGAAGTCAAAAGACAAAAAGTCAAAACGGACTAAAAGTCAAAAGATAAAAAGTGAAATTGCCAAAAAGTCAACGAACAAAAAGTCAACTAGCATAGAAGTCAAAAGACAAAAAGTCAAATGGACATAAGGTCAAAAGACAAAAAGTAAAAACGGCAAAAAGTCAAATTGCCAAAAAGTAAAAAGGACAAAAGTCGAAAGACAAAAAGTGAACAGGACATAAAGTCAAAATCCAAAAAACCAAAAGGACAGAAAGTCAAAAGGACAAAAAGTCAAAAAACAACAAGTCAACCGGGCATGAAGTCAACATAAAAAGTCAAAAGGACAAAAAGTCAAAATCCAAAAAGTCAAAAGGGACAATAAGTTAAAAGGACATAAAGTCAAAATCAAAAAGTCAAAAGGTCAAAAAGTCAAAAAGACATATCGTCAAAGTTCAAAACGTCAAAAGGACAAAAAGTCAAAAGGTCAAAAAGTCAAAAGGACAAAAAGTGAAGAGGACTAAAGTCAAAAGACGAAAAGTCAAAAACTCAAAACTCCATCAGAGCCAGACACGGCCCGCCCCGTCCACTGATCTCATCTGCCTGCCCTGTATAACGCGACCACTGCCACCGGGCACCGACCGCAGGCCACCCACGTCAGGAGCAAACAGCGAAAACCTGAACGGCTCGAACCAGGGCTCGAGCCGCGTTTTCACTATCGGTCGGCCTTGGAGAGGGTCGCTCTTCCACTGAGCTACTGGGGCGGGCATCTTTAACCTCGGAGTAGTTTCTACGTTTTTATGCTTCCCGTGTGTACATTAACCCTCGCCCTGGCAGAAAAAGTTATATGCGAAAAACTTTTGACCTGTTTTTAGCAAAATTTTTACATTTATACCCCCTCAAAAACCCCCTAAATATTGATCTAGAGCAACCAAATTTGCACAGGAGCGAGAACTCCAGGGAGGGGGCCCACCTACCGGCCAAATTTGGTGTTTCTAGGTGCCATAGGAGCCAATCGCGAGGGGGGTCGCATCAACCCCCCCCTGCCAGGCCGTGTTATGAAAAATGCCCTGCCAGGGCGAGGGTTAAAAAATCAATGACCTATATATTTTTACTTTACTATACTGTCGATGCCATTGCTGCCATAAAAATTAATAAAATAAGCAAATCAATAAATAAAAATTAGAAAACGTTATATACAGAGATTAACACACAAAACCATGTATTATTAAAACACATTTTGCCGATAACAGTGTCGGGCGAACAATGACACGAACAGAACAGTAGGCACGTAGTCTTTGGGAGCTGCTCCCAGTGCCTCGCGTTGGCACAACAAATGTTTTAATCTTGGCTGCGATGAAGTGCATCATGCACTTTTTTAACGGAGCATTGACAACGGCAATGCCCATATCAGAATCGGGGTGCAAGCGCATGTACTGTATCACAACTTCGATGAAAACACCCACGCTTATCACTCTGCAGTCTGCACCACGCTGCCACTCAGCTTACATTGTGTAGTTGTGAGCGACAGCCCGCAGAAACTCAAGTGTTGTCAAGTGCCCTCCGTCCCTTCGGTCCACCAGCCTCGTCAGCCTCTCGGCCAGCTTGGCCCACTGGGGCTTTTGGTTGCGCGGGAGCGCCCCGGCCACCACCCGGTCAATCTCACCCCGCCAGTGGTCCTCCTCCTGACGCAGCCGTTGCAGGAGGCGGTAGATGTTGGGACTCGCACAGTCCACCACACCCCTAAACCTCCTGTGCCAGCCTTCGATGTTGTTCGTCGTTCTTGCCAGTCCCGCCGCCGTTCTATCGTGCTGATTCCATAGTTCCGGCTTGAATGTTGCTCGACGCCCCTCATCAGCATCTCCGACGTATGTGGCGTTGAAGTATGCTGTCAATGGTAGAGTTTCTGGTGGTAGGATCCCCAGCAGGAACATGAAACTGTCCGGGACTTCAGCGGCCGGCAGGAATGCGAGCGCAGGGATGGTGCGGACCTGAAGGTAAGACAATGTTCAGAAGCACGAATGCACTAACTTGTCTTGCGGCCTCATTTTACATTCACTTTGCTGACATTTATGTTTTTTACCATAGTAAACAAGATACTGATAGTTCTAAAAAAAAACTACCATGTGGAGCAGTAATGTTAACGTTTTCATAACGAATTCAATGTCAGGTTAAAACCAGATCGATTAAGCTGACGATCAGGATAAATTTAGCTAAAATAGACTTCGCATGAGAAATCACGAGACGAGCAAAAATAAGCCTAATGACGTCATTTTCTATCATAACTGTGCACATGGAATTTTTTATTTAGATTTATCAATGTCAATCAATGTCAACGTCATATGCATTGCAAAATCATTTTAACCCTCGCCGGCACAGGGGGGTGATGCAACCCCCCTAAGGTTTTTCGCAAATAATTCGCGTAAAAAGCGGCCGATCGCGACGAAACTTTCAGTACCCTCGCATTGATCAATTTTACACCTACCCTGAAAATTTCATGACCCTGACCCAAATGACCTTTGACCTGTGACCTACTTTCCGAGACCATGTTTGGCCGGAATCGCGACTCGGCGTATGTCGGCTCGCATTAGCCGCGCGTTTGCAAGCTTTTCGTGGTTTAAAAACGTTCAAACATGTGATTTGATGTTGCTCCCATGCATTAGAGTGGATGTCAAGGTCACCTGAAGGTCAGGTCAGGTCATTGACCTTTGGTGACCTCGGTTCACTTTTTCCAGTTTTATATGTTTTTAAGCTAGTTTTTGGAGCTGATTTCGAATTTAGCAACCATTTGAACGTTTATGAAGTAGTTTTGGTGGCTTCGTAACATGTTACGAAGCTGTTAGGGGCGGTTGGCACGTATTACGAATACCCGTCACGACCCCTACCGGTTGACCTGACCTGACCTGACCCGACCTGATCTAAATGCTTAAAGACATCATCTCTGATCAAAAATAACACGATATTCGTGATCAGCACCACGGAAAACCTCATAGCAGCCACACTTTACGACATTCTAACAGGTCCCGATTTTCCCGATTTTCGGGTCATTGACCTGACCTGGAAGGTCACCCGATGACCTAGGACCTTAAAATTGGATGTCATAGGCTTCCTCTCGTGACGGGCAACACGCTCGTTTTTTTCCGCGAAGCTCTAAATGAGGTAATGCACAAATAAATCTGAGAATCTGAGAATCTAGCTCGATCAGGGGTCAAACGCGAGGGGGGTCATACCAACCCCCCCCCCTTGTGCCGTCGAAGGACGCAAAATGGCCTGTGCCGGTGAGGGTTAATGAAGAAAACGAGCGAGGTGAGGGGGTGTGTTGAGAGATCATGAACAAAGTTGATGTCAGAAAGCTAAAATGAAGGTATCCCACCATAAGAGCGAAGTCAGCATCTGTTGCGTACAGACGTGCGAGGCCGAGCTCTTGTGTCTTGCGCCACACCGCCTGGCTGAAGTGAAAAAAGCATAGCGACCGTTCCTTTTCGGGGAACACTTCTTCAAACGCCTGCAGCGCCGCCATCTCCAAATCTGTGATGACCGTTCCTGTCAGGTCAGTGCCGGGGTATCTCAGCAGAAGCCTCTCGCGGAGCGCCAGAAACATCCTCACGTATGTGTTACGGGACTTGTTCGGCAGCAGCGCGTACGCGCAGGGAACGATCCTGTCGTGGACTGTGGCATGTACTGTGTATAGCTGCGTGAAGATACCAGGAGCCACCTGAAACGTGCCATCTGCTCCCCAGTGGGGGGACTGCGATAGGTTACGGAGACCCCAGTCACTAGCAAAGATGAGCATGCGTGGTCCTGGTTCGTCTCTGCTGTCGTAGATCAAAAAGTTCTCTGGCGGGCATCCTGGTCGTCCAATCGTGAAGCAATCGTCTTCTCTCAGCTCCAACTCATCTGCCGTCAGAGGCTGGGCAGGAGTACCGTGCGCTTGGGTGCGATAGCGCCTGACGTTTCGCCTGCTGTCAGCTGCCTTCGGCATGTCTGTACGTGCTGCGCGACTCATGCCCATCTCAGCCTCGACACATATAACCGAAATAGGCTCAACTGTTTCCATTGCACGCTTCTTCATCTCAGCCCTCGCCTTTGCCCGTTCTATGATAGAAGGATTTGGCGCATGTGAGTGGCTTTTTGTTGGGGTGACCACGCCGTTTTCCACCACCGCTCTTCCCTTGCAGCTTTTCGACGTTTTCTGGCTGCACTTCATGTAAATCGTGTCACCCCTGGCGCTATCTTGCGTGTAGAAGTATCCCTCATGGCTGATTCTTCTCTTCTTCGTACCCTCTATGACCTCCATCTCAGGACGCGACGGATGACAGAGAACTGCAACAAAACGGAACACCATTTATTATTATAACGTAAGGATGTATTATTAATTCTGTAAAAAGTTTTCACAAAAAAAAATCTGACCTCGTGTGACATTGGGTGAGCTCAATGCCAATGGTAGGCAGGTTAAGTTTGTAGGTCATGAAGCGCAAATGGGTCTTAATTATAGATTTTGACTCGCTCCTGTGGGAGGACACGGGAATGCGGGGTCGGGGACTCCCCGGGCCGGCGCCTGAGCGAGCAGGTGGCCGACGACGGCGGGGTTTCCCCTGCCCGGCTCGCGGCCGACTGCGCCGGTCACGCGGCGCCGGGGCGGCAGCTGGCCGACTGCGCCGCGAATCCCACCAACCGGCCGCCGATTAGCATCAAGGAAGGGCAGTGCGGGCCGCGGAGTGGTAACAGGAAACGACTATGAATTAGACGTTAGAACAGGTAGGCGCTACTTAAGCGAACGAACGAATAAATAGAGAAAAGAATAGATAATAGGCAAGCGCCACAAATTTAAACGCACGAGCGCACCTCCGAAACGGAAGAAAATTAAAATTTACATATTTAATTGGCTGTGGAGAGTGGAGTAGCAGATTAAATATCCGAGATATAACACTGAAATAAAAATATCGCTATTTTTAAAAAGTCGCCGTGACGTCACAAGCAAGTTATTCGCGATTATCTTGGCTTCTAGATGTCCGACCGACAGGGGACAGACATCAAATCCATCCCAATTTGTATGGCCAATCCAATTTAGCCATGCGATAAATACTTAAACGATTAGAGTTCGTTTTTTTTAGTTTGCCCCTCCCTGTAACGTCTTCTTGAACACAGCACGAGAATTGCTAGCTGAATTACTGAGAAAACTGGTTGGCGCACATTGTATTGGAGATATGAATAATATTCTCAAAATCAGTTTTGAACACCAACGATGTAACGTTAATGTTAAACGCCGTGCAATTTGTTTATTAGTTCGGACATAATTCTTGAGAAGTCGTCTATCACTGTGGGGCTGTAGGTATGGGCAAATACGAGCTATGAGTCTGTGAAATAATAAGTAAATTTGATGAAACTGATCGCCTGTGAAATCTGGTGAAATCAATGTGCGCCAACCAGTTGTCTCAGTAATTCAGGTCGCAATTCTCGTGCTGTGTTCAAAAAGACGTTTACAGTGAGGGGCAAACTTAAAAAAAGAGCGAACTATAGGTAGAACACGAAAACCAGAAACCGATTCGCGAGAACGATGGGCTACGGACGAGTACTAATTAGTATTTATTTGCCACATGCCACGTAGTTAAACAAGTACCAAGCATGTATTAAGTGCTATGGCAAGTAATAAGTACTAAAGTAAGTTTCAATTGCTTGGCAAATGAATCGAAATACTTTGGCAAGTACCAAAAGTACATTAGCAAGTAACACTCACCTCACTCTCCACCACCTCTCTCCACGACCGGCCGCTCAGTCACCACACGCCTTCCTCCTGCGCGCCCGCTTAGTCGGCTGAGTACTGACCAGTGGGTCAGCCCACGCCCACCGCTGTCACTGCCGGCCGGCCGACTGAACGGCAACTGCATGACCCATGTCGCACCCACCCACCCCCACCCCACCCGCCACCGTCTCCCGTTTCCGGCCATCTTCTGTGTCTCTGCCTTGCCTGCCCCCAGAGCGGGATCTCGAAGCGTGGGAACGTTGAGCGTCTGGCCGCCGCCATTATTTCGCCGGGTGCGGCAGCGGCAGATCTATTCCATGGATTATATGCATGTTTATACTTTTTGAAATCGTCGTGTCATTCTACATCCATCAGTCTTCGTCCCATCTCGATGCGACTTTTCGTTCTCATGTTTTATCTCGTGGCGTTTACACTTTCCCCGCCCTCACCCCCTCACCCCTACGTCGAGCTCGGATCGCATTCCAATTTCCACGGCGCTCAGGCAGGGAATTCCCACGTCAGGCGGCCGGGCATAATTCTGCACCGTGTAACGGGAGATTCGTCGTGTTGTTTACATGCATGTGTATACTTTTTGGAATCGCCAAAGTATTCTGCATCCACCAGTTCTGATCCCATTTCGCTGTGACGTCTGGTTCTCAAGCTAAAAAT
This sequence comes from Amphibalanus amphitrite, assembly GCF_019059575.1. Taxonomy (NCBI): domain Eukaryota; kingdom Metazoa; phylum Arthropoda; class Thecostraca; order Balanomorpha; family Balanidae; genus Amphibalanus; species Amphibalanus amphitrite. The sequence continues at coordinate 219,954 of NW_024882008.1, read as the reverse complement.
CGTCACAACCCGCCCGTCACTCTCCCTGACGCCACGGCCCACGCCGTCTGTCGCCCAGCATGAGAGATATCAGTTGTCGTTTTGCTGTATCGATACGAAAGGTTCGGTTGTTTCAAATTTCCTAATTGTGTAGGGAGACGTTTCTCATCAATTGATTCCGTCACGGGTTCTATAAGCGATTTCACACTTCCCCCTGCTGGAGGAATCGAAATCGGAAATCTACCAACATAATTTCATAGATTCATAAATAGGCGCGGGAACTGGGGGAGGGGGCAGTGGGGGAAGCTTGCCCCCACAGCTCTGCGGCCGTGGGGGCGGTGCCACTTTTCATGAGGCCAGGAACTGTTGGTCAGCTTGTCCTCCCCAAAAACGTGGGTCACAATATAACGGAAGAAAGCATGAAAGTGAAAAATCAACCTCTTTCACTGTCTCCGCAACTCATTTGGCAGATTAAAACCTTTATTCCAGGTTGCCAAAACGGCAGTTTCTTCACTCAGCTGAGACGGAATATCTCACTTTTTTGCAAAGATTTTCGTTTTTGTTTCGTTGAAAAGGCCAAGGTCTGAAAACTAAGTGGCCTAAAACCGATGAGAAAACTAGATTTGGGGGTAACCTAGGTTTATCTCCATTATGGTTCGCCCCCCCCCCCCCTCAGTCTGGAAGAAGTTTCCGCGCCACTGATCGAGATGCGATTGCTAAAAACACAATTTTCTTAGGACCTCGAAGCTGTGACTTCCAAAGAGAGGTGACAAGTATAGCGCATTGTGGCCACCAGTTACTGCCTCTCTCCTTCATCTTCGCCTCCGCCCTACGTATCCTTAACGGAACTGCCCCCCCCCCCTGCCACCAGCAGGCACATTACGCCAACTTTATATAGATAAGTTCACATTCCCAATATACTTTATAAAGCAAATTTAAAATAGGTAGGAGCGTTCTTATCTGTAGGGTCGGGGCGCGCACGGGGACGCGCCGAGACGCGCTATGCGGTGCAGCCGGCGCCCAACGGGTGGCGGCCGGGGATCAGGTGGCCCGGGGTGGGTCAGTCGCCGACCGGAGACGCGGGCTGCGGAGTGCTTGTACCGACTTAAGTTAAGGACTGCTGTTAAGGACTACTTTTTGCTGTTGACTACTTTTTGCGCACCTATTAATTATTTGCGTGTTGACTTTTTGTGTGTTGACTTTTAGCGTGTTGACTTTTAGCGTGTTGACTTTTAGCGTGTTGACTTTTAAGCATGTTGACTTTTAGTGTGTTGACTTTTAGCATGTTGACCTTTCGCGTGTTGACTTTTAGCGTGTTGACTTTAAGTACGTTGACTTTTCGTGTGTTGACTTTTGGTCTGTTGACTTTTAGCGTGTTGACTTTTAAGCATGTTGACTTTTAGCCTGTTGACTTTAAGCGTGTTGACTTTTAGCGTGTTGACTTTTAGCGTGTTGACTTTTAGCGTGTTGACTTTTAGCGTGTTGACTTTTAGGCGTGTTGACTTTTAGCGTCTTGACTTTTTGCGTGTTGACTTTTTGCGCGTTGACATTTTGCGTGTTGACTTTATGCGTGTTGACTTTTAGCCTGTTGACTTTTAGCGCGCTGACTTTTTGACATGTCGGCTTTTTGTCTCTTCGACATTATGTCTTTTGACTTCTTGCGTGTTGACTTTTAGCTTGTTGACTTCTGGCGTGTTGACTTTTTGGCAGGTTGACTTTTTGTTCATTTGACATTTTGTCCTTTGACTTCTTGCGATGTTGACTTTTTGTCTGTTGACTTAATGTCCTTTGACTTTTTATCCGTTTACTTTTAACGTTTTGACTTTTCATCCGGGAATCGTTTTGAAGACTTGATGAGAGGAAATAACTTCGTGAAAAACTCAAGCTCTGACGTGTTTGCAAACTTTTCTGAGGTGGGGTCAACAAACCCGCTCTGGTTACCTGACCTGACCTGACCCGGCATTTTTTTTTTTGCTGAGATGTGCGCAATGAGCATTTAGGAAAAGTCACCAAATATGAGCTGAATGTCTCGCGGCGTTTGGCAATTGTACAAGAAAATCCTGAAAGGTCTCCCCGTCCGAAATAGGGTTAATGTGTATATGAAGAGTTGCAGATGCCAAACATACCCAGATCTAAGACTGCAGTTCCCAGCGCCGCTGCAACGTTTTTAAAAAAAAACATACATAGGACATACAAACATGTTTATTTGCACCTGTTTTGGATAATAGCAACTCATGGCGCCATCACCCGCGATAACTGTTAGGATTTGAGATATATTTTTATTTAGGCCATTAGTTTGGCTGTAATGTTTATTAATATTAGTTGGGCGGAGTTTGGTAGTTTTTTATTTAACTTGTGGTATGTTGTGCTGATTGCGGGTTGTTCAAACCTTTCAAATGTAAGGACCTGATTGAACTCAACCCTACCCCTACACTACCCTACATACGACTGGACGCTTTCCAAGCCCACAAGCATCACGACGCCGAGATGGAATGTAGCCGAGAAATCACCCTCGCCATCTGCTCTAGAGCTAATCGTGTGGGGCGGCGTGTGGGGCGCCGCTTAGCCTATGGGGGTGCACTTCTAGTGGATGGGGGACGGGGGTGCACCTGCACCCCTTTCATATGGAAAGTTACTTCCCTGATTACAGCTCCCCCTAATCAGGGAACGGCCAGCAAACGAAGGAACTATTTCTGGATGACAGGCGAATAACCGCTCACGCAAGGAGCGGAGCTCCGCCCCGTCCAAAGTGGCCAACAAAGCAGAGACAGAGGCAGCATCACATCTTCCATCGAAGAACTGGTTTCAGGCTTGGAAGATGAGCTCCATCTTTGCATCCGAGTCGGTGCTGTCAGGAATCAGCTGGTCTAATGGAGTGAGAGTAGTGAGACGACTAGCTATTGTATCAGAGCTGCCTGGTCTTCGTAGCATTTGCACCGATTCTTCTCGATCGGACTCTGAATTCTGTCCCTCCTGCGTATTACTTGAGGCATTGCTATGTAGCTAAGTCTTTGGCAGAGTTTCATTATCCATGCTTTGCAAACAGTGCCATAACAACGCAGTTAATTAATCACCAAGCTTCTTTGTAAGTTCCAATACAGTTGAATCGCACGCGATTTGAGTGCAAAAATCAAGAAAAGTGCCAACTTGTTCCCGTAAAATATTTTGAATATTGACCTAAAAAAATGAGTAATTTCCAGATAAAATAACAGCGAAATAAGTTTTCGCTTGCCAATAAAACTCACAGATATTGAAGCTCCATTATTAAAGGAACATTTTAGTATATGCCATTCTTGATAAAACTTCTTAGCCACGCAATACCAGCGCAAAATAAAGAGACACTGAAAACACGACCAATCACTCCGATTTACCATAGGAAAATAGCATATTTACGTCTGGACAACGAGTTGCGGGGAAAAGTGCTGATTGTGTTGCAGTTTTAGGAGCCGGTGATTAGGCTGGATTTTTGGGTTACTTTTTCGTTCCGATTCATGTATTTCATAGTGTTTGGCTTTTGAATCTTTTAGTTCTTTCAGATAAATATTACTTGTCTTACAACTTTTGTAAAAACGTTTCATTTTTTTATAAGCCGACGTTCAGAGTCCTAAAAATACATCAGCACTACAATCATTGTAAACAAACAAATGGAGCACCACTTGGCTCTGTTCCAAGGCCATTTTTTAGTTTATCTGGTGGTTTTCTTGCTCTTGTACGTCGTTTTGTTGGATGTTTTGAATCCCTCAAGATTGACTTATATCATATTTAAGAAGCATGTTGACTGAAAACAATCTGAAGTATCCAGGAGGCTGACAGAGGTCCTGACTACTGAGCAATTTCAATATCAATATCAAGTTGAACAAGTCAAGAAATTTTGGTTGATTAACGCAAGTTGATCGGGCTCATGTATCAGCAAGAAAAAGTAAAATTAAAAGAGCTTATTGTCCAAAAAGAAGCTATAATATTGCAGACCTTGGAGCAATACTGAAGAGCACGCTGAGCAGGATCATGCCAGAAAATGTTGACTGATGAGCGCATATTGATGTATTGGTATGAATATTGAATTATAACTTACAACAGCAAGATAAATTAGTGCTAACTATCAAGTTAAAATCTAGAATGAATGGACTTGGGCAGTTTTACTATGCTTAGATGTTATGCAGAAATGTGCATCAGGTACTCAGTGTCTGGCAAATGAAACATGCGATCATTCCATTGCTACTGGAGGAGAAAGCTTGGATCACTAAATCCACTTAATGTTGATTATGATGTTAATCATCATCACTGTATTTCTTGAAAAAAGGATTGTAGTAAAATTGTCAATGTGACAATCCATGCAACGATGTGATCATACTATGTGTTCATAGTCATTCGTGATAGTCATTATTGGTCCAATATACAATGGCAAAGCTCTCAGTCTCAGCGTTTCTTCCTGTGGATGGCCAGCAGTGACTCAGAGCTTAGAAGTATTAGTTTTCTTCACAGGGCTGGGATAAAAAGTACTGAGGGTAATCTTCCACCAAGGAACTCTACTTTGACATGGTATGAGATGTGGGCACAAGTAGTTAGGTGCTCAGTTCCTATAGTCAGTACTCAGTAGTTGTGTATGTTTAGTCGGGTTAGCTTAGATCAGATTGTTAGTTTTTTAATTTGCCAAATGTCCATAAAAATGTGACCTGAGCAATGAGCATACCTGAACCTGACTAACCTGACAGCTGACCTAACCTCAATCATCACACATATTTGCAGCCTACCCAAGACCTGCATGGCAGTAGCACCCAGTTATAAGTAGGTACTCACCCTAACTCAATCTTACCTGCTAACCTTCAACTTGCCAAAAGTTAGCTCACATTGCCAAGCTGTGTCCAGGGAAACAGTCAACTGAGGAACTGGCTCATTGGGTGGCTGGTGTGAGTCTGTGCATTTTAAGTGTTTCTTCTCTGAAGCTGCTCTGCACTTCTGTATGTCATGTTAGATGCTCAGAAAATGTGGGAAATGATTACTAAGCTACTTTAGTGCTTTGTTAATGCTCGAGACATGAACAAGTACAGATCCTGCAGGGTACAGCTATGAGTAAGGTGCTAGGTGAGTATGTTATGTGAATGTGCTGTTCCCTGTTTGACCGTAAGTATACAAACAGGCACAGGGTCACAGTTGTATTCAATCTCCACATAAACATACAACAAAAAGGGCCATATAGCCTAACTCCGAACACACCACAAGTAACTTAAGCCTTTGAAGGCACAAAAATGTTTTGATTAACATGACAGGTTTACAATATATCCTCCGTCCTTGGGGGATCTTGCTGCCAAGTTGAGGTATGATGACTGAACTTCAGGATTGATCAACCTTTCCTTAGCCACTGCTTATATACGAGAAAGACCAAATGCTTGTTTGTTTTGATTTACAGGACATGTATACAATATATCCTCTGTCCTTGGGGGATCTTGCTGCGAAGTTGAGGTACGATGACTGAACTTCAGGATTGATCAACCTTTTCTTAGCCACTGCTTATAAACGAGAAAGACCAAATGCTTGTTTGTAAACTGCGTTGAAAATTTACTGACGCTTATTCGCTTCATATTTTGTAACAAACGCGCTAAAACTGCAATATCACAGCACTATATGCTTCTTGACAAAATGCAATAATATTGAAAATTTAGCCCTGATGGCATTCGTTCTTGGTGGAAACGTAATTACAAAATATTTTGTAGTAACTATTAAATTCCGGCCGAAAACAGTGCACGGTTTAAAAAAGAATCATTGCAATGACGGTCCATTCTTGCGGTCCTGAAATCGACACTATTTCCGGCCTCTCCAACGCAACTCGTTGTCCAGACGTAAATATGCAGGAAAATACATAGAAAATGTATGTCTCAACTGCGCCAAATATACAGACAGTTATATACCTACATGTGACGTCATGATTAGCCCGACCAATCAGAAGCAAGTTGTTTTCAGCCACAAATAATTAATTTCTGAACTAACTAGGCATTTTTTTAACAAAGTGATTTTAAATTAAATCATTAAAAATTCTGAGCTTTTTTATTTTACCAAAACATACAGAGCATGCAGATAGGTCCCAACCCTATTATCGGTCAATTCAGGTTAGGTTGATAATTTCAGGCCACACACATTCATTCACATTTCGTCGTTGACAATAGGTCATATCAAGTTCTAACGGACTTATTCAGTATGGATGCATCGTCATACACGAACACTTTTGGAGAGACCAACCGCCCGTGCCCTTCTGTTGGTGATAGTGAGATGTTTCCCGTGTTGCGGTCTGTCATAACTTATGTGCAGGACGCAACGTGGTCACATGAACATACAGGCGCCGGTGAAATAGTGAAATGGTGCTGCCGTGGGAGCAGTTCCCAACACGGAAGTCAACGAGCTCGTGACACACCAGGGTGCTTTCAATTCCATCCGTACGCCACATTACTGTCACGAAAGAACGGCGGGCTTCACGTTGCAAGTTTATTACATGCACAAGATTCGGACAAGGAACAGCACGTAACACATTGATAAAACTATTACTTCAAAATTTGGTAACGGATAAACATACCAGTTGGCGCTAAATTGAGCCCTTTATACAAAATCAGTTTGCTGCCGCCGAAGTTTGAACAACATTGCAGTGCTATGCAAAATAATGAAACCCACGCACATATACACAAAGCTGGCCTGCATTCCTATTTCCTAGTTTACGGAAGTTCAATAAAGGTCAATACAAGGCGAGATAAGTTATACTAAGCCAGCACGAAACACATCCATCTGCGCTTCTCATATCACTACAGATCAGACTGCACCATGCTCTTCAAAAAACATCATAAGCGCACGACAAATAGACGCTCAATACAGGCTGCTGTGCGAACCAAAGAGAGCCATCAAAGCTTCAGAAGTTCCGACACGTCTCAACAATCATACAAACACGGGATTACATTGATAAATTTGGACGCCACTCAGAATAGTATTGCCGCATCAGGTGCAGTGGGAGCCGACCGCACAAGTACTGTATCGATTCGTCGATCGCCCACGCCCGGCCGCTGTCGAAGGGACGACCGCTCCGTGCCGTCAGACAGAGCGCTGCGCAGTTGGGCTAGCGCTGCACGCGGCACGCCGAGACACCCACCGCGCTACCGTTGTGGCCGCGCACTACGCCCTTGTGTCTCACAACAACCTCCCAGCCGCTGTAACACGCACACACACACAAAGTACGCCGCTGAAACAAAGCCTCGTGAAGCGGTGGCTGGCGCGCAGTGTCCGACAGGCATGCAGGCCACAGACCGGCTCTATTGCCTCGCTCAGACTGAGCGACAGCAGGTCTTTACTCGGATTCACGATGCTGGCTTTCAAGGTCGCGCTCGGGCGCCGCAGACACAGCAATCGACTGGAATTGGCGACCCCGGGTATCGGCGACGCGTGCGGCCGACATAGACACCGAGCGCCCCCACCGCAGGAGAGGGGCGGCGCGCGGCGGGTTAAATGCCCTGCGGTGACGGAAACGGTGCGGTGCATACAATCACTCCCTGTATATATCATATTACTGAGAAGCCAGCAGTTAACATTAACTCGCTAGTCAGGCGGAGAATGTGCAGGGACAGGTACTGTGCCCATTAAGTTTGCGCGCGGAACGCAAATATGTATAACAATTCACGTACACATTGGCGGACTGTAATGCACGACTGAGGGCCAACATTAACGACCAATAAGCCAACTGATACGGGCGCTACACCACGACATCCACGGGAACGTCTAGATACCGGGTAAGCACTGTGAGCTATCTACGACTGGCCGCGGGCGGCGGCCTTACCTGCTGGTCTCGGGCGAGCCGGCCGGGCGGGCGGGCGCGCCGTCTAGCGTGGCCGGCCCGGGATGGGCGGCGGTCCTCCGACGCGGGTGGGCTGCAGCGGCGGCGGCAGGCCCTGGCGGCCGCCGGGTCGGGACGGGATGGCCGGCGCCGGCCGCCCGGTCAACGGGGCCGGCCGCGCGGCCGTGGGTGGTGGCGCGCGCCGCGTGGCCGGCCCGACACCACCTCCACCGCTGCCGCTGCTGCTGCTGGTCGAGTTGGCCCAGTCGATGTTGACGGCGGCGGAGGCGGGCGCCGCCGAGCACGCCAGCTGCGCGTTGCTGATGATGCGCAGCGCCTCCTTGCAGGCGTGGTACATGCGCAGCATCTCCTCCCGTTTGGCAGCCTCCTCCGCCGACTCCTCCATCATGCTGGCCTGGTCGCCGCTGGCGTACAGGTGCGCCAGCAGCTCGCCCATGATGAACGTCTTGCACTGGTTGATCATCATGTGCATGATGGTCTTGGGCACCAGGTCGCGGGTCGTCTTGGTGACGATACGCATGTAGCTGTCGACTAGGTTACGGATCGTCTCCACTTGTCGCTCAAGCGCCGGGTCGAGCGAGGTGGCCTGGTCATCGCTGCCGCTGGACTCGCCGTTGGCTGCCGACGCCTTCTCTGGGTAGACGCCAGCGCGCAGGAACGACGCCTTCCACGAGTCCAGCTCCTCTGAGGTCTCCGTGCTCAGCTCTAGCTGCTTGTGGTCCTTGTAGACGTTGCGGCCGTCGGGCGAGAAGAGAGCGAACGCTGAGCGGCGCGACATGAAGCCGCCCTCGACATCACGCAGCTTCAGGTTATCCAGCGGCAGCATGTACTTTTTGTCACGCTCCTCCTCGTCCTTGAACCAGCTGAGGCTCTCGGACGTCAGCACGAACCAGTAGTCGCGCGAGCCGCCGCGCATGATGCCCAGGTTGCTGATGCACAGCCAGCCTTTGCGGATCACCTGGTTGCCCAGCTTGCGGCCGGTCTTGTTGGCATTCTCCGTCTGAGACTGGGCATTGGCGAAACCGATGAAGTCCTCGTGGTTGGTGTTCATGTAGGCGAGCTCACAGTCTATGAGCAGGATCAGCTGCCGCTTCAGCTCAGACTCTCGCTCGCGAATGAAGGTGCAGATGATGCGCTCGGCCTCATCGCGCAGGCGCGGGTAGCGCGCCATCTTGTCTGTACATGAGCGCACCACGTTCGTGAGCTCCTGCACCACCAGATCGACGCACTTGAGGCTGGGCTCCTTCAGCCGCTCGATCTGTTTCTTGACGATGGCGTCGAAGGCCATGTCGGGCGTGAAGAGACCGACGCGGATGCCGTGGATGTTCTGGATCGCGAAGGCGATCTCCTTGCGCAGCTCTTTCTCGTCGAACTCCATCTTCACGATCTCGAACGGGAAACGCTCGTGGAAGAGCCGGTTGATCTTGGCGCCGCCCGACAGCTCAGCCGTGTTGATGCGACCGTCGCCTTTTCCGGAGCCTTCGATGGAGCGGTCAAAGTCCGCCTGCAGCTGCTGGATCATCTGCAGCATCGCCTTCGTCTTGATGCTGGGATCGTCCGGTCGGAAGTGCTTGTACTCCTCCACTTCCTTCTCCATGCTCAGGAGCTGCTTCTGCAGCTTGTCCCTGAGGGATGGCAGCGTCTCTCTGATGTGGTTTGACAGCTGCTGGTTCAGCACTCTCTGCAGATAGGGAGTGCCCATACGATCTGCCATTGATCTGTAGGCTGGGTGGCTCAAGAAGAACTTTCTCTCTGCTGCAATGGCTGCCTTGATGTCCTTACGACCTTCAATGTCTCTCTGGCTGCGGTTTACCACACCAACATACCCTCGTCTCAGTGGGAGAGTCCGGTTCTCCAGAATATCCTTGGCATCAGTTCCATCATCCATCAGGTCAAGTTTGGTTATGACACCAATGGTCCGCATTCCATCTGGGTCCACCTCACGTGCCAGCTTCAGGGCATCACTGATTGCAAGATCCTGGTTGGCTGGGGTGACAGCAAGCACAAGGCAGTTGGGCTTTGTGATGAACTGCATGATCATGTTCCTGATTTGCTCCTCAATGTCTTTTGGCTGATCACCCACAGGCACTCTGGTCATGCCTGGCAGATCTATCAACGTCAAGTTTAGGACATGAGGTGAGAACACTCTCAGATTGATAGGGACACTACTGATTCCCTTGTTGCTGCCAGTGACTCGGTCTGTCTCAGCCTCTATCTCCCTTCTGATATCATCAAAATTTGGGAACTGCTGGCCCTTGAGATGCAAGAACTCTCCGTACTCAACAGGGTGGTTGATGAGCTGGAGCACCAGGGGTCGCCTCGTCACAATGCCTGAGCCACGAGGGAGAAAATCTTGACCAACAAAGTTCTCCAGCACAGATGACTTTCCTGCACTTTGGCCACCAACTACTGCTATTTGTGGCAAATCCAGCTGCATACTAACACCCATTTGAGAGAATGCATCTTGTAGCTGATTTACAATGCCAATCAGGCTTTCCATTCCACTATTTCCAGCCATGTTGATGTTCTCTTCTTGTGCAGCTGATCTTAGACTGACAAAGATAACTTACAAGTAAGAACTTATCTGTCAGTGAGAATATCTGAGATCTTCAAAAATATATATCAAATTCGAACAAAGAGAATTCTTCCTTCACCGTCCCAGCGATGCAAAAATATCATTTAATACAGTCACCTGCTGTAACGTGCTTGAAGTCGGGCTCCACCCCAAGAAGTCAGCCAACAACTTATTCCAATAGAAAAACGCCAAGTGTTCGTTGATTATTGATATGTCAGGCCTTCAGTTCTTAAAAACAGCCTTGACACACGTAAGCGCTCTAATAATCACTCGTTTTCCTTCATTTTATTGACCAACACACCCACTCGCCTCCGCGCCGCTCGACGTCGCTCAACACACTATCAAGGATTACGAAATTATCGGCATCTAACAATACAATCGTTCCACAGAATCTGGTGACGTCATCTTAACGGGACGGGCGGGGAATCACGGATGACTCAAAATCGCCCAAGGCCCTATATAGAAGGTATGCTCATTAGGCCGAACCAGCGATTTCCGTGACGTCACAGGTACGAAGGGTCGGACGGCTGTAATGCAATCCTATGGAAAATGACCCAACTTTAGGGCTCTCCCACATAGCTGGCAACCTCGACACTAAGGTAAAAGTTATATCACATAAAAGCTCAAATCAAGACGAACAAGAAACCTATCTGACGTTTTTACGTATTACTAACGGCTTAGACTCTATTCAAGTATATTCAGAGCTCTGCATTACCTCACTTTTTCTGCCGTCAATGCCACTACAAATGTCTAGTCGGCGCACGTGCGCTTGTCGAGCGGGGACCACCAGTCGGGCGATTCAGAGCTGCCGCCCAATCAGAACGCCGCAATGCCGTGACGTCATTGGTCGCACACGACACGTTACGGAGATAGGGATGAGACAGTCCTGAAAATCGCCAGCGAAACCTCAGCGGAAGAAGCACTTCACCTACCATTTTCATATTACAACACAGACGCACGCCACGGATGATCGTAATTAGCGTGAAGGCTGGGCGTACGAATGGTAGTGATCAATCAACACATCTTTTTAGCGAGCTCGGATTACGACAAAGTAGCGGGAGCCGGGAGGGGGATCGACGCTGCAGCACCAGCAGTACCTCCCTACTTCAGTGCTCCGGCCTCAGTATGGATAAGTATGATGATGATCATTGATCACCACATGATCACGACCTGAATGGGCCTTGTATGCCTCCACGCCTCCATACGAAGCCAGTTCAAGCTGATCGTTCTGACCCCACGTTCTAACCATGGATTAGGTATTCCTGGATCGGACACTCCGCCGATTTTCCGACCACCCGGCGGCGGCGGCGGATTTCCCGACGGCGAGGGCGCTGGCGTCATTTTAGCATTGCGGGCTATGGGCGGAGCGTGTCTTTTTGTATACTTTTGTCGTTTATTACTTACCTATAACCGATTTTGATGATTTTTTTTGTGAACCAGGTAGAACAAGTACTGAGGAATGTCATGGAAGTATTATTTTCCCAGTTTTGATTTCAGAAGTTGCTTAAATTCTGCTGACAAGTGACGGTTCGTGATTACAGCCGAAGAGCCAATGTTGGAATAAAGTTAAGTTTTATGCGATAACATGAAAATAAGTTAACATTTGTATTAAATCATCAATAGGAACTTGTTCGACTGCCGAGGAACGATGATATTTGATGATAAATTGCATCAGCAAGTCAAGAATACCGGCTTAGTTTATGGGCATCAGGTAATGATTCCGTATGTGATAGTGACTAAATGGAGCCATAATAATGATAAGAAAGGACTAGAAATTATGTTTGAAGTGTCTGAAATTGTGTCTTGTGAGCTAAAGTTCGCTAATTTCGCCCTCCATTACCGCGTTTTTAGCACGCAAGCCGGTGCGGCGGCCGCCGGCGCACTCGCCGCCGATGTTTCGGAGCTCCGCCACCAGGGCGGCCGCTTGGTCGCCGGCGCTAGTGTTGGGGAATAGGGAGTGTCCTATCCAGGAATACTTCATCCATGTTCTAACACTCGATGCCGTAGACCGATAGCGAAGGTTGAACTATAATCTGTATCAACATTTGAGGAGTCACTGAGGTTTACGTATTTGTCACTCCCCAAAGAGGGATTATGGTTACCCAGAGGTGGCGAATGCTCCGTGCTCGTCCGAATGGATGGCCAATGAATTAGGCTGTCCCTCTGCTCGAAGGATGCTCGCGAGTCGCACCTTCGGTTTCAACACCACGCATGCACGCTGCGGAGCAGTCCAAAACAACGAAGGGCAACTCTCGAAACGCCAAACAGATAGAAACCAAATATTTGAAAAGTGAAACACGAATTAGTTGTTGAGAAAACATATGCATTTTGTATTTGGTAACGTCAAAAGCCGCAAACAATAAATGTTTACTTACAAACACAAAACCAATGACACCGCTCAAGGTCGCCCTCTACGTAGCCAAAATAAAAAAATGTTGCTTCATTCATTCAGCGCGACCAAGGTAACCTATCCTTCACCCTAATCAGTTTCAAAGCATGGCTCCTCGGCACCACGGAACCTTATTCAAAAAACGATATTTACCAGAAACGTAAATCAGCCAACTCCGGTTCACAAGCGGGCACCATAACCACTGCTCTCATCAGAGCCAGCATATAACACCTTCAACATCCCTTCTCCAAAAGGCCGAAATTATCACATCATAGTCAGGCCACCACATCATGAGGCCAAATTCATATTTTAACATGCTCATCTCATCTTTTGTTATTTGCCTCCGATATCAAATCACATAACTCTTCTTTTTTTTTCTGAAAAGAGCCAGCTTGGTCTCCATAAATACTCGAATCCCCAAAACTTGCATTCATCAGTTTACTAACGATAACAATCTTACGGCATAAAAGGCACTATGCTTATTACGATCAAACATGTTTAGATTCACATTGCAAACATCGCTTTCTCTGACGCTCCCACAACCAAGCTCACAGACTGCGAATCAAATCGCCGAAATAAAACGAAAAATACGGTCGCTTCCGTGAAAACTTAGCTGCACTAACCATATGAACTAACACCAATACATTGCGTCAAAATTAGAAATACTTATGGATCATCCAGTACATGATCATCGATAGAGAATAGAAAAGCTACTCGGAGAATGGAAGTGGCAGTCACGAAAGGAGCTGACACTGCTGAACGAAATCAATGCAAAGTCCTGAGTGGCAGACGAACACGATATAGCGAATATAAGCTCGCTGTCAACATGCTACATCTCCATACAGCTGTTCTACTGCTATGGGACCTGATCCTTGTTATGTTTACAACACGCACAGTCACAAAGGACAAACTACTGTGAGATGATTAGTAAACAGCGATGCTAACAAACCATATCAGAACACTATCACTGATCAGGTAGTCTGCCAAGTGACATTACAAGTTATACGTACAATTTCAAGTTACAAATGGTTGAAACCAAGCACCGAACGGAAACTCAATACAGCGTAAGCTGTTCGTTGAATCCATCCCACCAAGCCTAGGCTTGCACCTCTGGTATCGACCGGTGTTTCTTCCACTAACTACGCGCAAATGGTCATACACTTGACGTGCAAAGGCCAAACACCTAAGCCTTTTAGACGACCCATGCGGAAGAATCCGTAACAACTTCATGCGAAAGTGTACATTTTTGCACTCAATAGCTATAATTGAATAGTTTGCCGAACCTCCACACACCGAGCGACAAGTAAGCCAAGAAATGCTTGCAATTTCGCAGCTGACACATTCTTAGTAGTGAAGATAACCGAAAGCCTTTAATTTCGCATCTTTAACATATGATTCAATGTCAACCCGTTGAAGCTCCGTTGAGGCAGGAATTTAGCTTCTTCGTCGCAGAATGGAGTAATGATGTCGTTAACAAGTTGAGCCGAATATTGTTGTACCTCTCTCTGCACATCACCGTAATACACAATGTGGTGCCAGGCTGCTCCACGGCCGTTCGCCTCCTCGCACACCGCTTCTTGGGAATTGCACCCCTGCCAAAAACACTATTCGACAACCGCAGCCCATCGGCAAGGACCTGGCGTCCGCTGGTCAGACAGGGAAATCGCAGTCAACCAGCGAACACTACCACAGACAGGCGGGGACAGCCTGCGGACACGACAGGGCCCGTCTGGCGCCCCCTAGACCGGCTGCAGCGGCTCAGAGTTGTTGACGGTGTTTTGTCTAGAGACGGGCGCGATGTCGGCAGCGGCGCACCGCCTCTTGAACATGCCTGAGACGAACACAGCCTGTGGACGGAGGCGGGTCGGTCAGACGGACACTGAATGACTCACGGGGACAAACTGGACGGCCGGGGATGTGGTGACAATACTGGTCATGGTGCCAGGAAGTGGAAGAATACATACAGGACCGCAACCTAGTTTACCGGGTCCCTCTGTCAGTTTTATCATATATAATCATCATGCCACATGGCTATAAACGTCAATTAATGTAAAATCAATAGGAACCGAATCGTTCAGAATATCCACTCTAAAACTATGCAGCGCAAAGACCAGTTCTGTACGGACGCCCCAAAACCAAATGAAAACGAGTCAGCAAAGTCCGGGGAAGATTGTTTGCCAAGCTGCCCGACCAACTAAGTGCAGGTTCCAAAGCGAGCCACCGCGTGGCGCCACATGCCCATGAGTGAGGGCTCTGGACCCACCCGTCCTGTAAGAATAGAGAAAATTACGCTTATCCAAAGACCCGTTATGATTAAACGTCTGGACCAAAGTGACTGAAAGGGCATCAAAATCGCAAGAAGCTATACAGCCAATAAATCAAGTCCGTGAGCATTCAGTCTGTGACAAAGCATTTTGGCCAGAGAACTGTCGCCGGTTCAGGTCCTAGTAGGCATAAAACGCAAATTTTCCTCTCCCGCACCAGCCTTTGCTCGCTCCCTCTCGCCATTACCATTCCTAAAACACGGCTCTGCGGCTAGTCCGAGCACGGCCGCGGGGACGTACCACGAGCACTGCCACGATGGCGCCGAGCACGGCTCCGGCCAGCACGTCAGTCGGGTGGTGCTTGTAGTCGGACACGCGACTGAGAGCCGTGTACCAGCACAGCATCAGGCAGACGAACTGCAGGAACGGCCGCAACAGCTTGGTGGCGCGCCACGTCAGCCGCGCCTGCAGGTATAGCTGGAGAGGGAAGGAGAGACGCGGTCAGATTATCATACTGTACAGCTAAAAGCTGGAGAGGTCAGAGGATGTTCCAGGTACGTACAGCTGAGGGGGACGGGGGGAGGGGGACAGGTGATCTTGAAAGTACAGCCCAGGAGGGTGGGGTGGGGTCAGGTGATCCTATAGGCATACATGGCTGAAGAGGGGAGGGAGCGATGTGTCAGATGACCCTGCTGCTGCAGCAGCTACAGCTAGAAAGGGAAGTGGAGCGCGGAGTCAGATGAACCTACAGATGCAACTAGAGGGGAAAGAGGGGGGGGGGGTGCGACCGATCAGTTTTTTTTTTAGCATTACTAGAAAGTGGAAGGGGCGAGTTGGACGGAAATGCATGTTATTCTGAGAGGGCAGGGAAGGGATCAAACGGTCGTGCAAGTTCATAACACCGAAGTAGGCGATCCTGCCAGCGAGAATGGAAAGGATACACTCGGTTTAGAATATACACCTATGTATTATGCACTTGCATGTACTGGCATAAGAATGCATAAATATTATTATTGTTTCTAGGGGTCATTGCAAGTCGAACGCCTATTATCTAACTAGGAGATAAGAAGGTCACACCACTGAAGTTGTCTATAATGTCTATTACCTAATTGGGAGATAAAAAGGTCACGCCAGTGAAGTAATCAATGACGCAACAGCACCGTAGGTAACGGTAACAGATCCCTGGCATATTCTGCACCAGATCATGGCTCCTGACACTGACTATGACCGTGACGGTCACAGTGTTACATATGGTAATGGTACAGCATGACGGTCACGGCGTAACGAACGGTCAGCGGGATACTGCAGAAGCCTTCATCAGAACTTAATGTGTCAGGACATGTGTAGAACAGGCGCCAGTCGGTGTCAGCTTGTGTAAATGGTTGGCGCTTGGTCGTGTGCCATTAACAGTTTATGTGTGTCAACAGTGTCCACTTACCGCCAGGTACACCATCGTGTAGAAGGAGAACGAGGCGTGGCCAGACGGGAACGATAGCCTGAAACACAAAGACAGCGCAACCAAGGTCTGAAATGAATGAAGGATGCTATGGGGAACAACAAAACAGCAAAATAGACAATTAAACTAGGATATTTATCGTCATATACAATAGACCGTCACAGTGTCATAATACAGCCTGGCGCACGTCAACCATGTATGTGTCATACCTCATACGTCATACATCAAGACGTGTCCGCAAACCATGCAAGTTAGCGTAAAAGGCGGGAAACAGAAATCAAATATTGTTATTTTTTACTTTTCACGAGAAGAAGCAGTTCATCTCCCCCAAATTCATTAACATTTCACATCTGCTATATGAAGAATCATTACCTTTTCCTCGAACGAATAAGATCAAGGTCAAAAGTTATATTAGAGACGGTGAACTTTCGGCTACAACTTACAAGCTTTTGTCAAACCAACAAAATGGCACGATATAAAATTCAAGTCAACATGAATTTTGTATCGTGCATCATGTCAGCATAAATTTTGTGGCGCGACATTTTGTTGGTTTGATAAAATCTTGTAGCCAAAAGCCGTATGAAATATAATTTTTGGCCTTTATTTAATTTCTTCGAGTAAAAGGTCAACGATTCTTCACTTATCTATACTCGCTATGTTCCTCGCAAAAGCACTTGACACCATTAACAATGCACTATAGCTCTTGCCTAGCTCCATCCTTCTCCCGATCTACTCCCTCCTTGATGACCTGCGTCCTCCATCCCTCGCCCTCCTCCCTACCCCGTCCGTACCTCGCCTCCCTGATGGCCTTTTCGTCTGGGCCCAGACATTTGAAGTTCGTGATGTAAGTGTGATCGGTGCAGCTGCCATTCTCCAGCACGTCCGGCTTGCACACGGCGATGAAGTGGGGACGCAGACGGCCGATCGAGTATTTACCTGCGGAGCGAGGTCAACGCGGTCTCAACAAGTGGTCTGAACACTGCGGCACGCTAGTCGAGTAAATACGTACTAACACGCAGGTGAACCTTAAGACGGTCAAGGAACATTGTAATATGACTATGTAATATGAAAAGTGTAATAAACATTATAATCACGCTCAAAGCAGCGTTGCACCATATAAATCTAAATGACATATACAATGCAGAGGCATTTGATAAGCTGATCTAGCAAGCGGTAGCTGGAGAGAAAACGATACCATTCACAAGTCTCCGTTTTCGAAACGGTAGGCAAGTTCCTGTTACTTTGATCTGATCATACGAGGTAGGTACTTGGTACAACAATAGGTGTCGGTTCTGCGTCATTCGATTAACGCATCAAATTCGATTAACCCATCGTCTTCTGGTTCATGAGTTGCCAAAGACCCACATAGGTAATCATTCGGTTTCATTCACCGTCACGGACTCCGAACCTATCTCAGCAACAAGGGGGGGGGGGGGCGCCCGGGGAGCCGAAGGTGGCTGACCCTCACCCGGGACTCCGGCTGACCGGGTGACGTCACATATATCGAGTGACGTCACACCATGACCAACACAACTAACAGGCCATGGGTGGGTGGCTTGACGTCACGGGCGAGAGAGGCGGGCGGCCCGGAGCCAGGAAACGTCGTTTGGCATCGGGACCGGGTAATGTGGCCAGCCGAGGCAGAATAGAATAGTCGCGGCCCAGAGACCATCGGTGCCCGCAGTGCACCGAGCCAGCCATCTGTGATTACAGATTATCGGCAGTCGGTTTCCCAGGCGCAAATATGATACCATATATTACACTAACGAAACAAAACTAGCACATGGTTCAAAGCCATTTATATAAATATAGTTCAAGTCATAAATCACATGGCCAATCGAGCCTCAAACTCCGCAACATCCAGAGAAAAGAGATAAGGCCGTAAATTTAGTCATTCGAAGAGCAGCTGACCTCATTTCCACGGCCATTATTCGGCTACACGGCTGTTAGTTTTGGGCTAACCGCTGTTCGTTTGGTCTCACCTATGTCGGTGGCGAGCTGGGAGCAGGCGGCGCCGAACGCGAACACGCCCACCATTTGGTAGATGGCCCAGAACCACGGGTGCACCTTCAGTCGGCACACCTCCATCGTCTTCTGGCGGTGGCAGTGCTTGCAGTGGAAGTACTCCACTATCGACATCTGCACAACAGTCATGGCGCACTCGTTAGTTCCGTGCCAAGGTGCTGCGGCGCACGGAGACGGTCGTATGATGCGGTTTTACCGTGAATAAATGACAAGCTGCCTTACTGTCTCTACGCAAATAAAGAAAAACAGCGTAATATGCAATGTTTGTACACATGCAAATAAATAAACACAATATAATGCAAAATTTAAAAAGCGTTTACTCGCTCTGACAAAGCTACGGTGAATAAATATTCGCATACCACTATAAAACCAAGAGAGCGCAACAGTAATTCGCCAAATTCAAGCACCAGCTAACAAGGTAAGCAACTGGAGACAGTGAAATAAAGATTAGACACAATGAAATAAAGAGTACCTTCTGCCACAATGAAGAAGTTCATGCGCCAACCACACGACAAACATGGAAGCTAAAAGTTCATGCAACATGTGTCTATCAGTAGATGTTAGTAATCAGGACAGAGCGCATGCGAAGATGATCTCTTCACCATCACCCATTCAACTAAGTGGCATTTGTTTCATTCTATCTGTATCGGTACAATATGCCCTCAGCCCGGTCTGCCAGGCTCGATCAATAGAACCCGGTCTGACCCGGCTCCAAAACAGCAACGACCTCGCGTCAATATCCGAGAGAGTACGCTCAGACATAGCCGGCAGAACGTCCAGCCAAAGGCACCTCTGCAGACTGCGAGCGTTTGCTTATGGAATGGATTAGGTACCCTTAAATACACTCATATTAGGTGTCATAAACTATGGGAGCCTGTGTGTATGAAATTCGTCAATCCAAAGTCCATCATCCGCACTGCGACGGACAACTAAGCTTACACAATACCCATAAGTTGACTGCAGGGAGCGGAAGGTTTACTTGTACTAGGAAACCCCGGCATTTACAACGCTGCAAGTTGAACCTTTGATAGGCGAGCGAAGTCTTGCTAACCACCAGAAGGCCAGATAATGGGCCTTAGCCAATCAAACCGCCGGAACAACTGCAAGGCTCGATTGCAACAGTGTCTGTACTCCCGAGGCCTGAGCAGTCGCTCCAGATTGTGTGGGTTTCAATCCTCATGTGGACTGCTAACAGACCCTTACAAAGCCCTGCAGATTCCATCGCGTACGAATGTTTGTTATAGGAAAAAGTTTGTGGGGGGGGGGGGGTACAACGAGCTTCTCTGAAGGTACGAGGGAGCGCAGTAGTCGCAAACACCACCGCCGCTGCAAGTCACGCATGACCTCTGCAATCGTCTGTCGTTGGGCAGCGTACGCTCGGAGACGGTTATCTTCATTGAGCTGATGTCATGCCAAAGATCAGGGCCACATGCCGTCTGCAGAGGCGGGAGAGCCTCGACCCAGCCCACGTAGACCACAAAGCGGAGCCGTGGGTGAATGTGAAAATGGTAAGAGGAGACTGATTCTAACACCCCAGCCGCACCATGGCCCCATCTCAGATTTCCGTAGCGGTAGTAATTGGATTACAGGAATGATATCAGTGTATACTCGCTGCTCAGTAGAATGTGTGCTGCAATGCGGCTGTGCGTCACTCCTGGGCACTGCTCGATATCTCGCGACAAAGCAATACCGCTACAGAGCGATTGATACCGGCACCCGGAAAGTAGGTACTCAATCCGCGGTTCTGAAGGCAGCCACATGTGAGCGGTTTCTCGCAAGATAAGATAGCACAGCATGTGCAACGAGCAACCTAACAATACAACCAGCTGTGCGGATTGCGGAGTCATACATCTTTTCGAGAGTAACTGTAACGTCACGGAGATGACTCACGAATATACACACGTCACACGAACCAACATGGCCTATTAGGTCGGTCGTAAACCATTATATCGCGACCGGAGAATGATTCACCGTCCGTACTTGGTATGCACCGCTGACACTTGATCGGCACGTGACGTCAGTGAATGCGGCCGCGACGTCATAAAAAACAGTCACAGACCGGATTCCACTAGCGGCACGATGGTAGGCGGACGAGCGTAACATGTTTCTGGCCCGGTCACCAGTTCGGTAGTTACCCCGGGTCCAGCACGAGACTGCGTGTCACACGCGGGACCTGACTCAGAGGGATGTGGGTAGCCCGAGGCGCCGAGGAGACAGACGACCCTCTCGTGCAGCTCGACGGGAGCTCGGAGAGGAGAGGGTGGAAGGGGACGGACGGGGTCGCGGGACTGTCCCGTAAAGCCCCGGACACAAACCTCTAACATTGATCTCCTTTTGAGTCAATAACACTCATTCTTCTCGTTCACCTTGGGTGAGTCGTGTTCACATTACATGCCAAGTTTAAGTGCTAAATGCACACGTTCAATATAATTAAAGTCGGTATCAACGTGTTCTAAAACGGTCCCCATGCCAAGTATGCTCGGTGAAATCATGCTTCCAATAAATACGCACACCAAGTACAAAGAACGTCGACCCACGCACGGCGTAGGCATAAAGTGGCACATACAACAAGACAGCAACCAACCGATATTGCTCCGAAATTGTATTTCATGTGAGACAAGCAGTATAATAATACGGAACAATCATTTTTGTTCTGTGTTATTATAATTGCTCCGAATTTTTGACACAATTTCAATACGGAACAGTGTTCATTCGGTCTCAAGGTGTCGAACCTCAGTGAAGCTATGGGGGATCATGTCTGTATAGTGTATAGTATACCTTACTTAACTGAGACAGCGAGGCACAGTGCTCAGCGAACACTTAATCACATAGCAACAGGGCTATGAACTGTACACTGTACAGTAACCCAATATGAGCAGTTTAGATCAATTAAAAGAAAGTTCACATCAAACAATAGCGAAGAACGACAACATAAAACAAATCGACTGAATAAGAAGATAAATGAATAATTTTGATGATTTTGATGATTCTTTTTAATGATCTAATTTTGATGATTTCAGTGTTTCTTTGAGTTTGAACCACATATAAGCACATCAATCTTTTCTCGCCGACTTCATTTACCATCCCCTGTGCAAACTACAACCGATCCAAGCATGCAATGCACATAAACAAACCGGACGTCGTGGCAATTCCGGCGGGCTGTATACATGTCAACTATGTTACCAGGAGACTGTGTGAGCTAACAAAGTCACCGTGAGCGAATTCCAAGACCCATGACCCAAGCAGGTCCAACGTAACGCAGGTCAGGACATCTGTCAGTCGCGGTGATTTAAGCGGTGAAAAGCCGGTGTCTGGTGGAATCAGTCACCGCAGACTATGCACAGAAGCGGGTGTCGCACTCCAAGGACTGCGGTGTTGTGAAGCAGACAGGCCGGATGTGACCAAGCTGAGGGGCTAAGCAGATGCGGACCCTCCACTCTTCTCGGCTAAAACAGGACTGACAGAGAACTAACTACTCATAGAGAGTGGGAGACATGTTATGTAGATGCAAAACTATTGGTAGATTTATGAGCAGAAAGTTGCGAAAAATATCACCAAGCAGGTGTAAAAATAGGACATAAAGATAGAAGAATATAATTAGTAGAACAAGATTAAAGACAAGTATAAAAATGTCGCAAAACAGTCAGGGATCAGTATTGAAGCGGAGAATGTTCATCGGAATAATTTGCCGGGTACCGGACGGGTTAGACAGATGGCCCAAAGATGCCACGTGAAGAATGACGGGCCGAGTCGGGCCGCAGCCAGAGACCGACAGCGGCCGGCGACAAAAGCTACTGCGACTGGGCGGGCGGGCGGACGGACGGCACGGGATTCTGGGCCTGCGGCCGCCGCCGCCACTTACCATGATCACAGTGAGCGTCACAGCCACGGCGTAACAGGCCAGGTTCGTGATCGTGTCCGGTTTCAGCGGAAACCTAATGGACTCGTCGTCACAGAAAAAGCCGCGCTCGAACGGCTGGCCAACGGTGAAGAAGACCAGCAGCGGCACGGCCACTGCAATGGAGGACAGGGAGGCTGTGGGCGCGGGCGGGCCAGGCCGGAGGGTGGGCGCAACTCGCACGGCTACTGTGGAGGTCTGCATGGTGGGCGACTGGACCCTGGAGGCTCCGGAGGCAGACAGGCACCTCCTGGCTCCTAGAAATGGTTGAGGCCACGCACAGTGCGCAGGTAGCAAGAATACAGCGCGACGCGGTGGTTGCGTGTGCTATGAGGTGGTAAAGGCAACTTTACATCAGGCTTGCACACTGCACAGTAGCACAAGCCCTTCAATACGACTGACGGTTTTCCTATTAGCACCACACTTCCAAAACTGTTGTGCGGAATAACTTGGATAAGCTGATCATGACCGTAAAATTAATATATCATCATGTTTGCCAACACATGTGCATCGTGGGCCTCCGTAAGCACGTAGAAATGTATGTTTTTTCAGTTTTCCCAACCCACAAGCAGGGGCGCCGCCACGGATTTTTGACTGGGGGGGACGGACTGACCGACTGAAAACCCAATAGTAGACATTCTTACCGTGGCTTTTTCGGTCGGATGCATTCAACGTTTAAAGCAAATATGCCACTTTTAACATAGGGTTTTGAACTGAAGTAACAGTTTTGTAGCTTGAGCTGAGACGAGAACAAATCAGGAGCTTTTATGGCCCAACGATCACCCTAGCCAAATATATCGGTATCGATTTTAGGTTTGAAGACTGAAGTCATTCCCATAGATTACACTTTGTCATTCTCTTACCGAGGAATCCATTCCCTTACGGAAAAATGCTAGCCAATCAGCATTCAGCTGGTTTGAACTACGTACTATGCTTGGTAGGTATTTCCTTAAAGTAATGGCTATAGACCGCATTCCAACCGAGTGCCTACCGGTGGGAAGCCTACACGGCAAAGCCTCGTGTTCTATCACGGTATGATTGCTGATGTATGCCACTAATATGATCGATAATGCATATTGCATAGGTAATGCATATTGCATACCCGCGTGGGGGAGGGGGCGTTGTATAGTCACAAATCTCTTTTTGGTTTGTGCACGAATCGGCGCGAAGCGCCGCGAAAATTGGCAAAAAAACATTAGGCAAAACTGCTCCAAAATACGAATTTTGCAGCCCGTGTAACAAGCTTGATACCAGAAAACCTTAGGTCAGGAAAACCAAGTCAAGTAGTCAAGTCGCCTCAAAGTTTTGTGGTCCTGTCAACCGTATAGCTTATTTCTTAGAAGCTGGAAATTTAGTGTAGCGTGACTGCAGAAGTGTGGGGTCGGAGCCGGAATCAGTCGGAGTTGCCTGTTTTGGCCAGAGTCGGAGTTGAAGTCTTCGAAAATGTTCGGATTTTGACTTCGAGGTCGGATTGGTGTAAAGTCATGCTCTTGGCTGGTTAGACGAAATATATTAGGCCCGTGTTCGGCCAGTCGTGTTATACGACACACGTTGATCACGATATCAAAAATCGGCAGTTCCGCGATGACAGGTCGGATAAGAGCTGGAGATTTTGTTGGCCGAGGTGGCAGGGGTCAGACCAATGCCTGTAGGCGCACACCCCATATACTGAGTGCCTAAACCTCCTGGACCCTCTCAGATTCGGCACCGGCCGTTCCATCTCTTCCATCCTCATGACAGTCAATTCCTTCTCCTCCACGCCGCAACCCCCTGCTCCGGGCTGGACGGGCAACTCTATCCCATGCGGGAATGGCTCCACTGGAGCTATAGTCCTTTGCCGGGTGCAGTGAGTGCCAGTGGGCTGGGCTGCCTGTTCAAATGGTCGGGTTCATCCCAAGTGGCTCACTGGGGTGGCTGCCCCGACCAATGTCTCCCACTAATTCTTTCATACTTGCGGCTCTGAAATGGTCTCATTGTACCGAAGGGCCTAATCAAATTTCGAGTAGGATAGCAACCAGTAAAACGCCTTTTGGGGCGACCAACGGAGCGAGCGAGAGGGTGGGGTGGGCCTTGCACGTGCGAAATTGCGAGGGGATACCTCCAACAACTTGTGCACTGCACGCTACTAACCGGTCCCTAACGATGTGCCAAATTTGAGATCAATCGGCCGAGCCGTTCTCGAGATCTGGAAGCGGCACCCTGCACGTGCGCACGTGCAAAATGGGTCCCAAATGACTTTTGCACGGCACCCTTCTAACCGGTCCCTAACCATGTATCAGATTTCAGGAAAATCGGTTCAGCCATTCTCGAGATCTGGAATCGAACCCTGCATGTGCGCACGTGCAGCAGCACCCCAACTGTGGCACATGGATATGCATTGCCTAGTGGGTATACCTACCTACATGCCAACTTTCAGCGCAATCGGCCCAGTAGTTGCCGAGATATTGAAATTGTTACAAAACTGACCCTCTTCGTTTTTCACGTGGCGCGTGCATATGGGGTCACTCACATGCATCGGGAATAGTCCGATGCTTGTAAGGAATGATTCTAGTGCTACCCTACAAAAATTACCGCATGTAAATCGCCAATCGGTCAAGTGGTTGCTGAGATATAAGCCTAGCAAAAGCGTGACCACGGCATACTCAGAAATTTCCGTTAACCTACGAAAGACTACGCTCGCTTCGCTCGCTCCGTAATGAGTTTGGGGGGGGGGGACGTCCCCCTTCCATTCTGAGAGTGGGGGGGACGCGTCCCCCCGTCCCCCCCGGTGGCGGCGCCCATGCCCACAAGCACCTACCAGCATACCTTCTAGTATAAATAATAAATGCCATCGGACTGGCTTGTCCAAATTACCACTAAATGATGCGCATACAAACTCAAGATTGCCGGTAAACGTAATAGGAAAGGAATGTTGAAAGCAAAACGCGACCCATTTTTCGCTCTGGAATTATACACGCAATAACGCAAGAGTGACTTAACGTTGCATGGTATCAGTGGCGGCAATTTCCTGCATGGCACCAGAGCCAGCGTACTGGTCAGAGGCTCGGGAGCTAACATGGGCGATACTCACATAAGTCCGAATATCTAGGCACGCTCCCCACCACCCCACTTAGTTTTTAAAACGACCTTTAAAGTTTTAACCCATCGGGAGCCGTCAAGCGCTTTTGATCGCACCATAGTAAAATGACATATGCACTGCCCCAATATTTCATGAATTGCGTCCATGCCCCACGCAATACGTTTAAAAATTACATGAGGGCCGAGGCAAATTCGCGCATTTTCTCTTGTCTTACAACATTGGTATATTTCTGTTTCTACCGCACCGTGACAGCCCGTTATTTATTTAGCCTCACAGGCGACTGGTATTGAACGGTTAACGCAGTGACTATGTCTGTGCCAAAATTCACTCCGGTGCCAACGAAGCTCAGAGGGCCCCAGTGTCAATAGGATACACTGTATACTAGTACACTGTATACTAGTACTGGGAAACAGAGCAGAAAAAAACGGAGGTCGTAATGTGGAGCGAAGCCGAACGCACCCGTATGTAAAGCTGCGCGGCGCTCCGAATGACAGTCTCAGGGTCACGCACCCCTCCCCCCCCCCACACACACTGTGACAGTGACGAGGTGGGATGGGTGGGGCTAACCCGGTTTTCCACCGATCGAATGACAGCGTGTCAGCACGTTCGATCGAAATAGCACGGCGTTCAGGGAACATAACTCCCCAACGTCGGGCAACAGGCGACCAACATTTTGTGTGGAGTTGTAAAGTCAGAACGGCGAGCGGTACAGCCAACGTGGCCCCAAGGCCCTATATAGCGTGGCCCTCTCTCTCGTCCCAACACGGGCTCAGCCCCGGCGACTCACTAGGGTGCCTGCCCAGACCTATGTCTCCCCCTAAATCCTATCATCCTTCCGGCTCTGCAATGGTCTTGTCGACCGAAAGGGCCTAACCCAACAAAACAAAAAAAAAACAAAAAAAAAAAAAAAACTCGTCCCAACCAAACGCACACAGCCGTGTGTGCAAGCCAACTGCACAGTCACCACCAGGCGAGTATTGATGGCCTTGGCAACCACAGCGAACGCCGGAGGTCGCTCACACAACGCGAGCCGTTTACGGAATGCAGTGTGGCGAGGTGGAGTGATGACTGAACCGACACTAACCCGACATCCATTTAGGTACGCTGGACCTCAGATCAGTGAGATAACAAGCGATGGTGGATAGTGTTGTTGACTTGAGACAGCCCGGATCGAAGGAGAAATTCATAAATCTCGCAACATTTCGTACTCGATAAATCCTGTACAGGGTGGGGCAGCATAATCGGGAATAAATATCAAACGGGATTATTTGGTCATTAATTTAAAAATATAGCTCCAAGCACTATTTTAACAACATCCCATCAATCGGTCACCTTTTACCTATCCCTCATCCTATTTGACCGCCCTTCGCGTCGATGACCTTCTCAAGGCGGGTCCAAAAGCACGCGCATGCACGTGCAACCTCCTGCTTGTCCATGATCGCCCATCAGCTTCGTACCTTGCACTGAAGACCGTTTTTACTGATGATAAGTTGTTCATTAAACTTCTACCAAAAAACGCTCCATATAAAGAATTTGGTCGGATTTAAATCGGCGGAGTTGAAGGACCAGAAGTTTTTGGTTCATCTCAGGTGGAGGTGCCCTACACAATAACATGTCGTCCTCACTGCAGTACCAGCACGGACAGAGTCCACGTAAGACGTGATCTGGACCGTCAGTGATCCTCTCTTCCGACGACTCCACGTGTGTCTGCCAGAGTGTGGATGTATTTACCAGAGGTGCTCGTTTTATCCGGGCTCGATGAAGTAGGGTGCACCACGTGCACCTCCCTTGAAGACCACCCATAGGTCCATCACCTCAACAGGATGTTTACTTTGCATGACCGCTGCAATATTCTCGATACAATCCCCCATATGGCATGCCATTCTTTTTTATCGTATTCCAGTCGGTGATAAGATTTTTGGTCGCTGAAGTTTTGAACATTGTTTCTTTTTATATGCTCAAGAGCTTCTTCCTTATATTCAAGTGAGTCATCTTGTATGTCCTCTGCTAAGAGTTATTTTACGACGATTACGTTAACTTTTTGTCCTAAGTATCCCCACACAATCCTTATCGTCCGTGATAACACGTTGACCTGTCCAGCAACCTTTACGTGGAATGGCATTGTTTTAAACAAAATGTTCTTGTTTTACTCGTTTAACATTAGTGTCTATGGGCGCGCGCAAAGCACTTGGAGCACCGTCGAACTATTTTGCTGCTCTTTTCCAGGAAGTTGCATGCTCATGGATGTAGTCCTGTCAGATGATGCACAACTTTTGGGCGTTTCATTGCCATGATATAATTTATCAAAATAATGCCATGCCTACTCATGACCAGAGCCCAAAAAGCATTCCCGATTATGCTGCCCCACCCTGTACAAACACCTATAGCCTTATGAAATAGCGACAGTTCTTCCTAGTCGAGTGAAGCGATGAAAAAGAGGCGGAGATTGGGATCAGAAGCCGCGTGCGACGACGCTTGAAACGACAGATTTGCGTGGAAGAGCTCGACAACATCATCAAGCCATACCGTTACATACTACGAAAAAAGCTAATACGACGGGCAGATCTTAATCCAGCAAACGAAAAGGAAGGAACGAAATAAGATGCAACAAACATGCAAACAGTTGAAGTCACAAGTGGAAACCGAGAAACAGAAAATGTCTCGTCAATTTTCACTTTTCGGGTGCTGGGTTAGGGTGAGTTCGATCTAGCTATGGTGCTGCAAACCTGTTCACCACGTGTTATTAGACCAAAACGGACCGTTAAATCGTGTGTATTAGTAAGCCATTTACATAAAACGTCAAGCGACACGACGTATGACATCCCGCACCTGGCTGGGCCTTTGGCTATCCTGACTGCCCCCGTGATCGTCGGAGAGTGGACACTGGACAGGGACAGCGGACAGCACGGGGAAGTGGACACCGGTAGACAGCGGACAGCAGACAGCGGACAGCGGAAACCAGGGACAGCGGAAATCAGGGACAGCGGCCACCAGGGGAATATGACAATAAGGAAATCGAATAGAGGAAGCGGAGTACGAGATGGGATAACAGGAACAGCAGACAGCAGGATCAGCGGACATCAAGTAGCAAAAGCGGACAACAGGCAGCCTTCTCTCCACACTGGCCGGCGTGCAAATGTTGGCAATCATCCTGCCATAATACAATCCGCTGACTGCCCGGGATGTGGGGGGGGGGGGGGGGGCACGGACGAGCAGGGCCGTTTCACGGGCCGTCGACTCGCTACCCGCCATTACCAAGTATTGGCGCTTCGGTTCTCATGAAAATGTTAGCGGATTTGGCCAATTCGCCAACATTTCCCTAGAAACCAAAGCGCCAATCCCTGGTCACTGCGGGTGGATATCTGCGTGCCGTGAAACAGGACAGTGGAAATAAGACCAGAGGATCACATTGGGGGGGGGGGGGATAGTCTCTGAATGGTCACTATCACTACACCTGCCCGATATCTACATGTGTCGCCGTGGCTAGTTAAGAGAGGCAGACGGAGATGCCTCACCGCCGCCGGTGTGGATTGTCTGGCCACACTCACCGCCACCATATTGAGTGCGAACCCGACCGAGTAGAGTACGGTGGACGAGATGGTACCGTGGTGGTACGGGTACCGGATCGAGTCATTGTCACAGTAGAAGCCGCGCTCGAACGGCCGGCCGGCCAGGTAAAACGCTAGCACAGAGAAGCCCACTGAAATAGACAGACGGGACGGAGCCGGGTCATAGCTGCGTGCTCCTCTATCCGGCGCCCGGAGGCAGCGGCCGAGGCAGGAGAGGCAGTCGGAGACAGGACGGCGCCCGCCGACGGACTGGGACAAGAGTGAGTCGTCCGAGACAGCGGAGGCACAGGCTCGGGCATGGCGACTCGGTAGATGGGCCGTCAAAGCAGGCGAAGCATACAAACGCGCCAAGAGAGATTCTGCTATAAAAACAGATCATTAAGCCTCAGCGCCTCTAAACGCACTCGTTCTTTTCCAGCGTGTATCGGTGGAGTATATGCATACAAATTATTCCTACTCGGTTTTAATATGCAACCTCACCTAGAATGCTGCTATCTTAAAATGTTCGGGTTGTCAGCAAATGAGCATAAACTTTCAAATGATCAATTCTTCAAACCTACGCTAATTGTGAGCATTGACAGACTGATGACGCGCATGAAAACTGGTTTAAGAACTACCTAGTATTTTACTGCCTATGCCTAAAGGCTACTACCTAGTACCTAGGTACTGCTAAAACACCAGAGGGATAGTTAATAGGAAGACTCGCTATCAGCAACACCCAAAAAACACACACAATCCAGTGCTCTCTGTCAGCGCTAGCCAACATCCCCCGTAGTGACAGATCACAGAGTAAGCGTGCACTCAGTGCAGCCGCTGTCCTCCGCTCCAAACAAACAGACATCGGTCTGCAACGCTCAATAAACAGGAGAGTGCCAAAGATGGGAGCACAGCAGCAGACTACACAACCCTGTCCTGACCGCTTCCATGCACTCTAATCACAATGTGAAGTTTCCTCGGCGCAAAAGCCACCCAAAAGGACAGCCCCTCACAGGAAAATGAGAATGTGATAGAATCCATATGCTTTATGGGATAAGATTCAGCCCCCGGTGGAATCGTATGCAGAGGTGTGCAGTGGGCACACCCACTCGATTCACGTTGAAAGTTTTACAGAGCCCAAAAACAAAGTTCATTTACTTTAACCCGCGCACCGACGGGGGTCTGCGCCAACTTCGCACCGACGGGGGGGGGGGGCGGATGACCGCCCCCCCCCCCCCTGAGATCTCGAGAACGAAGCAAGATAGCGACAAGCGGTAAACGGCATCGGATACGCACGGCCAAGATCTACAATTTTTACTAAGGTCATTTTCAGGTCAGGTCAAAGATGACGTCACAGGGGTCGAAAAAGTCAAAATGGCGGCGCTAGATATGGAGAGAGTTTTTCTCGAATAACTTTCGAATTAGTCCAGATAGGAACAAACTAAGGGCATCATCGTGATCCTCTCGTCAATCCGCATCGAATGATATATATGTTGACCTCGAAAGGTCAAGGTCAAAGGTTGACCTCAGGTCACGTGACCTCGAGGTCATCATGTATATCATTCGATGCGTCTTGACGAGCTGAACACAATGAGACCATCCACGCGTCTGTATCTTGTTCCTGTACGGAGTTATTGGCCAAAAACCTTTGGTGACCTTTGATGACGTCACATGACCTCACAGCTGCCCAACAGCAAAACAGACCTCAAGGTAGTGAAGGTTGATCGTATATGAAGTCATGTATGGTATATGGGGCCATTCCGACCCGTTTTAGTGGTAAAAACAGGGAGTTGAATTTTCCCCCATTGACTTATAATGGGGAGGTCGCGAAATTGACCTGACCTTAGGTCACCGATATCAAAATTCCGAGATATACAGGGTGTCTCAAAAGTTCGTTCACACATTTCCCATGCCAATAAAGCATATAAGAACCGGCCAAAAGTATAAGGTTTTGGTGTCTGTGTGTACACTAGACAAATATGCATGCTTTGACAACTGATTAAGAAGGTTGGAAACCAACCCCTTTGCTGTACCTCCAAAAATATTTGCCCATACCGATTTTTGTTGCTCCGTCAGCTGCCGGAGGCTGATAAAAGGTTACCAGCTTTCAAGCTCTTGCAGGGGAATCCCCTGCAGTTTCTGCGTCGGATTTAGTTTTGACTAGCTCCCCGGCAACATCTGATTTTCCCTGAAAGCCGACAGCTTGCATCGACACCATTCTTGAGTATTTTGTAGGCATTCTCTGGCGCTAACTCCTTCATGAATGACTGTCGCCGACATCCCAAGCGCCATTTTCCTTTTCAAAACGACCCCAGTCCTGAACAAACGGGAAGTGCCAGGAGTAAATTTTTCGCATCATATGGTAGCAGAATGTGTCGGACGTCTGTTTCTCAGACACATTGTGCAAATTTTGCAAATTCCAAGCGCTCGTCATTCCCCATGCCAAGACCTTCGCTCGGTTACGGAGTGTTTTCCTCGGGAGATGTTCTGCTTTGTAAACGGCCCAAACCTGTCAATCGTGTGGTTTTATCGGGATTTTGTGTTTAAAAGAAAATTATTCGCTGCAGATCTGCCTCTTAAAACTTCGTTAGATAAAATTTTACAATAACTGACACTTTTGGAGGGTCAGGTGTCCTTGGCATTGACGATTTATGTGTTATTGTCCCCCAAAATTAGCGTTATAGATATAATAAACAATTTTGAATTATAATTTATCTTTATTTTACGATGACCTGCACTTTTTGAAAATGGTTAACCTCTGTCTGTGACCTTCTTGCCAGTTTTCAATAGTTATGACCGCATTTTCAGCTGCTTTCCGGAACACGAGTCTGCTGTCGTGCGAGGGTCGTTCAAAACGCAGTTAGTCTCGCATGGTTTCGTCCTTCAAAAATTTTAGGCACCGTTTTTATGAGATGATCATCATGTTGCACTCATCCTCGCCGACACTTAGCCATGTGTCATTTCCGACTTAACCATTCTCACTACTCCTGAAACAGAGAGTTTCACAACATACCCGACTTTGCAACCTACATTTTCGTGCCTGACCCATGGTCAGAGGTGAACCCTTTTTGTGAGCTCATGAAGGGTCGAATGCACTTGAAAACAATGAGACTGCTTGAGGAAGGTTGTCACCAATGCCTATGCAAAATTTCGACTGTTAATTTCTTGTTGATTCAGAATTATTGACAAAAAAGCATGGCTGGTACCTGTGAACGAACTTTTGAGACACCCTGTACAAATTGTAGCTACTAATGACCTAATAATATCCTGCGACTTTCAAAGGCCTCCGACATCTACTGTAGCTCTGACACGGTGACAAAGTTGCAAAAAAGTGACTTGAGGTTGGATCATTCAAAGTGACCTGGTGACCTGACCTTAAAAGGTAGGAGGTTCAAACTTGCACACCATGTGTAAAATTGATGAGGTCAAATTTCCCGCTATTCGCGAAAAACCTCAGGGGGCGGATATCCGCCCCCGTCGGTGCGAGGGTTAACCATCACCATTGCATGGTGGACAGAGGCTGTAAATGTGAACGGCTCGTAGAAGAGAAGTCGCGAAAGATTTTGTTAGTTCATCAGCATTTCAGTTTGGCAAAATGCCGACACATGCCAGGCCAATGTGTCGCTCATGTTAGCCAGTGAAGGCGTTATTTACACATGTGGGCTCGCAAGGCAATGAGGCGACGTCAACTTACCAGAGTGATGGGAAGGATGGCACCCACTACATAGAGAGCGGCGTCTGTTACTGTGTCTTTGGCAATATACGGATATCGGATCGAGAGGTCATCGCAAAACAGCCCAGTCTGAGGCGGCGGCACCCGGTTGTAACCGCCTATGCTGCCGAACACTGCGAAAAGGACAAGGCGATTTTCTATTCATGAAACGGCGACGCCCTCGCTGATCGCTATCGTCGAGAACAGTCGAGACAGACTGTGCTATTGGGGACTCGGATTAATATGTTTGTAGCAGACGAATCGAAAAGTAAACGATGGATGGCGATACACACATCCGTCAAAGCCCCTAAATCCCGTAAGACATTAGACATGCTCATTGAATGACATACTCAATATTATCTTTAATCTTAGCTGAGTTCGGATCAATGACCGTTCATTTGTTCATTAACATTGACAAATAGACATACAACTGCTTCTTATTAGTATAATATCAACGGTGAGAAGTAAGCATTGTGTCGATATATTAGAGTTAGTGAAGGTCGAAAGATCGTTCGCAGGTTGCACCTCCGATGATTTCGTAGCTCCGTAACTGGCCTTACCGGCCTTACCCGAGGCCAGTTATGTTCCAAACAGAATACCTAACCGACGGCGATTGCTCTTTGGTTAGCTGGCCTTCGATTACTCTCTTTTCAAAGATGCGGATAAAATTAGCCAGACTACTGAAAGCTTTACCTCGATACGGCTTTTGCCTTCACCTCTATCGCACAATTAAATACCTCAGGGACTGCATTCACCCCACCCCCCACCCCTTTGACTCAGTAATTGTAAAAATATGCTAGCAATTGTAAAAATATGTGTTGTCATTCCACATCAAGCAGCGTCAATATTCCATTGTTATTCCGTTCCATGTCTATTCATGAGAATCTATTTTGCTTGATTTCATTCTATTTGGAACCATAGCAGTCTATTTTTAACAAATGCGGCCAATATTTCCAAACAGCTTCGGTCTTCTAAAAAAAATATGCTGGCTAAGGCGGCCCGAAGATAGCATCCCTCATTGCGTCAATATTTTGTTTTGAAAACATGTCTAGAACCAATGTTCTTGTTCACATTGAAATTTGAATGACTACCAAAGATAGTGGTCAGCATGTCATGCATTTCAGTTACAAAGATTATGCGATGCATAAAATGATGTTCAAAAGGTGTACTCCGTCTACACCAAAATACACACAACATGAGCAGGAAACATATAAATTCCTATCATATAGTAAGGCAGGCAATTGAAACGCCAAAAAATGTATGCTGAATAAATGACTCAGACATACTCGTAAGATATAACAGATAACACACGTTACAGGCATAGCAGAACGCCATAGCACGGTAACGAAGGAGCACGGTCCACTTACCTATGAGAAGACAAGCAACATCAAATGATATGCGCCACGCCCATTGTTTGTTGCTCTTAGGCATGGCTCTTGAAATTTTTCAGCCTGGTGTTAAGAACAGCTCCTACGTGGTACCTGGGAACAAGAGCAGAAGAGTGAGAGTGAAAGTGAAAGAAGAGTGAATAAAGAAGGATTCAACCACAAAGATTGTAACTCTTGCCTCAATTCAAGTACACCAATGGTGCTTGATCAATGGTGTGAGGGTTGTCCTCCCAGATAAAGGACTTGTCACAGTTTATCTCAGGCTGAAGCAGGACAATGGACAATATTGCAATATTAGGTTACTGTATCATGCATGCGAAGAAGAAATCATGAAACATATGAAACAGATATAGGATAAGGGAGGGAATGGATACAATTTAAAGGTAGTCCAGACTCCAGAGAAACTAAAGACAAAGTAATTGAAGCAAGCATGTACGACTTCCTGCGCACCAAAAACACCAGAGGCTAAGAGGACTACGTAGAATTGACCACAGTGCAAACTAAGAGTATCCAAGAATTAGCCACCAAATTGTAAATAAAATGTTCATATCAATCAAATTTTCAGTCACTGAAGTTAGCTCAGCATGAAAAAGGGTTTTAACCCTCGCAATTATAGGGGGTCGAACTGAGCCACACCCAATATTACTTTACTGCTCGAACTGACCCTCCCCTCGCCCGATTTTTCGCGAAAAACTCCGCGTAAAAACGGCCGATCGCGACGAAACTTGTAGTGCCCTCGAGTTATTCAATTTTACACATACTCGAAAAATTTATTGAACCTGACTCAAATGACCTTTGATATGTGACCTATTTCTCGTGACCGTGTTTGA
Source organism: Amphibalanus amphitrite (assembly GCF_019059575.1). Lineage (NCBI taxonomy): Eukaryota > Metazoa > Arthropoda > Thecostraca > Balanomorpha > Balanidae > Amphibalanus > Amphibalanus amphitrite. Next base: position 184,986 of record NW_024882008.1, on the reverse strand, counting down.
CCGGAATCGCAATTCGCCGTGTGTCGGCTCACATTATCCGCGCGCTTGAAGTCTTTTTGTGGTTTTAAACGCTCAAACATGTCAAATGATGTTGGTCCCAATTCCCATACATTATGGTGGGTGCCAGCCAAGGTCACGTGAAGGTCAGGTCATTGACCTTTGATGACCTTGGTTCACTTTTTCGAGTTTTACAGGTTTCTAGCTTCTAGGCTAGTTTTTGGAGCTGATTTCGAATTTAGAACCCATTACGAAGTACTATAGTTTTGGTGCCTTCGTAACATCCTACGAAGCTGCCGGTGGTGTTTGACACATTTTTTTTTAGTACCCGGCAGGACCCCTACTGGTCGACCTGGCCTAATTGCATAAAGACGTAATCTGTGATCAGAACTAACTTGAAATTCATGATCAGCACAAAAAAAAATCATTCCAACCTCACTTCACGAAGTTCTGACAGGTCCCAATTTTCCCGACTTTTGGGTCATTGCCCTGACCTGGAAGGTCAACCACTAACCAATAACCCCTCGCCCGTATTGGTGTTTTTCCAGCCACGAACGTATAAGTGAGGGGGGGGGGGGCACGAACCCTATAAGCCACGAACCCTTGCCGTTTCGCCCCTGATCGAGCTAGAGCTTCGCAGAAAAAAAAAACGAGCGTGTTGCCCGTGACGAGAGGAAGCCGATGACACCCAACTTTAGGGTCCTAGGTCATTGGTTGACCTTCCAGGTCAGGTCAATGACCCAAAAGTCGTGAAAATCGGGACCTGTTGGAACGTCGACGGTCGAAAACTGTGGCTGCTGTGGGGTTTTCGGGGTGCTGATCACGGATATCATGCTAGTTTTGATCACAGATGATGTCTTCATGCATTTAAGCCAGGTCAGTCAGGTCAGGTCAACCAGTAGGGGTACCGCCGGGTATTCGTAGTAGGGGCATTCCACGATAGATCGACCAAAAAAACTTAAAATTTACACCCGCATATTTTATTTTTTGCTAAAAATTGGTCTAATGGGTTGTGATGGGCGGGGAACCCAGCTGTGCCAAGGATTTTTTTCTTCGAACAACGGTTTCCGAGATATAGCCTCGGGCAGTTCCTGGAGGTCACGCTGCAACCCTATGTTTGGCGGCTTATAACTCAGAAACTATTGGTTTTCTATGGTAAAAACTTGATATGGTTCAACTTGCAATCAACCAGCAAACGTTTTGGCTATCTCGGATTTTCGATTTTTGAAAATTTTTATCACGTGACATCTTGATCTTTTTTTCGAAGAGTGACCTTGATATTTTCCCAACTGAAAGTCGCAATTTTGTCTGATGACGATTAAAGCCTTATCAATTGTCATTCATATGCGATAATAAAAAAGTGGCTTTCGGCCTGCGTTGACCTCAGGTCAGGTCATTTTTATGACCTGTCCATTATTAGGAGCGGGAGCGACAGCGAGATCTCGAGAACAAAGCAAGATAGCGACAAGCCGTAAACGGTACAGGGTACACATGGATAAGGTCTACCATTTTTACTCAAGTCATTTTCAGGTCAGGTCAAAGATGACGTCACAGGGTAAAAAGAAAGTTTAAATGGCGGCACTACATATATATGAAGTTTTTCTCGAATAACTTTCGAAGTATCCCAGCTAGGAACAAACTAATAGCACCATCGTGATCCTCTCGTCGATCCGCATCGAAACATGTGTATGTTGACCTCGAAAGGTCAAGGTCAAAAGTTGACCTTAGGTCACGTGACCTTAAGGTCATCATATATATCATTCGATGGGCCTTGACGAGCTGAACACAATGAGCCTATCCGCGCGGCTGTATCTCAAACCTGTAAGGAGTTAATAGCAAAAAAAAACATTTGGTGACCTTTAATGACGTCACATGACCCAAGAGCAACGTCACAGTTGACCAAGAGCAAAAAAGGTCTCAAGGTAGTCAAAGCTAGTCGCATATGGAGTCACTCATGGTATATTAGGCAATTCCGACGCGTTTTAGTGTAAAAATAAGGGAGCTGATTTTTCCCCAATTGACTTATAATGGGGTGGTCAAGAAATTGACCTGACCTCAGGTCATCGGTATCGAAATTCAAATCGAACTGGCGCTAGGCGAAAGCAAACGGATTGGTGCCTATTCTACGCCTCTTTCTTTATTAGATCAAAAGGTACAGCCAAAACTATTTTGACTTCCTTTTTACCCCTGTGACGTCATCTTTGACCTGACCTGAAAATGACCTCCGTAAAAATTGTAGATCTTATCCGTGTGAATCCTGTACCGTTTACCGCTTGTCGCTATCTTGCTTTATTCTCGAGATCTCGCGTCGCTCCCGCTCGTAATAATGGACAGGTCATAAAAATGACCTGACCTGAGGTCAACGCAGGGCGATAGCCACTTTTTTATTTTCCCATATGAATGACAATTGATAAGGCTTTAATCGTCATCAGACAAAATTGCGACTTTCAGTTGGGAAAATATCAAGGTCACTCTTCGAAAAAAAGATCAAGATGTCACGTGATCAAAATTTTCAAAAATCGAAAATCCGAGATAGCCAAAACGTTCGCTGGTTGATTGCAAGTTTAAACCGTATGAAGTTTTTACCATTGAAAACCAATAGTTTCTAAGTTATTCCGCCAAACATAGGGTTGCAGCGTGACCTCGAGGAATTGCCTGAGGCTATATCTCGGAAACCGGTGTTCGAAGAAAAAAATCCTTGGCACAACTGGCTTCCCCGCCCATAACAACCCATTAGACCAATTTTAAGCAAAAAATAAAATATGAGGGTGTACGGCTTTGGTCGATCTATCGTGGAATGCCCCAGTAGGTGTCAACCGCCTCCGACAGCTTCGTAACATGTTACGAAGGCACCAAAACTACTTCGTAAATGTTCATATGGTTGCTAAATTCGAATTTAGCTCCAAAAACTGGCCTAGAAAATTGTAAAACTTGAAAAAGTGAACCGAGGTCATCAAAGGTCAATGACCTGACCTGACCTTCAGATGACCTTGACACCCACCCTAATGCATGGGGGCAACACCATATCACATGTTTGAACGCTTGAAACCACGAAAAGACTGCAAACGCGCCGCTAATGCGAGCCGACATACGCCGAATCGCGATTCTGGCCAAACATGGTCTCGAAAAGTAGGGCACAGGTCAAAGGTCATTTGGGTCAGGGGCATGAAATTTTCAGGGAAGGTGTAAAATTGAATAACGCGAGGGTACTGTAAGTTTCGTCGCGATCGGCCGCTTTTTACGCGAGTTATTCGCGAAAAACCATGGGGGGGGGGTCCGTTCGACCCCTCCCCCTATACGGGCGAGGGTTAAAAAATCAGTTGAGCTCCAGCATCAATTTTATTTTTTGCCCTTGATTTGGCAGGTAGTTCCCCCTCCAGCTATATTTCATCCTCAGGTACAGTGCCAAGATTGAAAACGGAAATGAAAACTGCAGCACTCAGGCACTGAGCCCGGGTGGCAATAACAACTGCTCCTGCTGCATACTAATTCAAATTACCAAGAGTACAGTGGCACATATTTTTATTGGACAACTCTGCAGCAGAACAGCAGCTCAACAAGAAATATGCTATGAGGATAGGTGTCAATTGCTGCCAAGTTGAGGGTGCTTAAGCATTAAAAATTCACCACCACCTTAGTGCACCAAGGAGACCCTAAGTGACACTGTCTGGTTCAGCCCCAAAGTCCAAAATTAAGGCAGACACAGAATTGGGAGAGCTCCAGGTCCAGCATCATCAGAATTCACTCATGACACACGATTATGAGCCACAATACTCAATGCAAAATGCACAACACTGAACACACCACCTAGCAGAAGAATTTGCATTGGAATGAAAAAAATGACAACATTTCATTTTAGCAGTCTGACCACCCTGGCAACTGTTTTCAGAATCCACCAGGCACCACCCACCTGTGACTCAATATGACAAATTGAAGCGGTTCATATCTTTAAGGTCGGCCAATGCTTAAAGGGACCATCCCACCTTAACATTAGATTTGAGTTGAGATAGCCAAAATGGGGTCCCTGGCTCACAATTACCGGTTTCGGTGCTTACATCAAGAAATGCCTTAAATCGGAAATATTGAATTTCAAAATTGCAGCATTTTGATTAAGAGGGGCTAATGCATAGGAATACCCCTCTGAATGTGTGATGTCAGCGCAGATATCTAACAATTTTTAAATGTTTGACTAAAACGTTTTGTAGCACGCGGTGGTATATGCTGCTTTGCGCGCAACAAGTGCCGCACTTTCAGCTGCCAAACTATTGCTTTCAAATCAAGTCGCTAGGAACAGCGGAGATCCCGAAAAGTAAACAAAAGTAAAAGTCTGATATCTTGAAAACCGGTGAATATTTTTTGGTGAAATTTGGTGGATATTTGTTTTCGCTCTTTCTGAACCGAGCGACATCACTTTCATGCCAATTCATAAACTTTTTTGAAGGTGGGAGGGTCCCTTTAAATAGGTATACTGCTGCCAATTGCAGCAAACACCTGAAACTGAAACTTACCACTTGAACTGCACGTTCCAGTTCCTGAAAAAGCAGAATTGGAATGAGAAAATGAATTGCAGGACGATTCACAACGTATTTAAGACTCATACTTCAACTTGGACGATGTCAATAGATAAACATTATTCTGGCCCAACCCAACCGACAACCAACTAACAGCAAGCACAAATCGCTTACCTATCTTTTATGCCCCAATCCTCTCACCCACGGTATATAGAGAACTCTCTCACCAATGCAGCATACCCTCACCGGTTTTCACCCAACCAAGGCCGTATATAGGCACCCAACTTGCACCCACCCTCACCAAATACCAAAAAAAATACCTGTGGCCAAGGCCCTACCTGTGGCGCCGTCCTCCTGGAATGAGAGGCGCGGGAGCGGGGGAGAAAACGGTTTGTTTACTCCGACTAGGCCTTAGTCAGCGAAATAAGATTTATCTGACGTCATTGATTGGTAGGTTTGAAATTGCGTAAAATGATTCCAAATAATTACTTAGATATTTTGATTTTGTTGTGGGTTAGGGTAGTATACCCAAGAGCTTTTATAAACCTGAAACATGCCAAAATGTTTTATTTTTTTCAAGTTTATTTCTCTTCTTTTTGCTAACGTCATAAGTTCAGAACAAAGCTCAAAGGACATCGAAACCTCTCCAGGAAAATACGATTTATTGGACAATTCCTCATCTCCAATCTAGAGAGTTTTTATCCCTATGCGAATACTTGCATACAGGGCTGAATCGTCGCACCCATTCACCACGCCAGAACTATCCTTGAACTATCCTGTCCTGACTGACTCTGACTCTGATGTAACTGGCTGACTCGGCGTCGCGCGCAGGGACGCGGGGGGGGGGGGGGGCGGACGGGGCGCGCTCCCCCTTGGGGTTTTCAGGCCCCCGCGACCGCAAGCCCACGTTGGTCAAAATCACGTCGGAGGCGAACGAAATTCACGGCCACGGGAATCCCAAAAATCACGTCAGGACAGTCACGGCCCTCTGACCAGCCTGACAGCTAGGGTCCTTCTTACTACCTGGGGCCTCCTGTGAAATAACCACTAATGTATGTCAGTCTGACCGCTAGGGCCCCTCTGACTCCTCAGTAGAAAGGAGGCCCTCTGTAGAGACTAGAGAGGAGGCCCCCTGTAGGAGGCCGCGGGATTCCTCCCCCCCCCCCTTGGCCAAATCCAAGCCAAATCCTAGGTATGTGCTTGGTCCCGCGACAGTCATCTCATCGATGCCATCCGTCCGGATGTTATCAGTTCATTTTCTAAAGCTTTAAATATTATATTGCTTGTATGCCGGGCATGTAAAATTTACAACTTAGGCCAGCACAAGCAGACAACCCACGATTCGTGAGGGCACATTGCAACCAACAAACTAAATATCTCCAGATGACAATGTATTCACGGAAAATAATGGTCACAGCGACCAAACAGTATACGCAGTACGCACGCCCGCCGAACGAGACGAGGCGTCCACAAGGTGCACTCAAAAATGGAGCCCGAAGTCAGCACTGAGCTGAGCTGGATACAATCTCCAGACCTGCATCTGTAATGCATATATCATCAATTCACAACAACGCAGTAATTCTAAAGGATGCTGTCAGTTGTCACATATACGTGCATAAACTTGCAATAGTAAGTCAATATCTATTTTTGAGATTGCGATCCATGCGAGAAGTGCGTGGCGTCATGACCACTTGCTCTGGAAGACACCATCAATCGTAGCTATTGGCTTTGGCACAGGCTCCACATTTCGAAGGAACCGGACAAAAATCAGCTGTAACAAAATATATCGATAAAACGGAGACAACCACACATTGAGAACGACATATCTCCGGTGGCGAGCCTAGGAACCGCTGTCCATGTCACAACTAACTTCAGCTATCCTGGCAATTTCACGGCTTATAAATGGAGTTCATCGTCCACTACACACACATACGAACAAATGTGCCATATAGGTACATACGAATGTCAACAAAATGAAAATTTGTAACTCATTACGGAACAACTTCGAAGGACACGGCATGACGTCTCCAAACCTAACAACATTCGAACGACCTCCACAATGAAAAAAAGACTGTCTATAACGATTAACCCGCGCCCCACTGGGGGGGGGCTATTTCTAGCCCCCCCTCCCGTTTTTCTGCAATAACTTCCAAACCGCTTGACGAATCGACGCCAAACTTTCAGTACCTTCGGCTGCATCAATTTGACACCTTGTGTCAAAATTTGAACTTCGTAGCTACCATAGGTCGGCTGGAAATGACGTCAGAGTGACGTCATGTTCGTCCGATTTCGACGCAAAACATTGAACCACGGCAATCGCTCCCAAGAGCTCAGTTTTTAAGCTAGATCCAATTTCTTTGCATGAAAGAACTCAGAATTGACCGCGCTATCAAACTGCTATCTCGGATTTTCAAAATTTTGAAAATTTCGAAAATTTTATATAATAATATTCAAAATTTATATTTTTATATTTTTTTCAAAAAGTTTTTGACTTTTCGAAAAAACCGGAATATATGTGACAGAACGCATGATTATGACTAACTCTAGCAAGTTTTAGCTAAATATCTTCAAAAATGGCCAAGTTATACGCATTATTGCAAAAAATTCACAATTATTAATTTTTCAAATCAATTTTTCAGTACGTATTTGGCATCGTACACCAATATAAATGGCACCATCGTGTTCCTGAGCTCAAATTGCATCCAATAGACACCTTTTTTGTTGAAAAATTTCAACTTCAAAATTTGACCTTTTTTGACCTGAAAGTGACCTGACCTAAGCTAATTTCGACTCAAATGACCTTGAATGACACAGACGACATCAAATTCGAAATCTATGGCCTAAATGGACCATAAAACATGTGTCACGTGACCGACTCATGATATAATATTTTCGTGACCTGTGATGACCTGACCCTGACCTGAAAATCAAAGTACAAGTTTGGTACCCTCAAGGTATCTAGAGCATCTGTTCACGAGTGTGGAAACCAAAAATGAGCCTGATCTGACGTGTAAGACGGCGGCCAGAGCCCAAAATGTGAACAAGCCAAAGTGCTAATAATTTTTACTTTGACCTGACCTGTGACGTCATCGGTGACCTCGAGGTCAATGAAATTAGGTTTCGCTCGACAGTTTTTCCGGGGCTATCAGACGCCGTTTGAATTTTGACGATCGGCCCAGTAGTTTCGGAGTTAGGAGGGGGGGCTATGAATAGCCCCCCCCCCCCAGTAGGGCGTGTTATACACAGACCCCAGTGGGGCGCGGGTTAAGTAGCTATCCGGGAGGGAGAACGTACGGACAGCATTATAAGCAAAGACTAGCTCAATGAAATTAAGACCGAACACGGATTAAAGAATATGTTTGTAGACGATCGGGCGAACGAAAAAATCCGACATGTGTATGTAGTTTAGCATCAACACGACAGGAAAATATCGTGCCTGAAATTGTAAACGTTTGTCTGGATGTTGTCATGAGACTAGCTGAGCTTGTGTCCGGAAAAGAAACAAAGGATCAAACTCCCAGAGTTGTAAAGGGAAGACGGCGATGCATAACGATACATAGCGCGTAGTATAACACGCACAGTGCGGGGGAGTAGCAATAAATACAGTTAGTGCTCAGTGTGCAGAGTACAACACAGATAACGAGTCGATTGGGCCCAAAATTAAAGCCACAAGAGGTTCGGTCCGCACCACTGGCAGCATCCGACATCAGTGAGCTGCTGCCGCGGAACTGGAACAGAACGCGCCGACCGCGCCCGGGCCGGTCCCACACGGCGACCCCGCGGGCCAATCTCGGCTGAGAATATGTGACCATCACTAAATCCATCACAACCTAAATCATGCATAAACAAATCACCCGAACCGAGCTCCGTCGCTGTTCTCTGGTGCGCTCGCTCGGAACCCACCAACAGCGTCACTACACCTAACAACACCAACTGCCTCCACGTCCTGTCTGCGTCCGAATCGTACCACAGATATAACACAGATGCGCCACAGATAGGGGAGAACGGGGTCACTTGTAACATTTTTTGCATTTTATCATCTGGTGCAAACATGTTTGCAGTTATAAAGCTCTTTCTTTTATTTTCAGAAACTATGATGTTTTGTCTTTAAAATGCAGTTAAAACATTTCCGAAATAACTTCTTTTTCGGGTCAAAATTGTTGTCCGAAAAAGTCAATTCAGCTGTTACAATTCACCCCAGATACGGGGTCAAAAGTAACACCCCCCGGGGACAATTGTAACATGTTAATTTACAGGCTACAGCAACACAATTTTTTCCAAAACTTTGATTTAACAAAAGTATTGAACACTTGTTCATCTTCCCAGATTTGGTAGGGACGGTTCTTCTCAGGAAAAAAAGGCTTAAAACCTCGCACTTATACAGGGGTTGGATGGACCTCCTCTCCCTCGGTTTTTCGCAAATAAATCACGTAAAAAGCTGCTGATTGCGACAAAACTTACAGTTCTCTTAATTCTAGCAATGTTTCATCTCCCTTGAAAATTTGACGACTTCGACATAATGGCCACTGACCTATAACCTGTTACATTTGACCCCTGCAAAAATGTTACAATTGTCCCCGTCGCGCCTTGACATATTTTAGACGAAACTGGCGCAAAAAGATGTTGCATGTACAGCATTTAATGCTTTCAATTAATGGACAACAAGCCTGCCAACACTTACACAAAGTCTGAAGTCGATATCTTTTCAATGGCGGGAATGAGCTAATCAAATATAACGGTATAAAAATTTACAAAATGCTCCCAAAAACACATTACTGTGCACAGCCATCGACATACCCGGCACTTTCGCTTCAAACTCCGTTGAGAAAGGCAGCATAGAATTACGCATTTTCGGTCTGAACATCAGCTCATTCTATTGGTAAGTTTATGAATTATTAACACTGTTACAATTGCCCCGTGTTACATTTGACCCCGCTCTCCCCTACACAACGAACCACCGATACAGACACCGTCTTCAACAACAGCCTTCTCCGGAGGCACCCGCCAACACTGAGCTCTCCCGATGTGCATAAATATACAGCCGCCCGGGCCCGCGCGGCCCACGGAATCACCAGCCCTGACCAACGAGATTCTCCAGATCCCAGCGCGTCCACAGCCGTGCGGCGCGCCCCTCCCGATCAGCCCGTCCGCCGCAGCCGCCTCAGTGACTCTCACCCACCGTCCAGAGAGGACGCACACCGCCCCAGAGACCGACATCACAGGGTTAGACCCTCAGCCTGAGTCGCCCCCGCCGGGCTCATGTCATGGACCGTGAACATCACCCAAACCCAGCGCAGCTTGCTAAGCAAGCACCATACCTCAGCTGTGGAGTATCTGAACGCACCAATAGCGCGAGGAGTCTTTTCATGCATCACAATAGGGTCAAGTCCGAATATAAAACCGAAGTAAAAAGGCCAAAACTGTTGTAAATCCGATCTGGCGAGTGTTGTCTATGAAACCCTGTTCTGTTCTAAATGACATCTCGTTTCCGGCCGGATCAGTGTTGCTACTCACTGACCAAAGTATGCCACAGGCACGGCAAGACTTCACCTGGGGACCTACAGCTGTTTGTCGTACAGCGAACGTAGCCTACAACCGCCGTGAGCCCAGCCAGACCATACCTCGGCATTCATTGTAGCCTTGAGAACTTCGCTAACCTTGGTCGAGGAATGTCTGTCAAGACTCCAGCGTTGCGTCCACTCAAAGTCGGTAGAACGTTCACCTGCCATCGATAGAGCCAGGTAGAGCGACCACTACCAGCCGGTAGAACATCCACCAGCCGGTAGAACGACTGCCAGCCTTCGGTAAGATGATACTGGACGCTCAGGTGGTGAAGCCGAGCCGCGCCACGGCCATGTTGCGCCTCAGTCGCATGATCTCCCGGTAGATGTCGATCACGGAGCCTTTGACCATGCCTCGCTCGATGTAGCGCAGGTAGTTGAGGAAGTCGCAAACGGCCGTTATCTGAGCGGAAGAACGACGCAAATGTGTTACTATAGGGTTAGCCAGTTGACAATTCAATGGTATTCGGCAGTTTGTACCAAAATATGCTTTCGAATAGAAAATCTTTGAGAGAAATGCACCTCAGTTACAACTAAACATCGTCAAAACCAGATTCGTAAATAAATTACGACTTATCATCTTTCGATGTGACAGATTGGATGGTCCTACATCCGGAAGTACGGATTGGTTAGAACTGACTCAGAAACGGTGTTAAAAAAGCCGAGGTCACGCTGTTTGACAATTGAGCCCACATCCAAGCCTCTCACAAAACGACTGCAGAACAGGGAGAGCCGCCATCCTCAGACGGCGTTTACAACCTTCATTCCACCCACTTCCACCCCAGACTCGCCCCGGCAGCCAAATCGACTCTGTTATTTCAAGACGACCCCCCAGGCTCGGTTGTCAGTAATACGCACCCGGTTTCGGCAGATCTGCGAGATGTCCATCCATCCCGTCTCGCCGGGCAGTTTCATCCGGTACCGGCAGGTGCGGTGGACGTTGAGCAGCGCACACCGTCTGGAATCGTCACTGCTAACAGCGCACAGAGGCCGGCACAGCCGTCACTGGGGGGCGGCGAGGCACGGGGACCCGGCGGCACGGGGCAGGCGGCCGCCAACGGTACACAACACACAGAGGTACATACGTACACACATACATACAGCGAATTGGCGACAGGCAGCGTGAATAAATCAGCGTCAATTGACCATTACACATCTTCGCAGGCAGACCAAACAGATAGTTCATGAAGCTTATGTGTGCAAAGCTTGGAGCTCATGTGAGGATCACGATGCAAAAATTAACAATTACAGCCAAACGAGCAAAAACACAATTGCAATTTCTATAGATAAATGCACATGGAAAGCCATAGAGTTCTACAAATTCAATTTATACCATATCAATGATAAGCTGCCATCAATGAAGTCGATAAACATGTTGCAGGCGAATGTCAAGAAGATAATGCATTCATTGATCAATTGAAAACAAAAATATTCTCTCAATGATACACAAAAAGAAAACAAAATGACAGTGATAGCAAAGAACATCAAAACACAGATAATAAAATGCACATTGCACGGCTTCAGTGCTAGGTACGCTACTGCTATGAAATCATTAGGACAGCCAGCACCACGTTCCCCGATAAAAATATTTCTGAAGGTATTTCGTAGGAGTTGCTTTGGAGTATTTTCAAGGATGTCTTCCGAACGAGGGCTAGGTTTTGGAAACACTTGATGTACATTTAGGCGCCAGTTCATCAAAAACACGATTTTGCTATAACAAGTTATGTCCCCCAACCCACAATCCGAGTGCGAACGCTTTGAATGGTCCTTTTGTCAAGACAGGTATCCTTAACCTTGTCTCTCCCCTCAGTCCAACATGCTGCCGCACCCACCCCATTACGTAGCGCCCCGCCCGGCGCCCCTACCTGGGAAAGTTGGGGCCGCGCAGGCCGGAGGACACCTCCTCTATGCAGACCGAGTTCTGCAGCACCGCCGACGTCACCTTCTCGGTCAGCTGCGGCGTGGCGAAGCGCAGGCACGGCTCGATGTCCTCGCGGTAGACGTCCCGCACGAACGGCGCCGTCAGCTCCACGGAGGGCGACTCACGCCAGGCGGAGACCTCCGACAGCAGCCGCGGGTCCACCTGTGGCGGGAGAAAAATTGAGTGCCGAATTGACCACGTGGTAAATCTTACACGGTCTGTCATAGTGACACGGCCGTCCTAGTGTGTACTGTGCAGCAGTCGCGGGTCCAACTGTGGCGGGCGAGCACACTGTACACGGTGACAGGTGATTGTGTGCGGCGCGGCGGTAAACAAGGAGAAAAGGCCACCTGCCGTGATAGAAAACATGAGCTACCCAAAAATATCGATTGTAGAGTGTAATGAGAATTCATGATGGCTACATACCTGCTTTTCTATTAATCTGGACACAATGTTACGGACTTCCGAACTTAGTTTCCGTACACCCGTTTAAAATACGTTACGAACCTCAAAGGTACCTTTATTCGTACATCGTACAACTTACCTTAGACAACCCTTATTCATTAAGGCCTCTTATCCTCCTGCCCTCGTGGACATCACTGACCTCGTCAATGTGCTCCGGGGCGGCCAGATGCTGCGGCGGCGAGCGGGCCGGTGACGAGGGAGGAGACGCGTCCGGACGCGTCAGCTCCTGGTTCGACGGAGACCGGTGGTGGCCCTTCTTCCAGATCTTGATACCTGAGGACATGGACGGCGAGAGTACTTTAGGCAGAAAGCAGGGATGTATAAACTTCGTAATGATAAGCTTATTATCTGACTAGCAAAAGTACATCCATACATCCATTCATTCATCCGTTCAACCATTCGTCGTGCCTATTCAATGTTATATGTAGCCATACACATCGATCTCGGTAAGCCGATTCGAGCTTTTTTTTTTGTTGGGTTAGGCCCTTTCGGTCCAATTGGGACCATTTCAGAACCGGGAGGATGATAGGATATAGGGGGAGACATTGGTCTGGGCAGGCACCCTAGTGAGTCGCCGGGGCTGAGCCCGTCCAAATGGACAGGCCGACCAGCCCCAAGGCACTCACTGCACCCGGCTACGGGGTGCGCTCCCTCGGGAGCAGCGATGCCGCTCCAAGGGAACAGCCCGCATGAGATAAAGTTGCCTGTCCAGCCCGGAGGGGGCTGCAGAGTGGAGGAGAGGGATTTCTGTATCCTGAGGATAGAAGCATGGAACGGTGGGCTGCACTCGCCACTGCCAGTCGCCACCCTTTCCGGAGCGGCGGTTACCCGTCCGGCCGCTCACCGTTGGACTTTCCCAGGTCGATCTGGGGGTGCAGGTGGGCGTTCGGTCGGCTCGGGGTAGACGTGATGACCAGCGTCTTCAGCGCAGCCACCTCCGCCTGCAACACGTCAATCTTCATCGTGGCCTCCTGGAGAGCCTTCTCGGCGGCGGCCTGCTTCTCGTTGGCCGCCAGCACCATCTTGTGGGCCTCCTGGGAAACGGTAGTTCGCAGGTCAGACACCAGACGCGATAACGTCGGCACGGTATGGTCCATGCAGTGATCTTTGTTGGCAACTTAGAACTGAGTCGTCCATCGGTTGGTTTTATATATTCTGACCCTCACTGAACACACGGAGAAGGACCGGGAGGTAAACCAGTCGGTTGACACGCATCGGCGGGTACGTGATGATGGAGCACTTTGCTCCCCGAGGCCTCGGGGAGACGCTGTCCCCACGTGAAGGGGGCTCCGTTGACAGTGCCAGAAGACGCGGCGAACCGCCGCCGGACCCCCCGAGCGAGGACACGGCGCTGCCCTTCAAACCGTGCTTCCGGCGGGTCAGTCAGTGGATGGCCAAGGAGGCGGGTCTAGCGGACCTCCCACGGGAACCGCTGGCCCTGGTCCCGGAACAGCCGCCGTGGACCAACCCAGCAGACGCGGTCACCTTCCGCCTCTTCCTCCCGCGCGCCACCAGAAGAGACGACCCACCCGCCGTGAGGAAAGCTGCCGCCCTCGAGGCCATAGCCATGGTCAACCCGGACTGCACCATCTGGTCCGACGGCTCCGCCAAGTCCGGCACCAGGGACGGAGGCGGCGGTGCGCTGATCCAGCTGCACCGGGAGAACCGCGAAGTGGAGACATTGGTGCCGGCGGGCTCGGTCTGCAGCAGTATGCGGGCCGAACTCGCAGCGATGTTGGCGGCGTTCACCTGTCTGCTGGCACAACCGGGGGAGACCAGGAGCCGCATCAAGACATGTCTGCTGTGCACCGACTCCCTCTCCGGCCTTCAGCTACTCCAACGCGGACCGGAGGCCCAGCAGCTGGTCCTCGCCGAGCGCGTCTGGGCCGCGATGGACTCACTGGGGGAACAGAACACGGCCATCATCCTCCATTGGGTCCCAGGCCATGCCGACATCGCCGGCAACGAGGCGGCAGACAGGCTGGCTAACCGTGCGGCGGCCGAGTGTGCCCAATCGGAGACGCCCATCGATCTGGCCAGCGCCCGAACCGCCATACGGCAGCGCGCCAGGGAAATGCAGGCTACGCGTGCACACCGGCACCCGCACCCCCAGCCCACGCCTGGACTCCAAGACCTCCCGCGCTGGGGGCAAGTGACCGTGTCGCAGTTGCGGACCGGCTACTGCCCCCTGGCACGAGCGACGCTCCACCGCCTGGAGCTCACCCCGGACCCTCTCTGCCGGGAGTGCGGTGCCGAGGACACCGTTCGCCACCTTCTCACCGAGTGCCCAGCATTCGCCACCACGAGACGCCGGCTCTGGGGGGACCCCTGCCATCCCTTGACGAGGTCCTCTCCGGGCCGGCCGGCAAGATAGTCGACTACATTCGGCGGGTGGGGCGGTCCGAGCCGCCGCTCGACCAGCCCCCGTCCGACGCGCCTGCGGGCGCGTCCACGTGACGTGCGGCAAAGAAAGAAAGAAGGTAAACCAGTGGTATTTGATACTAATGCATTAACAACACTGGTGTGCACCCACTGCGAGCACCCAACTAAATTACGTAACTTCTATTATTGACGGTCACGGAAAGTATATAAATTATTCATACTCATGAAAGAACAGCTTCATGTTCCTTTGCACGATCGTGTGTGAACATGTAAATCAATTTTACCACAAATAGCAATCCGCCTGCTTACAAGTGACAGAGCTGACAGGGAAAGGCTTTCACAATTCACACACTTCAAAGGATTCGCCAGATTCCCTACCGAAATTCAAACTCACTACCATGAAAAGTTTCGACGGCCATCATGGTTGACCTGTGCAGTCTCATTAAGTATATGATCTTGGTGACATACATCACCAAGTTGTTGGTGCATGACATAAGGCACTAAGTTATCGACAATATAAGGTAAGATACATATCCAGCGAAAAGCCTTTACCCCTACAGGTCACCTGATGAGTGTTCAGTCCGGCTAGCCACGCCCCTGTCCCCGGACGCCAAACCCATCTGAGTGGCGTGCGTGACGGTTAATAACGGCGAGCGTCACACTGGCACGCTGCCGGCGCCGCCCCTGCATACCTATCTGTCAGCACAATGACAGGAAGCCTACAGCCCGTGCAGCGAAGGTCATGGCAGCCGCCGAAGCCACCCCGGCTGTCCGGGAGAAAAACCTTGCAGCGCCAAAGCGTAGGGCTTCCGAGGAGACCGGGTCAGCGATCGAGAATTGCCCTTCCCCTCCCCCGACAGGAAAACAGACGCGACATCGACGGTGCCAGGCACGAGGACAGCGTGCTGAAGCTCAGGAATGAGCCTCGCCGAAACAAATAAACAACGTGACGCGGCCGGCAAAAATCCGGATCCTCGGCGTTAATGTTCACGGGGAGGTGTCAGGCCCTCGGTGTTACATGACGACTGTGAAAGAATAAACCAGACCTTGATGTTGAAATAATGTGGCGTTGGCGATTTAAAGAATGTGTTAAATGTATACATAGGCCAACAGAGCAAACACGGTATGAATCGTCTGATGACGTATAAACTGCTGGCCGAGGGAGAACGTTTATAAAAAAACGCACCGGAACTATTGGAACATTTAAGAAACGAATATGGCGATCCTGTTTGTGTTTGAGATGAGCTTGTCGCCTGGATTGCCATCTTTGCCTGCCTGTTTTCGCGCTTAGCGAGACTAAAATGTCGTTATGTTTTGTATATTTAATTGCATTGTTGGGCTTCATGGCACAGCCTTATAAAAAGTGTATTTAAATCGTTAATTGAATATCCCAATATGCATTGAAACTCAACTAAAGGTGCAAAACGATACGAGTTAGATTAATTCACTGTCATCGTACAAGTTGTCGGTTGTAGATACTAATAGCACTCGACAGTTGATCAGTATCGCAAACTGGAACAGCCAGAGACCCTTCTTTTTACGCTAGCCTGGTGGCGTGTTTGTTTATCCAAAGTTTTACCTGGATATTCAGCACTTACGGTGCAGTACATAAATGGCGAATTCACGGAAATGGGCGATGGCATGCAGATTATCAGGTATGATTCACGGCATCCAGTTTCCGTGAGGAACAGTGTGCTCGGCTAGCGACCCTGTCTCGGTGCAAGAACGAGAATGTCGCCCACCGGCGGAGCGCGCTCGACAGCGGACACTCCCGTTCCTTCGACCCACACGCGACCTTCAGACTCCAGTCCGCACGGAGGAAATATCTCTCCGGAGGCAACGCCAGATATAATCGGGATAAAAACGTAATCCCATTCATCGGGACCACGATACACAGCATCCACTACCGCCCATTTAGAAACGTGGACACATGAGGGCGAAAGGGTTTGATTGAGAGAAACGGTGTGTTGAGTAGCAAACAGCCGGAAACTTATCGAACTACTGATCATAACATAATCCGTTCTTGTCATAAGCTTAGCCGAACATGCACGGTCCTATCTCGTGTAGGAAGCAATCGTTGTATTTACTTTGACGAGGCATAAAGTGCCGATATCGAATATCAAGCCGGAGTTCATCGTGGGCTAACAGACGTTTACAGTCTGTCCCACTCACTGGCTGCGGCTACTCTCCTAACAAGGATCACTCACGTCAGTAGTTTCATGTATCGAGCGCTGGAATCAGAGTCCGACACAAATTTCAGTTCCTGAATGCTGTTGATTAGTTTAGCCGTTCGACCGCATCAACACTTTGAGCCCAACACCATCTGAGCTATGGGATACCCAGATGAGATTTTGAGGTATTAGCAATGCTGAATATTATGCTATAACAACGCAAGACCCCTTTCCCCCGCACCCCGCCACCTACCTGGAACA
Organism: Amphibalanus amphitrite; assembly: GCF_019059575.1. NCBI lineage: Eukaryota > Metazoa > Arthropoda > Thecostraca > Balanomorpha > Balanidae > Amphibalanus > Amphibalanus amphitrite. The sequence continues at coordinate 167,717 of NW_024882008.1, read as the reverse complement.
GGCTGGCGGTCAGCTCCTCCATTTCCGCCTCGATCTCGTTGCGGATCCGATTCAGCTTGGCCACCTCCTCGTCCTTGAGCTTGAGCTCCTGCTGGGCGGCTCCGAGCTCGCGCTCCAGCTCCTGCAGTTTGTCGAGGCCGCGGACGCGCGGCGCGGCGCCGGCCGTCCAGTCGCCGCCGGCGGCCGGTCCGTCCTCCTCCAGGCTCAGCTCCACCAGCGAGACGTGGCTGACGGCCGGAGACGGAGCCAGCGGCGCCACGCGGCTGTGCCGGCCGTCCGGGGCGTCCTCCGGCGCGTCAGCAGCGGCGGCGGCGGGTTTGACGGCCTCTGGCGGCGGCTCCGGCTCCGACGGAGCTGACGCCTCATCAGAGCCCAACATGTTCTGCTGCAAGGTGGAGAAGTGTCACAAGCACTGGGGTTAATACCATGATTGATGTAATGAAAGACAAGATGAAAGAATGCTCTGTGAGGAGACCAGTGTTTGGTGAAGGAAAACATGTAATACATAGGCATTATGTAACATCCAGATCCATTCATTGAGAAACTTGAATGATGACATGAGCCCAGACCTAAGAACCTAATTATCTTCAATCACTCTCTGCTTGGCTACTTGCTAATCTGCTCAAATTTGCATGAATGAATATACAAACTGAGAGAATATTACTGTAACTTTCAAACCAAATTCCAGCACAAAAAAAAACTAACTGAATTGTGCATCAGCCAAATTGACAATGCATGCAATGATGATAATGACATGTTCATAAACTCTAAGTGTATGCAATTAGTAATGGCAATTTGCTCACTTACTGGTGCAAAAGAAAACACACAAGTTTCACAATTTTAAAAATGAATACCATCTTCATTACCATTTTACTGTTTACATAAAAATATCTGAATCACTACAGGAAACTTAAATAATTAGGGTAGCAGGTTGATTTAAAGGGACCCTCCCACCTTAACATTAGTTTTGAGTTGAGATAGCCAAGTTTGCGGCCAGGCTCAGAAACCACCATTTATCCTGGTCGCAACCCCCGCAGCTTTATGGTGTTCAAGAAATTTCTTCCCTTTACTTGCAGGGTGGGACCAGCGTGGTCCCTATCTCTTAACCATTACGGGAGTCTGATGACGTCATCAGGCTTTCGAACGTCCGTTAAATGTTTGACTAAAACGTTTTGTAGCACGCTGTGGTATATGCTGCTTTGCGCGCAAAAAATGCCGTACTTTCAAATAAAGTCGGTAGGAACAGCGGAGATCCCAAAAAGTAAACAAAAGTAAAAGTCTAATATCTTGAAACCGGTGAATATTTTTCAGGGCCTATTTTAACATGTTAACTGGGGGGGCAAATGCCCCCGCACTCAACAGAATTGCCCCCCTAGTCGTCGAGATTTGCCCACTATAAAAATGGGCATAAAGGAACAGGGTGACAAACATACTACGTAACTACTGTGACTTGTTTTGCAATGGATGTCAAATGAGTCAGTCTGTAAGTAATGACCAGTGGTGTACCTATCTAAGGGTGGGTCATATGGGTCATGACCCCCCACCCTCTTGGGGCCCGGGGACACCACAGGCCTGCCAGGGGCACCACCGGCCTGTCAGGGGCACCACAGGCCTGTTGGGAGCACCATCAACCTAGCAAGAGCACCATAGGTCTGCCAGGGGCACCACAGACCTGCCAGGGGCCCCACCGGCCTCGCAGGGGCACCACCTTGGGCCTGTCAGGGGTACCACCACAGGCCCGCCAGGGGCACCATAGGCCTGCCAGAGGCACCATAGGCCTAGCAAGGGCGCCACGGACCTGTCAGGGGCACCAGAGGCCTAGTATGGACACCACATGCCTGGCAGGGACACCACCGGCCTCGCAGGGACTGGGACACCTTGGGCCTGTTAGTGGCACCACGTGCCTGTCGGGGACACTCCAGGCTTGTCAGGAGCACCACAGTCCTGTCAGGGCCCAGGGGCACCACCGGCCTCACGTGGACACCACCGGCCTCGCAAAGGCATCATGGGCCTGTCAGGGGCACCACGGGCCTGTCGTTGGAACTTCAGGCTTGTCAGGGGCACCACAGTTCTTTCAGATGCACCGGCGGCCTAGCACCATGGCACCATGTTTGGCCGAGGTCGCGATTCGGCATATGTCGCCTCGCATTAGCCGCGCGTTTGCAGTCTTTTCGTGGTTTCAAACGTTCAAACATGGGATATGATGTTGCTCCCATGCATTAGGGTGGGTGTCAAGATCACCGGAAGGTCAGGTCAGATCATTTACCTTTGATGACCTCGGTTCACATTTTCGAGTTTTATATGTTTCCAGGCTAGTTTTTAGAGCTGAATTCGAATTAAGCAACCATTTGACCATTTACGCCGTAGTTTTGGTGCCTTCGTAACATGTTACGAAGCTGTCAGAGGCGGTTGCCACCTACTACGAATACCCGGCAAAACCCTTACTGGTTGACCTGACCTGACCTGACCTGGCCTAAATGCATGAAGACATCATCTATGATCATAACTAACATGATATTCGTGATCAGCACCCCGAAAAACCATAGCAGCCACTCTTTACGACGCTCTAACAGGTCCCGATTTTCCCGACTTTTGGGTCAATGACCTGACCTGGAAGGTCAACCGATGACCTAGGACCTTAAAATTGGGTATAATCGGCTTCCTTTCATCACGGGCAACACGGTCGTTTTTTCCGCGAAGCTCTAGCTCGATCAGGGGCGAAACGGCAAGGGGGAGGGTCCAACGGACCCCCCCCCCCATACGCTCCCTACTGGAAACACCAATACGGGCGAGGGTTTTAATGGACTATTAAAGACAATTTTCCAGGTTGCCCCCCCAGTCAAATTCCCTTAAAATAGGCTCTGATATTTTTCGATGAAATTTGGTAGATATTCGTTTTTGCTCTTTCTAAACCGAGCGACATCACTTTCATGCCAATTCATTAACTTTTTTGAAGGTGGGAGGGTCCCTTTAAACCAACCTGTTTTAAATCATCAGTTGCAATGCACAAAACTGGAGGGGATAATTCCTCCTCTGTTCTGTGTAGTAAGGAGAGGACTATACACCAGCTGTGGCGCTGCCTACACCCCATATCAGTAGGCGGAACTATGGTCATGAGTACCCAAATATAGGAACGTTCCCATTTTTGGGAACGGAGTTCCCAAATATGGGAACGGGCGTTCCCATTTATGGGAACGGAAGGTAATTTTTCGGCCGTTCGCCCACTAAAACTCATTAGTGCATCACGTCTCAAAAAAGTGCACGCTAATTTAAGTATCTACTAAGTCTCTATAAAATTATCTTTAATCTGACCGTTGCACAAGGAAATTGACCGTCGAATGATATTTTTAATGATTTTTTGAAATGACGGAATGGTGAAAACATGGGTTATACTACATTTAACTTGCAATTTTAAGGAAAATGAAGCGTTTTTTACATTTTGAGGTCAATTATAATAATTTTCGCCTGGTTATGAAGTTTCATACTAGCGACACCAGATGCTGATATATGCAAGCGAACACGCGGACAGTCCGGGGGTAATATTGGTGACATTTGGTGTCGGGGCGCACGACCGCATGGAACGTCAGTGATTTTACCGAACTACTGTTGTAAACTCAGTTTCAGTGGTTTACAATTATTCAGCTGTATTATATCATCCCAGATAGACATATTTTATTTGGATGCTAGCTGTTTAGAGCTGTTTTATAAGGAGCGTCATGAGCGTGGTTTTTGTCTTCCGTGTTTCTAAGCGTGATCGTTTTGGGGGAATTTCTCTTATATAGGTCGCTCTGTGTGGCTTATTTATAATTTTTATGCTGATTTCGATCATTCCTCGTGCCCATCCTACCAGGCCTTTTGCCACTTACACTCATTAAGAAAGGAAAAAACTAGATTTTCATTGGGACTAGGTGTTTTGAGGGTGTAACATATTCAGCGTTCCCATTTTTGGATACTTCCTTGTGCTCGTCAACTATCGGTGATAAACAGACAGGTGCTTGACATGTCTCCACCCTCGGCGCGGACGGTGGATATAGGTATGGAAGACCTTGTTGAACATCGCTGAGCGTTGTGAATTACGTAATCCTGCAGAGGGGGGCGTGCCCGCTGCGAGATCGACGGGAATAAAAGCGCAGAAGACCGGGCGAAACATGCGACGGTCTTGCCGGAAAGGTCATCTGATGATTGTTGCGTTAACAATAATTTGCGGCGTTGGACGTGATGCTTGTTAATGAAAAGAGCCTCTGAAAGGCGTCGGTGAAATCGTTCCCAATTTTGGGTACGCCGTTCCCATAATAAGGAACGCTTGCAGCGCCAGTGTATGAGAGCGTTCCCAAATTTGGGCTCGCGGCCCGGATGATGGACTGCTTTAGAAATAGGGGAACGATTTGAAACTACGATGGGCCTTACAATATCAAACTCTTTCGCAACAATATTGAGACAAATATCAGGTGGCTCACGATAGTTATATATTTTTTGGACATCATTTAACGGTTCTTTTTCTTGTTTTAAATAATGCCTACATGGCGTTCCCATATTTGGGTTTATCGTTCCCAAACATGGGAACGAAAATGCGTTCCCGAAAATGGGTACGCTTGACCATAGTTCCGCCTACTGATATAAGAAAACTTAGGTACAAGCTTTGATTAAAGCAATTTGCCATACCAGTTCAAGTTAATGTATCAAATAGCTTGCATTTCAAGCAGTAAATTTCTTCTAGGTACTTAAATTTGAAGTGAAATATATCAAATTGAAAAAAATTCTAATTGTTTTCATCCCATATTGACATGAAATCAAAGCTTTTGTTGCAATATAAATTTGTACATCTGGATCAGGATGCACAGCTGTTTATTCTTAGAGCACTTTGATGGGCTTGCGGATGAGAAAGGTCAAGATTTAGGAGCATTGATAAAAATGCTGGCAATTGAGACCCCATGGATAATTGGGAAACCTGGAAATTTATGTGCGCACTTAGTTAGTCTGGAGCTCAAAAGGCAAGTAGTAGGTCAAGATAGCAGGCCCATATTGCTATGACAGAAGGTTCCCACAAACTTAGGACAAGGAGTCAGGGGAGAAAGTGCCAATTCAGATTGGAAAGTTGGTCTTAGATTGGCAACATGATTGCTGGCATGAACAAAGAACCTTTGACAGACGCAGAAACAACAAATTGAAACAAAAAGCTTACCTTAAGGTGGGTAACTTAAGTGAATATTATAACACGCTGTCCACCCCAGGCCACGGAAAATCAAACTAGAACCGTCGTCAACCCAAGCGAGCGCATCGAACCGTGGGATCTCAAGGCTGAGGGCTGACCACAACGCATTTGTTTTGGTCGGCTGTTCACAGCGCGCTGTAATTACTGCGCCACTTTCGCCCCAAAAAAATGATGCCAGACACTGAATCTGGCAGCGCAGCGTTGAGAAGTATTGCAAAAGTCTACATTTCTCCCGGTAAATCTCAGGACCTGTCAGTTTCAGGCATATAGGGGTATATAGGGGTATATTTCAGGTATATAGGGCCTTGGTTTCAGGCAGGTGGTGGTTCCAGTAACAAATGATCATAAAAGTAATAAATGATGGTTACAGTAAAAAATGATGTGTTTGGACATCACAAGATACCTATAAGAAAAGAAACTGAAGTCGCGCATATACGATCGAGAGCGTCGGGGACTGGGAGAAGTCATTTCATGAACAGTTCCTTGGCCAGGTTCCATCCCACCCATCCCACAATTGTTCCTACCCACTCATCCTTCCGTAAAATGTCATGGAACCGTCAGTTAAATGCTTCAAATATGACAATGTTTCAGACAGCGATTTTTCAGACAGCGACCCTTAGCGTAAACGTAACTTTCCAAGCAAAAATGCTACTTAGGTACCACAGTCCACACTTAAATAAATAATGTTTAGGCCCGTTTAGGTCCGTTTTAGATCAACAGTTCTCAGAAGAAAGAATGTCAACTAGATGGGCGTATTCGGCCGGGTTCATCTGCCGCCGTACCAAAACTCGAGCGAATGCAACTCCACAACATCGACCACGCGTCCAGAGTAGTCTACTCTCCATCCCACCATGACCGGAGCGAACAGCTCACACCTTGCACCTTCCGAGGTGTATTTATTCTAGTGAGGCACGATTATGATCCATGAAAGTATGACTGTTGGCTGTGCGACCCGAGCCGCCCCAGCACTGGAACGTGGGCGGGGCCGACCCGAGGGCGCCCGCCCGGCAGAGTCTCCGCGTCACTGCGCACGCGCACGGTAACGCTCAGTACATCGACTCGGCTGAGTCCACCGACCGAGGCTTCTTGATCTTGACCAGGTTCTTGCTGATGACGTCGTGCAGGGTGGCGTACCGGTTGCGGATTTCGACCAGCGTCAGCCGCAGCGAGACAAACTGCTTCTCGTCGAGCTCCTCCACGGCGCGTCGGTAGTCGTCTATGTGCGGGTACTTGACCACCTTGGAGACCAGCTTGGCTCGGAAGCTGAAGTAGCGCGAGATTTCGTAGAAGTGAGTGGCCGACTCGGTTTCAGCCGAAGCTACCTCACCGAGCGCGTCCTCCTGGATCGAGACGCCAAAGTTGTTGCCGTCCTCGATCTTCGGAATCATGTAGGTCACCCACATCTTCAGCAGATTCGTCTCCTCCATGATTCGCCGGATAATCTGCGACATAAGGGGAAAACGTCAGCAGTCGACAAAGTGAGAGAAATCCGTAAAGGCACCGCCACCTGCGCATGCCTTATTTGCCAGCGCCATCTACAGCCTGACCAGTTAGTTATGTTTTCATTCTTTTCATCGTTAGACGCGCCGGTGCCATTCGCTTACATATGTGGATGGCCAGTCCATGCAGACGGTAAGTGTGAAATTATCGGTCGTACATGGATTTACTCATGGTAAGCCATTGGGCTGTTTTTCTCCGTAGCCAATTGTACACACCAACAAAAATTAATGAAAATATTTCAACGGCCGCAGGGATCGTTAGCCGGTAAAAAAGAAGAAGCGTAACAAAATATGAAAACGAGTCGAATTCAGCCACCAGCAATGACATTACCATTAATCCATCATAGTCGTCTCCTCTCACCGGTTTGAGTATCTCTATGATGTCGGTGATGGGTTTGTTGCACGGCACGGAGCCGTGCGGGAGGAGGCAGGAGGCCGGGGGAGACTCGCCGTCGCCGACGTCCTCGCTGCGTTTGCGCCGTTTGCCGGGCGGCGGCTGTCCATCGGCGTGCAGCGGGGGCGGCACGCCCACCTGCAGAGCGCTGTGGAACTGGCGCAGGTCGGTGGTGGTGAACGGCGCCTGCTCCAGCAGCTCGTTCATCTCCAGGATCCGCTGCGGCAGCACGTCATTGACGACACGCTCGCCCTCCACCTTGATGTCATCCTTGTACTTGGATACCTTCTCCCGTGCTTCCTCCGCCGAAACCTTGCTGTTGGGCATCTCCTGGTGGCGTAGTACATTGGATAAATTACAGTGGTGCGGTTAGCGGTATATCGCAACACACTTTGGTCAACACCAGCAAATCTGTATTAATCAAAGGCTACAAACCAATCAGGTTCTGCAAGCTCACATCATGCTTGAGCAGGGGATTGGCAATATTGTTTGGGTGTGACAAGGTGAAATGTGATGAGAAGTCTGCTTCCTCCTTGGGGCTAAGAAATGTTGCCTTCTTTCTGCAGTGTGGCTACAAAGACTCATTTTGCCAGTGCAAGTGTTAAATCAAAAGGCAGGATTTGTCAAATAAAAATTTGCTTTTACCAGAGTACTAGGCAGTCATATAAGTGAGTTATATGAATTTCAGCCACATCAAACACTGCTGGCTCAGCTCATTTGTAACTTGAAGTTTCATCATGTCTGTGCTCATGGCAGCAGCAAGGCTGCAGACAGCAGAACATGGCAAGTTGAGACATCAATCTGTGCTGGCATCAATCAGTGGAGATTTCTTGTGGTGTGGCACAGATCACAATTCACAAGTTGAAATGCAGATTTTGCATAGAGCTGTGTTGGTAAACACCTCCAGTTACTGTTATAGCCAAGAACCAGCATTTGATACTCCTGAGATCCACAACTAAGTTGAGGCTGAACTGAGAAGAATGACAGTGGTCAAGTGCACCAGCTAGTTATCATTGGCTGTAGCTGGAACTGTCTTCCAGTTTCCACAGGATGTTATTGATGCTGCATCTCTTAACCAGGACATTGCTCAGTCAATGTTTTTATCAGCATGCTGCTGTTTTCCCAAATAAATCATTGCTAACATTTCTTGGCCTCTCATTGGTCAACCAAACAGACCACATGAATTCAATGTAGACCACATGGGTGGCCATGTCAATGTGGCCTCAGAAATTCAAATTTTCATTACCAAAATGATACACTGACAATAGTACCTATGTAATCTCATCACAACCATGTTCAATGCAACACAGAACCTTAGGTCAATCAAACCGAAACTGCAAGGTCGGGCTATTTAAGAACATCTAAAAATCATTTTAAAATGATTACAGTTCAATATTTTTTGTCACTTTTGCTAGGGTTGATGCGTAATAGAGCGGTTAATCACCTGAGTAAAAATGACAAAAAAATATCAAATAGTTTTCATTTTATATTGATTTTAACATTGACATGCTGTCTCAAATAATAGCCTCCCTTCACCTTACAGTGCCAGCACCTATTTTACTATCCTTTACCACAAACCCTAAATCCCAATATTTGAAAAATCTGACAGAAAATTGAAATATTCCGGCTTTCACACAAGCAGATTGTTGTGGGTTGTTGCCTTGGCTTGTTGTGGGTTGCAATTTGAATTGGACGAATTGGACTATATTGAATGAATGGGAGACTTTCAAGCTTACAACATGGGTGTTCTAGTACCACCACGTTATTTTTGCCTAGATCGATCCTGTTACGTCATTAATTTCTACCAATGATATGGAGGGACATTTCTACAGCGTCGTTCACATAAAAATTTTGGCTTTTTTTTCTTTGGTCGTGCCCCTCATGCCAGTCGTGCATATCATAACTGCTATATTTTTGTCATGTAAATTAATCTTATCAAATATAAGATTCCTACAACATGCAATATACAGCGATAATTTTGACGTCATTTTCGAGATTCCTGCCGTCTTTGAAGTTCTCATGGTTTTCCTTGGGTTTTCCAAAATCGTAACCTTGACGCAAAGTGAATTTGTGTGTGTTTTCTTCTGTGTTATTGTGTTGAGAGTGGTCCGTATTTTTGGTGTTTCAAGAAAGTACCACAGAATATCATTTTTTGTGACGACCTGTTGGTTGTTCTTTCATTTGATCTTCAAAATGGAAAATAGGATTGTCTGCAACTTTTAGCTGGGTAAGTGCCTTTTCATTTTATTGTTTGTACTCTTCATATCATGGTTTACTCTAATGAAATTAAAAGAGTAGTTCAAGTTACTTATGCTGAAGCTTGTGGCAATGAACCCAGCATTTATCACAGTCAAACCAACTACACCGCCATTGGGTTCATCCCTCCTCTCTGCCCAGACTGTAAAAACACCTACAAAGCATGCCAAATATGTTCGGCATAGTGGCTGGATCCGCCGAAAATTTCGGCGCATTTGTGGCGTAACTTAACATGCGGCTAAACTCAGTGCATAGCGGCAGCTTATTTTTTTGGGCAGGGCGGACACATACTTTTTTTGACAAAGACAGTCACTGAATTTAGTTGACACGCTGGTCAATTTAGCAGCAGATTTGCCCTGCGGGCGGCTCTGGAAAGGTCTCAGGATGAGACATTATGTCCTGGTCATCATGTGCTCGAATTGGCGAGCCGAGCCGCCCTGATTCTACCAAGCGGAGGAGCGGCAGCCCAGGTGAGGCCTTAACCCTCTCAGGAGATAGGTATGGAAGACCTTGTTGAACATCGCCAAGCATCATTAAGTAATCCTGAGGGCTGTTCACGGGCCCTGTGTGAGGTCGGACCATACACAGCTGTAAGCTCTGCCCACTTTGTGCCTACCTCATCCTTCCATCACCGCACGCAGTGACTGCTGTGGTCGGTCGGAACCGGTTGAGACTGGACCGTCCACCTCACGCAGCCATGACATCAGAACTGCCTACCCATCTCCTACCCCCACGGCTGCTGCCCACACCGTACACACTGCACTCAGCAGTTTGCGGTGCTTGTGAACACCCCTCTGCAGTCAGCAGCGGGTTCTTGCCCACTGCGGTATTGAGGGGAATGAGAGCGCGGATGACCTGGCGAAGCAAGCTGCCGCCCTGCCTTCAAACGCCCGCTTGCTGACCAGGGTGGTTCGTTGTCCGGCCTCGCATTAATGGCGGGACAGCTGGTCCGAGTCACTATTCAAGTCACTCCTCGAGAGCACGCCGCCGCTCCCTATCCCCGGGGAGGACCGCGAGGACCCCATTTCGGTGCACCAGATCACAGATGAGGGCGGGCCACTGGAGCCGCTCGCCCCAGTACGTGTACTGAATCGGCTGTTTCCACTCCGCGGCGTGCCACCAGCACCAGCAGTGCCCAGACAAGCGGCGCCCCGTGCCGAGAAGAGGCTAATATGCCGGAGCACGTGCTGTTCCGCTGCCCGGCCCTCGCCGGCTCCCGGGCCCCGGCAGCCTCGATCACACCGCTCCCCCGATTTTTGTGGCCCCGGAACTTCCGGCTCCGGCCTTGTTTCACGGCGCGACGCTACAGTGCACTAAGCGTATTGAGGTAGGTATTGAATTTCCAAAAAAAAAAAAACTTATTCGGACGCTCAAACATGGGAAAGCGTCCAAGGCCCTGGAAAGCCCTGTCTGGTTGATGTAGCCTTGATTGGTAGATGCGCACATGTGCTTTATATAACAGTGGCTTAATTTTTGCACAAATAGGCACCCAATGTGTAAATCATGCAGAAATTTTAGTGTAAAATCTTTTGCACCGAATTCCGGCGCAAAAGGGTCTCACTGGCGTCCGGCGTAGTGTATGGTTGTTTTCCAATCTGGCAGTGCCTGCATCACAATCAATGAGATTTCAACTTGCTATCTCCTGAGTTTTCCTTGCGGAGTTCAAAAATCCATAATAGTGAAAATCGCCCCAAGCACACCAGACTGATAATTGGATAAAAAAACCAATCCATATGTACGGGAACAATAAATTGACCTAGAAAATTGTCAAAACAGTCCCTTGCCTACTTGCCGGCTGCCAGACCATAATAAATCCATGTTACCATCAACATCAACAATGGAAAAACGCATTCGATAGTTCTTGTAACGTTCGGTTTGGCTTAAGGTGAACAGGTTAGCCTGCAAGGGGGCAAAAACTGCCCAAATTGATATTTTTGCGGTAACAGTTTTTCTGCAATAACTTTTGACTCAAATCTTGCATGAGCTTATTTCTACCAGCATCGTGTTCCTCTCATCGAAACACATCAAATGAATTATACCTTGACAAGGAAAGGCCAACTTGAAAAGTTGACCACAGATCGAGGTCATGACCTGACCAGAAAAGGTCGTGCTGATATCAGTCGATCCCTAACGTCGATCGACTGATAAAGAAGTCGATGTGTAAAAAAGATGTATGATAAGGTGTGCCAAAAACCACAGGGCTGAGGGGGGGGGGGGCAGGAGAAACTGGGGAGTGTTCAAACACTTCCCCATCCCCCAGCAGGGCAAGGGTTAAGTGAGGTTTCGCGGGGCTCAAGAAGACTGATCAGTGATCGTATTGCTTGGCGGGGAACTGGGAAGGAACCTACCCATGCCCTGCCATGTATGTAATGTAGCGCGCGATTATGTTTGGGAGATATTTTGCTCGCTGAGTCGTCTGAGGAGAAACACAGACGTTTTGCGTACAGTGCAATATGATGATCAAAGTTCAGTACTCTGGATGATTGTCTATTATCCTGTGCTGATGGTATGTCGAAGTGTTCCGTTATTGGTATGTCCTGAAAGTGGAATTACTGGAACTGACATGTCGCACTGCTCATTAAAAACGACCAAGGCCGCGGTGAAGGGGAACGAGCTTACCCCCCCCCCCCCCGCAGATGTGCGCAGCGTCACGCGCACGCACAAGGAAGCCGGGCAGCTGGCGGCACAGCTTGCCGGCTGTGCCGTGGGCCTGTCAGTTGGTTGTAGTGCTAAAAGGGAAGAGGTTACATTTTCGCACCATATTTAAACGCCAACCTCGTGTCCTGGCTCATTTAGATTTGAAAAAAACTATGAGCTCACGACGGAAAAATATTATTGCCGGTTTTTCATCCAGTCTTCTTGATATTTGTTATCGAATGGTTTAATGTTTATGGCATAGGTCGGCATTTAGATGGGCTTAAGGTCAAAAGGACACAATTTGGCACACATAAGCATCAACTTTAGCGCAACTTGTGCTAAATATTCAGCGCAAAGTTTCGATTACGCCGAATTTCGGCGCACGAGAGTCCCCGAGGCGTCCGGCGTAGTGTATGTATTTTTTCTTGTCTGGCTTACGTGCTGGTGCTCCAGACTCTGGAGAAGAACCTAGTCCTACCTGAGCTCCTACTGTTGATGGCACAGCATAACTTCTTGCTGGGTTCATTTGGCTATGGTACTGACTGTTCTGCTTGCAAGTTGCAACACTGGCACAGAAACGCCAATCGATTCTTGCGTGAATGTAAGCCTAGGTTAGGTTACACTTGTTTGTCATGTTTTATTTTAAACTGAAAACTGCCCTGTTATGATTCATTGGATTGACCTTTATCATGGAATGGTTTTTTTTTGCAGGGTGAGGATCACAGCAAACACCATGGCTTTTACCGAAGCTATTCCAGAGATAATGGTGTTTAGACCCACCTATGAAGAGTTCAAGGACTTTTCTAAGTATATTGAGTACATTGAGTCTCAAGGAGCGCACAAGGCTGGTGTGGCGAAGGTATGCATTTTGATGATGTTCATTATGTACTGATAAAAAGGCTTAAAGGGCATTTCAAGCTGTTATGTGAATTTCTGGCTTTTATGCAAGATATGTGCTTAAAGACATTTAATTAATAAGTAATGCTCTTGTACAGGAAATACCGTAAAACCAGGTTCTGAAAATGTTCTGTTACTTGATATGCTAATGTGTGTTGTGTTATTGTTCTTTGCAGATTATTCCACCGAAAGAATGGGTTCCCCGCAAAGCAGGCTTCAAAATGGAAGATGTTGGCGAAATGGCCATCAAACATCCCATTGCACAGGTAACTACTAGACATCAGTATCAATGATTGTCTCTTCATTGTTGCTTTTGCTAGGTTCATTCTTTCTACACAATAAGGTTGTAACGCTCCTGTAAAAAGAAAACGAATACGACACCATCATGTTGAGATCCTGACTTACAAACTGCCATAAGTCATCATTCTTGACTGCCCGTAGCATTGCGATGTGTTATAAGTCTGGGTTTGCTCGGTACAGTTCTCCATCATTGCTTTGACATCCCATCTTCAAAACAGTGCCATCTGACTGTTCACACCCTGTCCCGGTCTCTCGCAGGTTGTGACGGGCCGACTGGGAGCCTACAGCCAGGTGAACGTGCTCCGCTCGCGGCTCAGCGTTACAGAGTTCCGCGCGCTGGCCGACGGCCGCCACTACCGCGCTCCGCCGCACGACGACTTTGCCGACCTGGAGCGCCGCTACTGGAAGAACGTCACCTACGTGTCGCCCATCTACGGCGCTGACGTGTGCGGCTCACTCACCGATCCCGACTGCGACGTGAGTGGCGACGGGGCACCGCGGCGTCGGGGGTAGTGTAGAAAGAGATTTTGCTGGTAGAGGCTCTTTGGTGCGCTATTTTAGCGACTGTGCATTTTTCGAGAGTCGTCTTCATTTTGCGGTTATATCCCTAGTTTGTTTAAATTTCTCTGTTCTGTCTCAGTGCGTATAATTCAGTGGCTGCGATTTATTCCACAACATAAGCTATCGATCGATCATTTTTGCCGTCTCACCATGATACATTGAGCTTTCCTTGCTTGTCTTTCAGATATTTTTGACAGGATTATGCTGATCGATTTTTATTTAGTTCGTTGTATGAAATCCTTCGCTTTTTCGTCTTCCTCAGGTCTGGAACATCAACCGTCTGGGCACCATTCTCGATTACGTCGACGAGGACTACGGCCTGAGCATTGCCGGCGTCAACACAGCCTACTTGTACTTCGGCATGTGGAAGACCACGTTCGCCTGGCACACCGAGGACATGGATCTGTACAGCATCAACTACCTCCACTACGGAGCGCCCAAATCCTGGTGAGTCGATCGCATGCTTGGTACAATTGTAGTGATGGGACACCCAGTGCTACAAAAATGTTACCTTTTTGGTCTCATTTGACCTCGTCAGGTGGTACAGTATGTCATTCTGTTGTTCCTGTATGTGTGATCACTGAATGGTGTGCTCTCACTCTGCCGTCTCCGTGGCGTTTCCCAGGTACGCCGTGCCGCCGGCGCACGGCTGGCGACTGGAGCAGCTGGCCGCCGCCATGTTCCCCACAGAGTCGCGCCAGTGCCCCGCCTTCCTGCGACACAAGTCCATCCTGCTCAGTCCGCAACTACTCAAGAAGCACGGCGTGCCCTTCAACCGGGTGAGTGGCGGCGCCGGCCGTGGTGTTGAAGCTGGTGATGCATGCCGTTGGCACCACGCTAGCCGTGTCTTTGTCTTTAGAAGTGAGTTACTCATGCTGCCTCAGTTAAAGAGGTGACTACCGTAAGTTATACGACCAAATTCGTTTTTTATTATAATGTGTATGTAATAACACATTATATAGGTAATGCCAAAATTTACCATTTCGCTGTGTTGCTGTGCCGTTCGCAGATCACGCAGGAGGCTGGTGACATTATGATCACGTTCCCCTACGGCTACCACTCCGGCTACAACCACGGCTTCAACTGCGCCGAGTCGACCAACTTCGCCTCGCCGCGCTGGGTCGAGTACGGCAAGCGGGCCACCCTCTGCTACTGCAAGTGAGTTGGGAGTGGGACCCGGAAGGGGAATCTAACGGGAAAGGAATCCGATCAGTTTCATGGGTGCCTGCTGCCATATTTTTTTAAAATACTTTTTACGGTCTAGCGGCAGGGTTGTATCAACATTCAGCAACGCGGGAAATTTCTTTAATAGGAAACTGATTAATATTTTTGTCTTTGTGCTGTCATTTAAATGAGCTTTGATGTAGCATATCTCTGGTCAAAAGCTTTTTTGAAAACATCGAATGAAAATTATTTTTATGAATGGGAGCTACCCGAACTGACAGATCTCAACCTATCATAGCTAATCATCTTAGCGACAGGTCATTTATCCCGGTCATTTACTAGACGGAAGGCAAAGGGAGTCTGAAGAAGGTAATATTGACCTCTCGTCTCCCCTCCCGTGCCAGGGACGACATGGTTCGGATCAACATGGACACGTTCGTGAAGCGTCTGCAGCCGGAGCGGTACGAACAGTGGCTGAAGGGTGAGGACATCGGACCCCACCCGGAGAGGCCCGACATCATGGTGCCGTCCCACCCGGGCATCGCCGACCGGCCGCCGGCGATCCTCGAGCCAGGGTGAGAGGATGAACGGGGATCTATCTGCTTTAGGCTCTCATGCCGGCAGTGTAAGGTGTGCCTACGTCTGGGGATTGACTTGAGTCTGGGGTCATCAGTGATCAAGTGTCTGCAGGTTGTCCTGCTCGCCATTTTATCGTCTTCATCCACGTTTCACCAAGATTTGTCTTGTTAGAGCGCATGAACCGACTTCTCGTTTTTGAACGCATGCCTAAGCTCGTAATTCGTAAACTTTGTTTTTGACACTGATTGTGTACTTGTAGTTTCACACGAGTGAACATACCGTGCTCGCAGCTGTGCACAGAACCCTCCTAAACACGCCCGACCCCACCGGCGCGGAATCGACCCACCCCGTACCTCACCTTGCATTCTTCGGTTCTTGACGATCCTTTGTGCGTGCCGTCAGGGTGGAGGAGGGTGCCGAGGCGCCGCTGGACGCGTCGGCCGGTCTGCACAAGCGTCATCCAATCCACGAGCGGACGGGCGGCGACCTGAACGATGACGCCGGATCGACGTGCTCTCCGCCGCCAGCCGACGTGGCCGATGTGCCCATGGACTACGACCAGCTACTGGCGCTTCAGGATGTCTACCTGAAGGCCGGCGTGACGGGTGAGCGCTGAATGGGGCCAGTGAGATGAAGCCGGGAAGGTGGACGGAAGGCGAAATCGATTGGGAAGTTTGAATGATAAGAAAGCCGTACAGTTGCTGGTGGGCACTTCATGGTTATTTTGGCGAAATATCTCAGGATGTGGACGATGTGAAGGTCAAGTGTTTGGCTGCAACACAAGAAATTGTCACTCGCTTCATTGCTCAATGCTCATGCACAAGGTCAAATAATGTCAGGGTTAAGACCAACGATGTGTTTTATATTATTTCCTTCCATCGGCTGTCACTTTTCGACCTTGTAGCCGAGATTGAAGTGTAGTTTCTCTTAGCTCTCCACAATTAATGTCTATTGTCACATGTAAACATATTGAGTGACATTGACGGCGCTGTCCGTTCGCAGATGACGAGGACGAGCTGGACCTGCCGCCTCTGGGCCCCGGCCGCGGACGGAGACGGCCGGTGTCCGACTCTGACGACGACTACATGGCCTGTGTGGAGCGCAAACACCGCAAACGCAGGAAGGCGGAGGAGAAACGCCTGCTCAGAGAGAGGCAGTGCAAGAGGCGCAAGGCCAATAAACCCGTGGGCGCGGAGTACACTTCCTCAGAGGAGGAGATGCTGGCAGACGCTGTCAAATCGGAGCCTATGGTACCGCAAGTCGGAAAACGCAGGCGGAAGAGCATAGTCAAAACGGAGGTGAACGCTGAAGGGGATCCATCAACAGAGATTGACTCGACGGCTATTAAAAGCGAGCCTGGGCCATCTGGAATAAACACGTCTAAGAGAGCAAGGCAGAAAGTCAAGCAAGGAATTAAGAAGGAGGTGAAACTGAAAGTGGAGGAAGACAGTGAGGCAGACGTCAAGTCCGAGTCTGAATCAGAAGGTGACAGTGGCGAGGAGTACCGTCCGTCCTGTGCCGTGAAGACAGGCGTAGGAGGTGGGAAGCGGACGATAAACTTGCGCCACCAGCCTGCTCCCAAAGCTCAGCACACAGATGACACACTCATCCCAGACCATGTATTTGAGGAGCGGCAGCGTAAGTTCTTGGCGAATCTGTTTGTGTCGGTGGTCGGCTGGCTGCGGGAGAACGACAGTCTGGAGCGCTGGAAGGCTTACCAGCTGCCCTCTGCCACCAATGAAACTCCTGAAAAGGATGCAGCGACGTCCCAGACGCAGACGGCGAACGTCGCGAAACCAACTGATCCAGAGGCCTCGAAGACGGTTGAAGAACAACTGCCACAGAAGTCTGGATCTGGTTCTGAACATCCGGAGACGCCCGCTGATGATTCAAAAACGCCGTCGGTCTCGGATATCGGTGCTGGAGGGTCTCCTGATCCCTCCAAAGCGATCCTGCCGGATTCCTCCGCAAAACAGTCCACAGAGCCAGCAGCGACGGAGTCAAACGTGTCTGAAGACGTGAAGGTGCCGGACGTACCTGCGACTGAAGAGACAAAATCTCAGCAACCAGCGCCGCTCGAACAAATGTCCGCATTGGAAGTCATAACCACGCTGACCGTTCCCAACTCAAACGCGGACCCAGGGCTACTAACGCCACCGCCGCCCAAGCTGTCGCCACAGCTTGCCGCGCCTCCGGCCGGTGTGCCCGACGGACCGTCTGTGTTAGAGAGCAACCCGGAGCAGACACAGCCCCCAGAGGTCTCGCTGGCGCCAGAGGAGGGCACGTCGCCGTCGGGTGCGGTATCGGTCACACCCCCGCCCGCCCTTTCACCGCAGCCGGCGGTATCGGAAGGTCCCGAGGTGGCCGACACACTGGCAGATGAAGGACAATCAGCACAGGACAAGCCTCCCTCGCCTGGAGCTGTGGCGCCCCCGGAACAGGCGTCGCCGCCGGCTCTCACGGGTGATCCATCCACTAGTCCTCCCCAGCCAACCGTGTGCGAAAACCAGCCTTCTTCCCAGCCTCAGACTGAGAAGGAGCCGAGCGCTCCCCCGGCCACCCCAGTCCAGGAGCCCTCACCGGCGGGGGAGCAAGTTACCCCGAATCAGACGCCTCCTGCAGTCATCACCGCAGATAACAAGCCCTCCGTAGCAGTTACTCAAAAGCTGAAGAATGCGGATCGTCTTACTCTCGTATATTACGCGATGCGGGATCTTCGAACTACGGTCGGCCATCGCAGAGACCCATTGGGCCGCTTCCGTTTCTTGGAGAGGCTGATGAAAGAGGTGAAGCTGTCGGCCTTCAACATACGCCTTATCAAACTGCTTCAGAAGGAGTGTCTGCGCTGCAACGCGCCGGGGATATCAGAGCTTCGCGCCGAGCGGCGGGCTAAGAAGCAGGCCGAAGAGGCGGCCAGGATGGAGGAGGCACGTAAGGCGGAGGCCGCCAGGATTGAGGAACTCATGGCCGAAGCCGCCAGGGCAGAAGCCGCCAGATTGGAGGCCGCCAAAGCTGCGTCTGAGGCGTCGTTACAGGACAGTGCAGGCGCCGATAACAGTGGGAGCAGTGTTGCTCCGGACAGCGCTAATGATACCCCTCAGCCAGCTGCCTCCCTGGGAGCTGGTAAGACTGGTAACGGAGCAGTGAGTGGCGTTAGTGCCTCAGTCGGAAACGCCAAGAAGGCCCTGGCGACTAAACTTCTCAATAAGCGCGCCGCGGCGGTACCTGCAGGCGCGAACGGCCAACAGACGTCCCTCAACGGCAAGACAATCGTGATCGTAGGCCGGACGGACGGTGTGGCGGGCTCACCACAGCGCGGCCAGGCGCCGACTGGGAGAAAGGCCAACGCCACCCCGCAGCCGCCGCGGGCGCTGTCCATGCAGGAGGCGCGCCGGTACTTGCAGCTGGTGAAGGCGAGGATGGCTGGCGAACAGGGCCGACCGACTCCGGCGCCGCAGAGACCAGCGGCTGTGAATGGTGCGGGGTCAGCCACCCAGCCCTTGTTGGCGCCCAAACCGGCTGCAGGGGTGACACAGACCACTGGAAAGCTGAAGCTGGTGGCGAAGAACATGCCGTCAGAGGCGTCGAGATTGACGGTAATCACCCCATCCCAGGCAAGACTGCTGTGCCATTTGAAGCAGCTGAAGTCGAACACAGGAGGGCCGACCAGGGTCCCCAGTAAGCAGCGACAGCCGGCTCGACGACCCTCCATTTTGCGTAAGACACCGCAGGCCGCGGCCGCCCGCGCCGCCACTGCCCCCGCCTCTTCTGCCTCCTCTGTCTCTGCCGCCGCTACTGTTACCTCCGCTGCCTCCACCGCCTCCAGCCCCGCCGCCGCGGCGGCTACCGCCTCCACCCCCGCCTCCGCTGCCTCCACCGCCTCCAGCCCCGCCGCCGCTGCCTCCACCGCCTCCAGCCCCGCCGCCGCTGCCTCCACCGCCTCCAGCCCCGCCGCCGCTGCCTCCACCGCCTCCAGCCTCGCCGCCGCGGCCGCTACCGCCTCCACCCCCGCCTCAGCCGCCCATGCCGTCTCCTCGGCACCTGCCGCCAGCAACCATCCGCAGAAATCGTCGCCGCAGAAGAGCCCTGGCGTATTCAATATTCGAGCCTCTGTGGCAGATTCAATGAAGCGGTACCGGGCCCTGGCTCCGTCTCCGATCATCAAAGCAGAAGCGACCCTGACTCCGTCTCCGATCATCAAAGCAGAAGCGACGCAGCCTTGTGGCGCTAACTCTGCTCGACAGTCATTAGCCGTCCGTACTACCATCCAGCCTTGGAACGCTGCCGGCGTAGGTACTGTGCGTCCCCGCGGTAGAGGCACACCTCGGTTTTCGACCAGGCCGGTAGGGACGGGGCGCGCCCAGCCCGGTACATACGGAACAGCGACTCCCGGCGGAGCAGGCCCCCAGCCGCGGGCCGCAGCCACCCGGCCAGGGTTCGTGAGGGTGAAGGGTGTCACCATTCAGTACCCCCTAGTGACGGCAGGAGCCGGCGGGGATTCTCGGGGTGCAGCCTCGCAGCTTACCGTTCCGACGACACTAGCTAACGGAGCAGGTCAAAACGTGTCTCTACTGTCATCAAGAACTAGTCTTCTGAAGGTCGCCGTCACGCCCAACTCGCCGTGTCAGAGCGTCCACCCGACTGTTCAGTCTCCGGCGAACCTGAAGCTGGACGTTCTACCACAAACGGTAGCGTTGCCTCGCTCGTCTCCTCAGACGATGACCGCTTCCCCTACCCCTGTCTCTTCGGTGGTCACGTCTCCTTCGACTGTAGCAACCTCTGCTACTGAATCACCTACGTTAAACAGTGACGATGCTTCCGCTATGAAAGCGCTGCTGGACGCCATCTTTTCCTCACCGACCGCGACGGTTTTAACGCCTCCCGAGACCGGATCGAACAGTGCTGCTGTCCCTTCGGGGGAGACCGCTGTGCCGGTATCCACCCCAGGCCTGCAGAGTACATTACCAGTTGCGTCTGAGCCTTCTTCCCAGACGGCTACTTTCTCCTCGCCACAGCCGAGCAGGAGTGCGTCTGGAGACTCTCAGTATCAGGCGGATCGACTGGCCTCCCCTCTACCAGCGCAGAACTCTCCATCCATCACCGCGACAGCTCAGAAGTCGCCTACTATCTCAGGCGTCACACAACCCAACTCCGTTCCTGCTCAGCAGACTATCTACCAAGTGGTCACCACTTCCTCTACGAGCTCCCCTCAGTCGGCTGCGCGCTCAGTTACCTTCACCGTCTCTCAGTCCACGGGTAGTTCAGTACCGATGACTGAGACCGTCCCACAAACTGCAGCTGGCGGCTCATCCTCCGACGTTCTGCCCCTCGGTGCGCTGCCGGATGATAACGTGGCGGCTATCAGACAGATTTGCGCCGCTACGGCTGTTGGGTACGGTACAGCCCCCAATAAATCGTCTAAGACGTACTCCGCTGTTGGCCAGCAGCCGCGGCCGACGCTAACTCAGCAGACGCCACCGCAGCCGATCCCGCCGCGGCCGCAGCAGATGATCCGTGGTTCACGCTGCGTCACCTATCGCTACCAGGAGAACCAGCCGTCGGCGGCGGCTATCAGGCCCCAGCAGGTGCCCACTGCGCCCCGCCCCGCCCCGCGGCCGCCCACCGCTCAGCGGCCGCAGCTCCCGTCCATACAGACACTGAAGGACGGAATAGTCCAGAAGCTCACCGCCACCCAGCTGGCTCAGCTGTCTTCAGTAACTGTTCTGCAAGTGGGGACGGCTTCGTCGGCGGCCTCGAATTACCAGAACTCCGCGCCCGTCTACTACCGGCCTGCTGAGCCAGCCAACTACCAGAGCACCACGTCGGCCAACTACCAGACCCCCACGCCGGTCGGTCACTACTACACCGACGAACCGATTGGATACCGATCGCGCGCCCCGTCCCGGCCGCAGCACGAGGGGTGGGCGCAGCATAAGGCGGCCAACAGTGTTCTACAGGCGGCGCTACAGGGACAGGCGGCACCGACAGCCCGGCCGGCGGCCAGGGCACACTACGGCAGGCCACAGCAGAGGACCGCGCCGCTTCAGAAGGCCGCCGTGCCGACCCAGCAGCACCAGGTGGTTGTGCTCGATGAGGAGCCTGAAATGCGGCCTGTTCAGCAATCTGCAGTGCCCAGTCAGCAGACGAGTGTGCCCGCTCAGCAGCCTGGAGTGCCCGCTCAACAGCAGCTTGGGGTACCCGCTCAGCAGCCTGGGGTACCCGCCCAGCAGCCGGCCTCCGCGACCACCTCGACCACGCCCCAGGCGCCGCACCGCCGAAACAGACCGGTAAGTGGGCAGAACTAGCCAAAACATATGTATTTTTAATTGCGGCGTACTGCGTTGTCGCATTGATCTCATGATATCTATTAGTCATATCGTGAACGTTCGCTGTACCTGATGGTGATGGCGTATTAGCTACACATGCTATGTATATCGTGAGGTACAAAGCCATACCGCTTCAAATACTGCTCCATGCTTAATCGTGCACGCCTTTTATTCTGTTGCCTTCTCCATCAATTATTTAAATCATGACTACGCCCCATACTATTTTCCATCTAACGCAATCGTATCACTTCCCTGCAGTCCGGCCCCATACGACCCGGGGACTCTCGCGTGCCCAAGAAGGGCGAGTCGGTGACTGCGCTCCACCCGGACGGCACGTACCGGCGAGGGATCGTGGAGCGACGCATAGAGCGGTCCACGTTCACAGTTTCCCTGCCGGACGGATCACAGCGGAGTGATATATCGCCCAAACAGCTCACGGTAAGGGTTGGGTCAAGGAGATAGTTGAGTGTGATGGGGAGAAGAGGCGCATAACAGAACATCGGTTCGCTTTCAATTGTATGGCGAGTGGCTAGATTTTTAGATGTTCCAGGATTATGAACAACTTCGTTTGATGCGGTTTGTTATGAAGTTAATGGTAAACGTCTAATACTGCATAAAAAACCTCACGCTCACTAGAATCTTGTCGTACGAGCTCAGAAACCAACCTTCTTTTCAGCCATTGCTTGCGAAATCCCTTTTAATTGTATCTTGCCGCATTCTCTGTTACGATTTTTCCCGTAGAAATTCCGTCATTCGAGGATCCAACATCTGTCCGGGTTACATGTGCGACCAATAAACATTCGACAAGCCGGCATGTCAGTGCCTTTCCCGTCCGACTGACTAACAGCTAACGCCGGCCGTGATCCGTGTGTGTCTCCTCAGGAGATGTCGGGGAATATCCTGTGTCAGTTACCGGAGGTGGGCGCGCCGCTGCTGCTCCGTGCGCCCGCAGACAGCGAGCCCGTGCCGGTGACTTACGTGACACGGCGCTGCTTCGTCGAGTACCAGGTAGGTAGAAATGGGGGAGCTGGTGGGCGGGTGGCTGTATTATGTTCAGGATGAGAAACAGCAGCGTCCGGTAATGAAAAGATGTCCAAGGGATGGGCTGATCGTGCTACGTTTATTACTGTTAGCGGCATGGGGCGTGGGTTTGTACGAAATGCTTTTTTCTTCGTTCTGTGGTTTATCGATAGATAAGTATTTCGCAACTTCAAGAACATTTGATACTAAATTGAACTGCTCACGTCATGTACGAGTACCTTTCCGATTCACATAACCAATCTTCTCGTACCCCCGTAACTGTACCGCTCACTCTGCGCCAGGGAGCTGTACCATTGACTGCCCGTCCGTTCGGCAGGTGTCGTTCCGTGACGGCAACCCTAGCGTCTTGGTGCCCAGCGGCAAGGTGATCCGCCAGCGCACCCTGCTCAACTAGCCGTCAGGGCTCGTCACCCGGTGCCGCGGGGTACGCCGGACGGGCGACGGGTCTACACCGGAGCAACCCAGCGCCGCCGCAGCAGAAGTACAATATTGGAGAGTATGAGGGAGTTCGGACCTAGCACTGGGGGACGAGACGTCTCTAGAGCGCACTGTAGAGACAAGTGACGGCCGCCCGGGCCAGGCAGCCGGGCGGTGTGTGTGGTCAGTGCCGCGCCGTCCCAGGTCTTGATAGTGCACCGCGGTCCGACGCACCATCGCGAACTGACCTGCCCGGACTGTCAGTGAACTACCGGCCGACTGTCGGCACACGCTCCAACAGGCAGACTTTACAAATACGTGTTTATGGGGGCTCTGCGCGAAGTGAGGTGTCTACGTTTGCGGTAAACTGCACTGTATTTTTTGATAATTTGGTTAGTGATTTGCGGGAATCTGTGTTTTATTTTTGGTTCATTGGTAGTTTACCTAGCAAGACTAGTTCTAAATTGTTGCATAATACTGCTTATGAGAGAAAGCTGGCGGCCAGTACAAATTCTATGTTGTAGTTATATAATCGTAGGCTTTCAGGCCATACCATCTCAGTGTTCCAAAGACAGTAGACTACCTGAAGATATTATGTTGCGCCATATTGCTATAGAACGTGTGTCTATCATCGGCTTTCCTATTGCGTATTTAATTTTTCACGAATTTATCGTTCCGTTGTCTTTCTGTAGAGCACAGCGTAAGTGCTTAGAGCATATTTCCAACAAAGTGCGGCTGCATTCTATTCCTGACAATTTCGGCGTTAATCTGAGCTTCAAGAAAGTGTGGTTGCCATCTATTCCTGACATAATTTCGGCGTTGAGTGCAAGCCCGAGCTTTGGTAATTAGTGCCGGTGTGTTGCGTTGGTAGCTGACGACTGCTGAAGGATGTTTGGTCTTGCCAGCTGCCTCTTGCCAGCCGCAGCATATTCCGCGTGTCTACCCATCCCGATCAAATCCTACTTCGGCTTAGGAGATATCATCTTTCGTACGTGACGCTCCTTACGATTTTCTTTGTACAAACGCTCTTGGGCTTGTGACTTTTGGTCACATGTGAGGTGTCTAACACGCTATCGCACTTGGACAATTTTCTCACCAGCCACTCATTCGTTGTGTATGCTTTTATTTATGGTTTCCTGTGAGAGCTGGGCCCATTCGGAGGCGTTGAATATACGTGGTGTGAGTAGAGTGACCTGCGTGAAAACTGGCTCTACGGTGATTAAAAAGGATTCGAGAATCAAAGAATCTGAGTTAAGAGAATCCAAGACACCTTATCGTGTAATGTAATATTTGGATGGGCAACTGAATACGATTGCATGAGTCCATGACTGCTGAAAGTACCTATGAATCTTGCCAGTCGTTCCATGATTCGAATACAGGGTCCTTGGGTCTTGAGCGTAAACAAGAATTACAAATCCCGCCCCTGGGCACCAGTCATTGCAGTCGGATCCGGTTACTGGTTAGTTCAGTTCACGCAAGATTAAAAAAAATCGTTTGATGGGTGAGCTTGGTGGCCGTGGCTCCGGGATTTCTCTATATACCGTGGCTCCGGGTTACCTCGCTACGCAACGCCTATTACAAATGGGCAAATGGCTGATACTTGGCTTGATTCCACGGTCTCACTACCCGACTTTGCCGGCTACCGGTTCACCGGTGATAGCTAGGTGATAATTTTGACATCATCCAATCGACAGTTTGACGTACCGCTGGTAGATGACAGCGTGACCTTCCGTGTCTAGCGCCAGAGTATACGGAAATTTTTCAGCATTTGCGTAGCTCTCCGGCCGCAAACTCAGTATCACCGAGAACGGAGACTGGCTATAATGGCAATTCAAATGTCAGGAGATGGTCTTGCTCAGAAAGGGTTTGCCGATATCAGCACATTCCAATTCAAATTGTTGGTATGAATTATGAGTGAGGGCACTCGTAGTTAATTTTTTATTTAGTGAAAGCATCTCTACGAACCTTGGCTCAGCTGCGCAATTTACGCCTAAGTTATTTGTTCCTGTGTTTGCGTGCGTTTAGCGCAAGGCTCTATAGAAGTTTAGCGTTTATTTTATAGGCAAAGCGCTTATTGTTATGGATTAAAAAATATAGGTAGGTACGCTTGATTTCATACGATTTAGTTCAACTTTCGGTTTCGTGGTAACGCAAGAATCGATCATGAAAATGAAAAGATTTGGGGTTATAACAATCTGAATCGTCCCATTCCAAGCAAATTCCAAGTAGAAGTTAGTATCTACATATAACCGTGGTAGAAGTGTTGGACAGCTCATGTCAATGTCATATCAATATACACTTCACACAGCTTCACATAAAAACATGACAGTTTTCCGGGCATAAAGAAAAGGCACATTTTTGGCGACTTGCATAGCAATGTTGGATTGGATGCAATCAATGGATGAGTACCTAATGCTGTGCAAATTTTACATGCAACTGTGCGGAAGGCGGAAGTCATAGTTACAAGTTACATGTGGAATGCATTGCTGGACTTTTGTGCTGACACATCACCTCATTGGTCCTGCTTCACACCCGGCAGAATGTTCTGCCCATTATGACTTCACCTCAGGTTTCACAGACTTCAAGTTCAGGATTTGGATGATAGAATATTTTGTGAAACACACAAAAATGTTCTGAAAATCTGAGAAAATTCTGAAAATATCTGAAAAATGAAAATCAAAATTCAAAATATTCTGTTGAGCAGTAAAATGTGGCCATCACCCATAATTTATGTGAAACAATTTCACACAGAAACCACTTGAATACATTACATTACTGTTTTTTAAATAAACTGTGCAGTGGTAACACCAATTATCTATATTGATATTTCACCCCTCATTACATTCCAGTAAGGAGAAACATGCCAGTGAAGATCCCCTTACTCTGCCTAATGTGCATGCATCGTGGAATAATATTCCATGGAAAATGGAATAATATATCATGATATATAAAGGTGAACCAGGCCTGTTGCTTAAAAAGTGGTACCGTAAAATGGGGTGTTAAGGGACAGTTTTGAGGTGTTTTGTTATATAACTCAAGAATGGTTGGAGATAGAAGCATCAAATTATCAACATTTTATGTGGAATTTGGTGCTTTACATGCCTGCCACATTAAAGTTTTTAAGATTTGTCCTGCATATTATTTTTTATTATTTTTCATCACTGTCCCTTAGCACCCCAATGTGGGGTGTTAAGGGACACCTATATTATTCCAAGAAATGGTCATCAAATGCCCACAATTGGGGTGTGGAAGGGCACACAATTTATTTATTGAAATGTTTTGCATATTCTGTCACAAAACAAGTCAGGTTCATTCACCACTAATGACCTTTTTAGCCAATTACGTGTAATGCGGTTTACGCTTGTGGAAAATGTTCTAATTATAAGGTAAACAGAACCAAACAGTAATCTTCTGTCATCAATAAAAACCCATGTTGAAGCTTGTCACTTGTCATTATGTTGCCCTCTTTGTTTTAGCCTTTTTATGATGACATCACATTTACTTACATCAGTCTCCATTGACCCATCATTGTAAAAGAGCTAGAGTGTTGAGATGTTTTGTTACATAACTTAAGATGTGTTCGAGATAAAAGCATGAACTTGCCAGCATTTTATGTGGAATTTGGTGTTTTCCATGCCTACTTCATGGATGAAAGAACCTGGATAGGAAACTCCTATTCCTTCAACATTACGGGCAGCGTTCCGGACGATCGACCTGCCACCTAGCGTTCGGTAAGTATCGGGACTGGAAACTCCCGCCGTTAAGCATTACGGCCTATGGGGGACGCGGGGCGGCATGTTTTGAAACGGGTATTAGACCGCAATGCGGATTTATTTTTAGGTTTAGAAGCTATTTACGACAGACAAAATTGATCAGGCTATCGAATGAGACCAAAACCATTATTGTCCGTTCCGCACAAAAGTCGTACACGAGGGCCGAATACAGGCGACCTTGAAAAAGAGGGTCATTTCTAGTGTTTTTCTCTTACGCGGCGCCGGTGAACGCTTACGCGGCGCCAGTGAATGCGCGGCAGACGCGGCTCCCGCTGCCGCCGCGCGTGCCCTCGGGCACTTACCGAAGGGAACGCAATCAGCTGTTAGTTTCCAATCCAGGTTCTCCTTCATCCATGCCTACTTAATTAAATTATATTTAGATATTATTTTTTATTTTTTCTTCCCTGTTCCTTAGCACCCCACATCGACCTCAAAATATGCATGTATCCGGAAAAGAGGAAGAGGATGATGAATGAATGGGTGGATTTGCACAAGTTTTTCAGGAAACATGTGCAATACATGTGACAATACACCTATGCATTCATTTTCCCTGTACACCCACTAGTTTACATGGTACACACAGAGTTTTGGAGATGTTTCAATTTTGTGAAAATGTAGCATGATTTTCAAATCCATTTTTGAACCAAATCACTTGCATGAAAAACCATACCATTTTCTCCTATGGTCAAGAGCAAAACAGTGTCAACTACCACACTGAAGTTTTTATTGAACCTTCTCAAATTAGGAAGTTAATATGACTCAAAGTTTTTCCCACGCAATTGTCCCTTAACACCCCACTGTCCCTTAACACCCCATTTTACGGTATTACAGATTAAAACAGTGATATTACAGACTAGACACAATAAGGCTAACTAGAGACAGGGACAGGGACAGCCTAACTGTCTCTGAGTGTATGGAACTTAACGAACTGCCATACAAAGAATCAGTTTGGTGTATAGTGAAGCGAACAAGGGCAGTCAGGATCCTTGTCGGCTTATGTTACAGAAGTCCAGCAAGTACATTTGAAAACAATGAGAGACTGATTGACCTTATGGGGCATGCTAGAAGGTTTCAAGCTTCAAATATACTACTGATGGGGGATTTTAACTATGGGCAAATTGATTGGGAAGCAGGACTAGTAAGGGGGCCGGATGACTCTGATGCTGCTATGTTTTATGAATCGATCCAGGATCTATTGCTGTTCCAGCATGTAAGTTTCCCGACAAGATTTAGAGAGGGTTGTACCCCATCACAGCTGGACTTGGTGTTTAGTACTGAAGAACTTATGATAGACAACTTGGAGGCAAGCAGTCCAGTGGGAAAGAGTGATCATGTAGTGTTATCATGGTTATTCAGGTATGGTAATGATAGTGACGGGGAGAGAAGAAGTGAACAGACAAAGTTCAACTACAGGAAAGGGAACTATAACAACATGTCTGCAGCACTCAGACAAGTTAACTGGGACGACATCTTGTTGGACATGGATACAGAAGGAACCTGGAATTGCATCAAGAGGAAACTCAAGAGGATGATTGAGGAACATGTTCCAAAGATGAAGACAGGAAGAACTAAGAAGTGCAAAGCGCCATGGTGGCACAAGGGCCTAGAGAGAGAAGTCAAGAAGAAACATAAAGCTTGGAAGGAATATGTAGAGACGAAGAGCACAGAGTATTGGAGGAGTTTTGTACAGCAGAGAAATAAGACGACAAGTAAGATAAGAAAAGCAAGAAGGGACTATGAGAACAGAATTACAAGCAGTCTCAAACAAGCGCCAAAGAAGCTGTATTCCTACATCAGGACACAGCAGAGGGTGAGAGCAGCTGTCGGACCACTCAAGGACAACAGAGGTCAGTTGACGGAGACAGATGAAGAAGCAGCAGAGGTCCTGCAATCATTCTTTAAGTCATTGTTTACTAAGGAAAGAGGAGGTGACATCCCAGAGTTCCCGGATCATCTGGACAGTGACCAAGTAATGACCGACATCGATGTAACAGAAGAGCAAGTGCTCAAGGAACTGCGAAACCTGAACCCAAACAAGGCCCCAGGCCCAGATGAAGTGCCCAGCGCAGTGCTCAGGGCATGTGCGGACCAGTTAGCCAAGCCTCTGTGCCTGCTATTCAGGAAGTCGATGGAGAGTGGACAACTACCCATGGACTGGAAGAAGGCAATCATCTCACCCATCTTTAAGAAAGGAGCAAGGTGTGATGCGAGCAATTACCGACCAGTCAGCCTCACTTCACAGGTGTGCAAAGTCATGGAGAGGATACTGAAGCGACACATTGTTGAGCACCTGGAGCAGCACAATATCATCAGTGAGCATCAGCATGGATTTTTACAGAAGAGGTCGTGTCAAACCAATTTGTTGGAGTCATTCGAGGAGTGGACGGAGATATTGGATGGGGGTAAGGGACTGGATGTCGTATACCTAGATTACAAGAAGGCATTCGACACCGTACCGCATAAGAGACTGTATCGCAAGCTAAGTGCCAATGGTCTGAAGGGTAGAGTATTGAGATGGCTGATAGACTTTCTACATGCACGGCAGCAGCAGCTGAAGGTTGGTAGTAGCCACTCGAGTTGGGCCCACGTCTCAAGCGGTGTCCCACAGGGCTCGGTTTTGGGACCGGTCATGTTTCTGCTTTTTGTCAATGAGATTCCCGAACTACTACATAGCAGAGTGAAGATGTTCGCTGACGATATGAAAGTGTACAGGGCAGTCACCAGCAGGGCTGCGGAGTCGGAGTCGGAGTCGGAGTCGGAGTCGGTCGGAGTCGACAGTTGTGACCGGAGTCGGAGTCGGAGTCGGAGTCGATTTTAGAAACCCGAGCCGGAGTCGGAGTCGGAGTCACCGAAAATCTGTCGACTCCGCATCCCTGCTAGGTCTGCGGAGTCGGAGTCGGGAGTTGGAGTCGGTCGGAGTCGACAATTCTGCCCGGAGTCGGAGTCGGAGTCGGAGCTGGTTTTTGAAAGCTGGAGTCGGAGTCGGAGTCGCCGAAAATCCATCGACTCCGCAGCCCTGGTCACCAGCACCAACGACACACAGGCACTCCAACAAGACATGGACACACTCTCGCACTGGTCACAGACATGGCTGATGAAGTTCAACATATCCAAATGTAAAGTGATGCATTGCGGCACAGGAAATCCCCGAAGAGTGTACCATATGACACAGGACGGAACCTCGGAGCCGCTGGAAGAGACCTGCAAAGAGAGAGACCTGGGAGTGATTGTGGAAAACACATTGAAGCCGACACTACGCTGCAAGATGGCAGCCAGCAGAGGCATGTCAGCCCTGAAGCAGCTCAAGGCGACCTTCCGCACAATAAGCAGGAGAAACTTCAAACCACTCTACAACGCTTTTGTCCGACCCCACATCGAGTACTGTGCCCAAGCGGTTGGACCGTACATGGCGCAAAACTTCAAAGCGTTGGAGAAAGTTCAGAGAAGGGCGACAAAGATGGTGAAGGGGATGAAGAACGTACCATACAAGCAGAGATTCATCAATCTTGGTATGACAAGTGTAGAACAGCGCCTACGGAGAGGAGACCTTATCGAGACCTATAAGATATTGACGGGGAAGACGAAGCTGAAACCGGAGCACTTCTTCCAGCAGAGCCAGGAGGGGAGAACCAGAGGACACTGCTTCAAGCTGACCAAGAAACGAGTGACCCACCATGCAAGGATGATGTTCTTTTCTCAGCGTGTGGTGTCCCCCTGGAATGCTCTGCCAGAGGAAGTTATATCGGCACTGACTACGAACAGCTTTAAAAACCGGTTGGACCAACACTGGGCCACAAGGAATCCTCACTGAGTCATTTCTGACCTTATCCGGATGTGGGCCCTGAATAGACCCGGTCTACCCAAGCCCACTAGTAAAACCTAAACCTAAACCTAGAGAGTAGGTGTTATTTAATGCACTTGTAGCACTGCAGATCTTAAATTTTGTGGTTAAGTTATTAATAATGCTTGATGCAGGCATGCTGAGAACTGATTGTCGATGTAGCTGTTGCAACTTCTTGACTATGCTGTCATGCCTTGTAATCTGTTGAGACATCCCTGGACTTCAGTTCTTGAAGTTGATATGATCTAGCTAAAAATTCATTTAAACACTAAGTTTGTTCAGTTTTATTTTTCCTTTGGCTCCATCCACTTTGCACAGGGGAACAAAATTGGAAAAGGGACCATGTGACATGTATTATTAGCTGATAGTGTATGAAGTAATTCTACTCATTGGTAATTCTCAATAGATATCCCTGAATTTCATTCATGGGGCTGTTTGCTCAGCGAAGATCCCCTTTCTTTTGAAGATCCCCTTAAAAATTGGAATTCTTATATGGGCCCTTGGATTGCAGGCTGACAGGTCCACCAGACCACCAATCGCCATAGCCTCAAAGCTCTCCTATCATGGAGCCCTCAAAGGACACTGAACTCTGGAGTGCTGAAGAGTGAGGGTTCTCTGAAGTTCTACCTAGCAGAGAGCCACCTGAGACCAATGAAGAACCCTCTGAAGCCAAACAAGCCAAAAATGAATGATGAAATTTTGAGTCTGTAATAGCCATATAACCAGTTTGTTTATTGCATATTTTTAGAAAAATTTATTGTCCAGGAGTAAGCACCAAACAGTGAAACCAAGAGCCCTGACACCTTTAAGGCAACAATTACTGTTAGCACAGCACAGTAGGAAACTCAATGTTTATGCTTAGTCTCAACACTCATGCAACCACTTTATTTCAGGTGAATTCTAGCTGGGCAACACCGACTTAGCATGTCTGGCCTCAACAGCCTGTTCACATTTACAAGCCCAGCAGTGAAGAAGCTGCTGGGCTGGAAACAGGGTGATGAGGAGGAAAAGTGGGCAGAAAAAGCAGTGGATGCACTTGTCAAGAAGCTGAAGAAGACCAAGGGTGCCTTGGAAGATCTGGAGAATGCACTCAGCTGTCCAGGCCAACGCACAAAGTGTGTCACCATTCCACGCAGTCTGGACGGCCGCCTTCAGGTGGGGACGCACCTCCGATGGATTCTTATATTGCTGTGATCTGCCACTTTGCTAATGCTGTTAGCTGTCTAAAATGTGTTAAGTCTAAAAGTTATGGATGTTTTCATGTGAACCTGTGAGCTTCATTTGCCCCCATCAAATGCATAATAGAAGGAAGATGCAATTATTGGAATGTTTTTTTTTTTTAGGCTATTCACTGGCTGAAGAGGTGGGGATTCCAAGATTTTACTTTTACATTTTTATTGTGACATCAATGTATGACGGTGCACTCCCTGCACTGCACATTTAGCAAAGAGTAGATTCAATGACTGATGGTGGCCCAGCGCCGCGTGTCTCATGTTTCACGGTTTTCCATGCGTGTCACTCCAGGTGTCGCACCGCAAGGGCCTGCCGCACGTCATCTACTGCCGTGTGTGGCGCTGGCCCGATCTCCAGTCCCACCACGAGCTCAAACCCGTCGAGGACTGCGACTACCCCTTCTCTGCCAAACAGAAAGATGTCTGTATCAATCCGTACCACTACAAGCGAGTAGAAAGTCCAGGTGAGACAAGTTCGTGCTTCACGATTTTTTTGTAGGCACAGGTGGAATGTGCTGACTGATTGAAACTCCTTATAGAAGGCATGTTCCGCAGTCAATGCCAATGGAATGCGACTTTATGTTATAATTCTTCCAAACTCCAACATTTGTAACTACACTGTAAGTGTAGTTTGTAGTAACTGTACTTTGATTACATTTGTGTTCTGCGGAATTGAGGTTTTCTTTCTCAAATTTCTACAGCCTGCATGTCGTCTCCGCTCACACGTCCCATCTGACCCCTTTTCCGACTGCCCCCGTTCCACCGCAGTGCTGCCGCCGGTGTTGGTGCCGCGCCACAACGAGTTCGCGCCGGGCCACTCTCTGCTGCACTTCCAGCCGCCCTCGCAGCTCCAGGAGCCCTCGATGCCGCACAACGTCAGCTTCGGCGCCGGTGGGCCGACCGGCGGCGGCGTCGGCTTCGGACCCGGGCCGGGCTCGGCGTCTCCGCCGCACGGCGCGCCCTCGCCGCTGTCATCCATCTCCTCTGTGGCCTCTCCGGGCTCTGTGAGCTCGGGCGGGCCGCAGTCGCCGCCGTACACGGCGCCCGCCGGCACGCCGCCGCCGGCCTACACGCAGCTGGACGAGAACGGGGCCGGCGCGGACGGCGCCTCCAGTCGCATGGACACGTCCTCGGCGCCGCCGCCGCCGATGGCGGATACGTCTGATATGCAGGCCATCACATTCCAGGTCAGTGGGCAGTGGCGGCCGGTGACCGTAGGCTTATGAGCATCCAGTGATGGAGCAGAGTAAAAGCTAATTTGATGATAGATATATTAGAGCTCTTGACAATTCATGTGTATGCTGTGGGGCGTGGCTGTATGTATTCGACTTATTTAGGGGTAGTACCATTGTAACACTGGGAATAGCACTGTTGGTGTTCCGGGATATCGTCGCCGCGGTAAAGCAGGTGGTAAATGATTAAGAAAAATGTTTATTTGATATTAACCATCGAAAGTGTTATGGGCACACGTTGAAGTAGACTTCTTCAATAGATGTAGAGGGACTGCTCGCGTTGTAGGGCCGATAATGTGACCCAACCGAGCCCCTGTCAGCTTCTGAGGTAGGTACTCAAAGTGGCTCCTCCCTAAGGAACCTCCGATACAGTCTCTGGCATGGTGTTTTGAGCCTTCTAGATGTGTTCGTCGCCCAGCACTCCCTGCACGGTAATTGCCGGAGGCTGGATGGAGACTGTTCACCACTGTTGTGGGCGGCCGTCGTCACGACCTCGCCTGTCATTGATTGCTTCCGGACCGCCGGAGCCCGGAGGTCAATTATCCGAGTGGCCGGTCATTCGTCGGCGATGCATGATGCATCAGAGCCCACCAGCGATATGCGTGGGGGGGGGGGGAGGGGTACAGGCAGCGGTATTGGAGGGGGGCCGGTGCCCAGCAGCATTCGGAAACCGCCGGACTACTTTTCCACGCGGGATAGACACCATGGTCACATGGAAAACGAACCCAGGTTCTCCAAACCATAGGCCAACGGCACAGTCAATGCTGATCAATCCCAGAACTAGAAGTCATTAGCGTTATATAATAAACATGATCCATTTTGTGGAAGGCATGCCAGCCTATTGTCCCATGGAACGGGTCAGGGTTTATTGATGACCTTTGGGGACAAGGGATTCATTTCAGTTGTCTGTAAATGTCACGTTTTCTCAAGAAGCATCATAAAATCGCGGAAAACGAAGGGACACAATTGTTCTACTGCTACATTGTGGATATTGCGTTCAGTCCATTGCTCATTGATGGAGCCGAATCTGATCATGATACATTGGGCCTGGCCAACACAGTCCTGCCCAGAACAAGAAGAGATAAACACAAAGGGACAACATTATACGGTTGATCGTTATTGTCCAGACTGCCCTTGATGATGTGTGGCCCGAGTTGAGAAGAGCGGGAGTGTCTAATACTCGTCCTCTTCCTCGGCATCGTCTTCTCCGCTGGCCTCCACCTCCTCATAGTCCTTCTCCAGGGCGGCCAGATCCTCGCGCGACTCGGCGAACTCGCCCTCCTCCATGCCCTCGCCGACGTACCAGTGCACGAAGGCGCGCTTGGCGAACATCAGGTCGAACTTGTGGTTTAGTCGCCCCCAGGCGGAGCTGATGGCCGTCGTATTGGCCAACATGCAGATGGCGCGTTCCACCTTGGCCAGGTCGCCGCCGGGCACCACGGTCGGCGGCTGGTAGTTGACTCCTACCTTGAAGCCAGTCGGACACCAGTCGACGAACTCGATGCTCCGCTTCGCCTTCAGACTGGCGATGGCGGCGTTAACGTCCTTCGGGACGACGTCACCGCGGTAGAGCAGGCAGCAGGCCATGTACTTGCCCTCGCGCGGGTCGCACTTGACCATCTGGTTGGTGGGCTCGAAGCAGGCATTGGTGATCTCGGCAACTGACAGGGTTTCGTGCATCGCCTTTTCGGCCGAGATGACCGGAGCGTAGGTGACCAGTGGGAAGTGAATCCGAGGATACGGTACCAGGTTGGTCTCAAACTCGTTAAGGTCGACGTTGAGGGCGCCTTCGAAGCGCAGCGAGGCCGTGATGGAGGAGACGATCTGGCCGATCAGCCGGTTCAGGTTGGTGTACGTCGGGCGCTCGATGTCCAGGTTCTTCTTGCACAAGTCGTAGATGGCCTGGTTGTCGACCATGAACTCAACGTCAGTGTGCTCCAGCGTCGTGTGGGTGAAGAGCACGGCGTTGTACGGCTCGACCACCGCCGTGGACACCTCTGGAGCCGGGTAGATGGAGAAACTCAGCTTGGACTTCTTACCGTAGTCGATGCTGAGTCGCTCCATAAGCTGAGCCGTGAACCCGGAGCCGGTGCCGCCACCGAACGAGTGGAACACCAGGAACCCCTGCAGGCCGGTGCACTGTTCGGTCATCCTGCGGATCTGCTCGAGGGTGGCGTCAATCATCTCCTTGCCGATGGTGTAGTGGCCGCGCGCGTAGTTGTTGGCGGCGTCCTCCTTGCCGGTCTGCAGCTGCGCCGGGTGGAACAGCTGACGGTAGGTGCCCGTGCGCACCTCATCCACCACCGTCGGCTCCAGGTCCACGAACATGGCGCGCGGCACGTGCTTGCCCGTGCCCGTCTCCGAGAAGAACGTGTTGAAGCTGTCGTCGGCGATGCCAACGCTGGTGTCTGAGGGCATCTGGCCGTCGGGCTGGATGCCGTGCTCGAGGCAGTAGAGCTCCCAGCAGGCGTTACCCATCTGGACACCGGCCTGGCCGACATGCACGGAGATGACTTCACGCATTATAGCTGTCTTGGGCACACGTTAAAGTGGAGTTCTTCTAGGTGTGCAGAGATGTATGTAGAGGGACAGCTCGCGTAGGGCCGATAATGTGACCCAACCGAGCCCCTGTCTGCTTCTGAGGTGCCCACAATGATTCTTTCCTGAGGAACCTCGATACAGTCTCTGACACGGTTTCTTAGGTGTCGTAGATGTACTTGTTCTTCAGAACTCCCTGTACGGTAAATGCCAGAGGCTGGATGGGTAGTGTCTGGCACTGTTGTGGGCGTCGTCGTCAGGACCTCACCTGTCATTGATTGCTTCCGAATCACAGGCAGTCAATTATCCGAGCGGCCGATCATGCGTCAGCCATTCATGATGCATCAGTCAGCGCTCTGAATGTGGGGTGGGCCGCATTGCCATTGGAAGGTGGTCGGCAGCATTGGGAAGCCGTCGGAATACCTTCCCACGCCCGGCGGACGCCTTGGTGATGCGAAAAACAGACCCAGGGCAACAAAATGGGGCCACTAGGGCAGCTCAATGCTGATCAATGCCAGGAGAAGTCATTAGCGTTATCTAATAAACATGATCCATTTTAGGGGAGGCATGCCGGCTTATTGTTCCATGAAACGCGCCGGAATTTATTGATGGCCTTTGAGGAAGGCCTGTAAATGTTTGTCCTTTGAATGTTACATTTTCTCTAGAATCGTCATAGAGCCGCGAAAAGTGAAGAGACGATCGTTCTACGTTGGCGGTATTGCATTCAGTCTATTTTCATTGACGGTACCGAACCAGGCCATGACGCATTGGATCAAACGAACACATTTGCCAACCTAATGATAAGATTAGAAACGGTGAAAGATAAAGCGTTCGGCTCAATTTCTGCACATTTCAATAAGAAACTAGCTTTAACCCGCGCCCGGCTGGGGGTCCTGGATTTCCACGCGCTGCTGGGGGGGGGGGGTGTTTGAACACCCCCTTCTAACTCGGCTCCTGGGCCACGTAGCAATACGCGGAAGGCGGCGTTCGAAAGAGCGTCAAAAATAATGAGGAAATCACTTCGGTCAATTTTTTGGTTAGGTCAAAGGTCAGGTCACCAGAGGTCATTGAAGGCAAAATTTCGCCGATTTCCAGGTCGAATGTCGACAATTTCCAAGAAGCCAACGCATAACTCGGGAACCAATAGAGCTACAGCGCCGCGGAAAACGCATTCGATAGCCCTATTAACGCCCTTTCTGAGTAATTTTCTCAGATTTGACCTAACGTCAACGGTTTTGCCTGCAGGGGGCAAAAACTGCAAAAATAGCCGATTTTTTCGGAAACAGTTTTCCTGCAATAACTTTTGACCCAAGCCTTGTACGAGCTTACTTTTACCGGCATCGTGTTCCTCTCGTCAAGACGCATCGAATGAATTATAACTTGACCCTGAAAGGTCAACTTGAAAATTTGACCTCAGGTCAAGGTCATGACCTGACCGGAAAGGGTCATGTTGCATATCAGTCGATCCGTATCGTCGAGCTGAACACATCTAAGGCGTTTTCATCGCTCTAGCATGCCTCTATCAAAAGTTATTTGCGAAAAACTGTTAGATACCATTCGTGACCTTAGATGACCTCAGGGCATAAACAGGGGTCACGGACACCATTTTCATGTTCAGTGTGTCTAAACCACTTGTAATTCAGTGTTTGGGAGTGTTAACAATGTCTTTCGTCCAAAAGAGGCACATTTCAATTTTCTCCCATTGACTTATAATGGGGAGGTCGCAAAATTGACCTGACCTTAGGTCATCGATATTAAAATTCTGAGATATACATTTTGTACATGCTATTGCTCTTAGCAATCGCTGAAAGTTTCAAAGCGATCTGTCACTCGGTGTAGCTATGACAGACATTGAAACTTTTATGAGGTGAGGTCACTTCAAGTGACCTGGTGACCTGACCTTGAATGACCTTGGTCTGAAATTTTCATAACATGTGTAGAATTGTTGTATAATAAGGTGTACCAAACCATCAGCTGTCATTGCACTGGTAGTGTACTCGCGCCCTCAACAACGTATCCTTATCGTTATTCGACATTGTTCTTGGTCCTCAGGAGCCCAAGTTTTGGTCCAGCATCGCCTACTACGAGCTCAACAACCGCGTTGGCGAGGTATTTCACTCTTCGGTGACTTCAGTCATCGTCGACGGCTTCACCGACCCTAACAACAAATCGGACCGCTTCTGCCTGGGTCAGCTCTCCAATGTCAACCGAAACTCGACCATCGAGAGCACCCGCAAACACATCGGAAAAGGTGAGATTCGAGAGCACTGGCAATTGCATCGGGAAAGATGAGCTTCGATGATGAGGTACTTCTATAGCTTGTACTAGATGCGGATGAAAGGTGGCAGAAATTGAACAAGTGCAACATCGAAGTTCTTTAGTGTCAGTTGGTGGAGT
The DNA here is from genome assembly GCF_019059575.1 of Amphibalanus amphitrite. Classification (NCBI taxonomy): domain Eukaryota; kingdom Metazoa; phylum Arthropoda; class Thecostraca; order Balanomorpha; family Balanidae; genus Amphibalanus; species Amphibalanus amphitrite. The sequence goes on along the minus strand of NW_024882008.1, from coordinate 129,421 downwards.
CTAGTACCTTCCTCCGGCTGCACGACGTCACCTTTTCATCGGGAATGCGCCTGCGCTGACACCTTTTATCTGCGGCCCGTCAGGTGTGCACCTGTACTACGTGGGCGGCGAGGTGTACGCCGAGTGTCTCTCGGACTCGGCTGTGTTCGTGCAGTCGCGCAACTGCAACCACCACCACGGCTTCCACCCCTCAACAGTCTGTAAAATACCGGCCGGCTGCAGCCTCAAGATCTTCAACAACCAGGAGTTCGCGCAGCTGCTCTCACAGAGCGTCAACCACGGCTACGAGGCCATCTTCGAGCTCACCAAAATGTGCACCATCAGGTGGGCCATTCTGCTCTGGTTATATTGTGGGGTTCACTTTCTATCAGCTTGAATGGTGCCGGGCTGGAATCGTGTGCTACCTGGCAATCTGATTTGGGTAATTGAGGTGGCACTGGAATTATGGACTTGCTCACCTCATCCGGTGTAGAATTTGGCATAACACTCGATTTTAAATATTGAAGGGTTGATGTATCCGATGCTGAATGAAACACATATGTACGCATTGTGTTCCGTTCGGGCGTCTCTGGTCCAACACCGTCATGTTGTTTAGTCATGTTAGGTGCAGATCTGATAGTAATTTGCACTGTAATCGAAGAGATGGACACAAGCTTAGCCAAATGAGTATATCCATGCGTTTTTATGACGTTCTCCCGCAGAGCCAGCACACCGTCACACCTTCTCCGCCTCTGTTCCGACAGGATGTCGTTCGTGAAGGGCTGGGGCGCCGAGTACCACCGTCAGGACGTCACCTCGACACCCTGCTGGATCGAGATCCACCTGCACGGCCCGCTGCAGTGGCTGGACAAGGTGCTTACACAGATGGGATCGCCGCACAACGCCATCTCGAGCGTATCGTGAGTGTCGGCCGACCTTCCGTGAGCGGCGGACAAACTGCCGAGTGACGGCCCGTTGCGGTACGGCAAGAGGACAATCTGACTGCATGAGAGGGCGGAGAGAAAACAGCCGCCCATGCAGATTCAGCGGCGACGCCGGAGAGGTCGGGGAACAAGTGACAAAGCTGATGCCATATTAGACGTAAGGAGCCGGGCGGACCGGGTGTGCGGAGGTCGTACCCGGGTCTGAGGGTGACGCGCCGGCCCAGCCAACTGAGCGGGTCAAGTGCCAGAGGACACTGTTTTCGCTTTGTACCACCGTGTCGTGGCCGGGAATCCGTCAGAGCCGGAGCCTTTGTGTAAATCTCTTCCATGTGCCTGACGTGACACGGTGGTTAATTCGCCTGGCCCGAGTGGAGGGAAGAGAGGCACGGTCGCCCAGGCGCCAGTGCGGCTGGCGGTGTCGGTCCCTGCCGGCGGGCTGTCTGCACCGCCTCAGCATAATATCCCGGCAGGCCGACCGGTTCGAGGGAGGCCAACAGAGACAATCATGATAGGTCCAAACGTAGTTGCTCGTAGCGATTCGCTGGCAGATTTCTGCGGCCGAGCGCTAGCGTGGTTAAGTTTTTACTTTTCTGCATGAGACGCTATTAGCAGGGGTGCTTTCAACCGATCGTCCGATCACGCTGTACAATGTTTTGCATCTGATGCTCGTGCCTGAGGGGTTTGATCCATCTAAGACGGCGTTTTGAGATATTTTCGCGGCTGTCCTTGCGTGTTATCATATTTCATCAATACACCTGTCGGCGCTTTGACAAATAATCACTGTATGATTGTCCGAAACTCGCCAACTCAACCAGACGGTTCATGACACAGCCGGTCGAATTTCTGTTTCGGCCCTGGCGGGGTGGGATGTTTGAATCCTGAGATTTTAGGACTAAAATTTTACGTTTCGTAAAACGTTCCCACGGAAATTTGGTCACGCAGCAGAGTTTTTACTGCCTTTGCCGTATGAAAATGGACAGCACACTCATTTAAAGTTTCAATATTGAGTCCACGGAACTCTGGATGAAGCCGAACTGGGACTGGATGAAGCCGTAATTGATACGGTGGAATGCGAGAGCTCCATTATTATTACCCGTATCTGTTGGGTCCTTAGTCACAAACATTCTCCCTGGTCAACGAAAGAACTGTTCACTTCTGAGTTGACCTCTTCTTATAATATGTCTCAGATCGAAAGTAAGTATCTACCCAACAGCAGTGACTGAAAGGTCTTTCAATAGCGATGGGTACCTGGACTTACCTGCAGGTGTGGTAAACGGCAGTAGATCGATGCAGTTTGATCCCAGAAGTCGATCAGGGCCCTGTTTCACCGGTGATAGCAGCAAGCTGCTATTACGTTTCGCGAGCTGACGTCATGCTGTGACGCCATACTGTTGACGTAATGGATAGTTCCGGCGCACGATTACCGCGACCTTGGCGGCGGCATTAAGTGACGTATGAGCCTAAAAGTAAGAGTTAACGCAGTCATGATAGTATATTTATTTTTGATATATATTTTTTCAATATGATGTATTTAAAAGAAGTTGGGTTTAGGAAAAATTTGGACATTAACTTCGAACATTTAGCTGATGACGTAAAACAATATTGCGGCAATCGTGCGCCAGAATTGCCCCTTACGTCAGCAGTATGACGTCATCACATTACGTCAGCTCGCGCAATTTGATAGTAGCTTGCTGCTATCACCGGTGAAACAGGGCCCAGGCCGCGTCCGAAGTCAACCCACCACGTCCGCGAAGACTGAATTCACTGACCTGTAACCAGCCCAACTGCGTCTCGTCCCGACCCCACACACGTCAGGGCCCTGTTTCACCGGTGATAGCAGCACGCTGCTATCAAATTGCGCGAGCTGACGTAATGTGATGACGTCATACTGCTGACGTAAGGGGCAATTCTGGCGCACGATTGCCGCAATATTGTTTTACGTCATTAGCTAAATGTTCGAAGTTAATGTCAAAATTTTTCCTAAACCCAACTTCTTTTAAATACATCATATTGAAAAAGTATATATCAAAAATATATATACTATCATGACTGCGTAAACTCTTACTTTTAGGCTCATACGTCACTTAATGCCGCCGCCAAGGTCGCGGCAATCGTGCGCCGGAACTACCCATTACGACAACAGTATGGCGTCACGACATGACGTCAGCTCGCGAAACGTGATAGCAGCTTGCTGCTATCACCGGTGAAACAGGGCCCGGAGGTCACTGACCCGAGCCGCCCGGCGCACAGTGGGCCGATAATGTAACGGAAGTTGGCACAGATTCAGCACAGGTTCAGCACAGCACAGATTCGGTAGGGGGAAAAAAGGCCCCGGTAGAGGGAAACCTTTATGACCCGTTTTCCCCTAGAAATGACGTGACAAGGAGGTAAAAATGGGTATCAATCGAAAGGTCTCGTTTACCCAGACACAGTCCTGCAGGAAAATTTCACTTTTTCCCCATAGGAAAGTTTGTACGGGAAAATCAAAATTTTGGGTCAATGGGGGGTCCCCCCCGATTTCGTTCAAAATCGGCACACAGGTGCCCCACCACCAGCCGAGAAACTTTCCCCAAAACGGTCCCCGTTGCATTGACGCTTAAGGCCCGTAAAGCCCCCTACACTCGTAAAATATCCGTAAATTCGCCTTTGTACGGACAAAAAAGTGGTGCTATGGTAAAAATGGGTATCGATCGAAAGCTCTCGTTTACCCAGACACAGTCCTGCAGGAAAATTTCACTTTTTCCCCATTACCCATTGACCCAAAATTTTGATTTTCCCGTAAAAACTTTCCTATGGGGAAAAAGTGAAATTTTCCTGCTGGACTGTGTCTGGGTAAACGAGAGCTTTCGATTGATAGCCATTTTTACCATAGCACCACTTTTTGGTCCGTACAAAGGCGATTTTACGGATATTTTACGAGTCTAGGGGGCTTTACGGGCCTTAAACGTCAATGCAACGGGGACCGTTTTGGGGAAAGTTTCTCGGCTGGCGGTGGGGCACCTGTGTGCCGATTTTGAACGAAATCGGGGGGGACCCCCCATTGACCCAAAATATTGATTTTCCCGTAAAAACTTTCCTATGGGGAAAAAGTGGAATTTTCCTGCAGGACTGTGTCTGGGTAAACGAGAGCTTTCGATTGATACCCATTGTTACCAAAGCACCACTTTTTTGTCCGTACAAAGGCGATTTTACGGATATTTTACGAGTCTAGGGGGCTTTACGGGCCTTAAACGTCAATGCAACGGGGACCGTTTTGGGGAAAGTTTCTCGGCTGGTGGTGGGGCACCTGTGTGCCGATTTTGAACGAAATCGGGGGGACCCCCCATTGACCCAAAATTTTGATTTTCCCGTAAAAGCTTTCCTATGGGGAAAAAGTGAAATTTTCCTGCAGAACTGTGTCTGGGTAAACGAGAGCTTTCGATTGATACCCATTTTTACCATAGCACCACTTTTTTGTCCGTACAAAGGCGATTTTACGGATATTTTACGAGTCTAGGGGGCTTTACGGGCCTTAAACGTCAATGCAACGGGGACCGTTTTGGGGAAAGTTTCTCGGCTGGTGGTGGGGCACCTGTGTGCCGATTTTGAACGAAATCGGGGGGGACCCCCCATTGACCCAAAATTTTGATTTTCCCGTAAAAACTTTCCTATGGGGAAAAAGTGAAATTTTCCTGCTGGACTGTGTCTGGGTAAACGAGAGCTTTCGATTGATACCCATTTTTACCATAGCACCACTTTTTTGTCCGTACAAAGGCGATTTTACGGATATTTTACGAGTCTAGGGGGCTTTACGGGCCTTAAACGTCAATGCAACGGGGACCGTTTTGGGGAAAGTTTCTCGGCTGGTGGTGGGGCACCTGTGTGCCGATTTTGAACGAAATCGGGGGGGACCCCCCATTGACCCAAAATTTTGATTTTCCCGTACAAACTTTCCTATGGGGAAAAAGTGAAATTTTCCTGCAGAACTGTGTCTGGGTAAACGAGAGCTTTCGATTGATACACATTTTTACCATAGCACCACTTTTTTGTCCGTACAAAGGCGATTTTACGGATATTTTGCGAGTCTAGGGGGCTTTACGGGCCTTAAACGTCAATGCAACGGGGACCGTTTTGGGGAAAGTTTCTCGGCTGGTGGTGAGGCACCTGTGTGCCGATTTTGAACGAAATCGGGGGGGACCCCCAATTGACCCAAAATTTTGATTTTCCCGTACAAACTTTCCTATGGGGAAAAAGTGAAGTTTTCCTGCAGAACTGTGTCTGGGTAAACGAGAGCTTTCGATTGATACCCATTTTTACCATAGCACCACTTTTTTGTCCGTACAAAGGCGATTTTACGGATATTTTACGAGTCTAGGGGGCTTTACGGGCCTTAAACGTCAATGCAACGGGGACTGTTTTGGGGAAAGTTTCTCGGCTGGTGGTGAGGCACCTGTGTGCCGATTTTGAACGAAATCGGGGGGGACCCCCCATTGACCCAAAATTTTGATTTTCCCGTAAAAACTTTCCTATGGGGAAAAAGTGAAATTTTCCTGCTGGACTGTGTCTGGGTAAACGAGAGCTTTCAATTGATACCCATTTTTACCATAGCACCACTTTTTGGTCCGTACAAAGGCGATTTTACGGATATTTTACGAGTCTAGGGGGCTTTACGGGCCTTAAACGTCAATGCAACGGGGACCGTTTTAGGGAAAGTTTCTCGGCTGGTGGTGGGGCACCTGTGTGCCGATTTTGAACGAAATCGGGGGGGACCCCCCATTGACCCAAAATTTTGATTTTCCCGTACAAACTTTCCTATGGGGAAAAAGTGGAATTTTCCTGCAGGACTGTGTCTGGGTAAACGAGAGCTTTCGATTGATACCCATTGTTACCATAGCACCACTTTTTTGTCCGTACAAAGGCGATTTTACGGATATTTTACGAGTCTAGGGGGCTTTACGGGCCTTAAACGTCAATGCAACGGGGACCGTTTTGGGGAAAGTTTCTCGGCTGGTGGTGGGGCACCTGTGTGCCGATTTTGAACGAAATCGGGGGGACCCCCCATTGACCCAAAATTTTGATTTTCCCGTAAAAACTTTCCTATGGAGAAAAAGTGAAATTTTCCTGCAGGACTGTGTCTGGGTAAACGAGAGCTTTCGATTGATACCCATTTTTACTATAGCACCACTTTTTTGTCCGTACAAAGGCGATTTTACGGATATTTTACGAGTCTAGGGGGCTTTACGGGCCTTAAACGTCATTGCAACGGGGACCGTTTTGGGGAAAGTTTCTCGGCTGGTGGTGGGGCACCTGTGTGCCGATTTTGAACGAAATCGGGGGGGACCCCCCATTGACCCAAAATTTTGATTTTCCCGTACAAACTTTCCTATGGGGAAAAAGTGAAATTTTCCTGCAGAACTGTGTCTGGGTAAACGAGAGCTTTCGATTGATACCCATTTTTACCATAGCACCACTTTTTTGTCCGTACAAAGGCGATTTTACGGATATTTTACGAGTCTAGGGGGCTTTACGGGCCTTAAACGTCAATGCAACGGGGACCGTTTTGGGGAAAGTTTCTCGGCTGGTGGTGGGGCACCTGTGTGCCGATTTTGAACGGAATCGGGGGGGACCCCCCATTGACCCAAAATTTTGATTTTCCCGAACAAACTTTCCTATGGGGAAAAAGTGAAATTTTCCTGCAGGACTGTGTCTGGGTAAACGAGAGCTTTCGATTGATACCCATTTTTATCATAGCACCACTTTTTTGTCCGTACAAAGGCGATTTTACGGATATTTTACGAGTCTAGGGGGCTTTACGGGCCTTAAACGTCAATGCAACGGGGACCGTTTTGGGGAAAGTTTCTCGGCTGGTGGTGAGGCACCTGTGTGCCGATTTTGAACGAAATCGGGGGGGACCCCCCATTGACCCAAAATTTTGATTTTCCCGTACAAACTTTCCTATGGGGAAAAAGTGAAGTTTTCCTGCTGGACTGTGTCTGGGTAAACGAGAGCTTTCGATTGATACACATTTTTACCATAGCACCACTTTTTTGTCCGTACAAAGGCGATTTTACGGATATTTTACGAGTCTAGGGGGCTTTACGGGCCTTAAACGTCAATGCAACGGGGACCGTTTTGGGGAAAGTTTCTCGGCTGGTGGTGGGGCACCTGTGTGCCGATTTTGAACGAAATCGGGGGGGGGGGACCCCCCATTGACCCAAAATTTTGATTTTCCCGTAAAAACTTTCCTATGGGGAAAAAGTGGAATTTTCCTGCAGGACTGTGTCTGGGTAAACGAGAGCTTTCGATTGATACCCATTGTTACCATAGCACCACTTTTTTGTCCGTACAAAGGCGATTTTACGGATATTTTACGAGTCTAGGGGGCTTTACGGGCCTTAAACGTCAATGCAACGGGGACCGTTTTGGGGAAAGTTTCTCGGCTGGTGGTGGGGCACCTGTATGCCGATTTTGAACGAAATCGGGGGGGACCCCCCATTGACCCAAAATTTTGATTTTCCCGTAAAAACTTTCCTATGGGGAAAAAGTGAAATTTTCCTGCAGGACTGTGTCTGGGTAAACGAGAGCTTTCGATTGATACCCATTTTTACCATAGCACCACTTTTTTGTCCGTACAAAGGCGATTTTACGGATATTTTACGAGTCTAGGGGGCTTTACGGGCCTTAAACGTCATTGCAACGGGAACCGTTTTGGGGAAAGTTTCTCGGCTGGTGGTGGGGCACCTGTGTGCCGATTTTGAACGAAATCGGGGGGGACCCCCATTGACCCAAAATTTTGATTTTCCCGTACAAACTTTCCTATGGGGAAAAAGTGAAATTTTCCTGCAGAACTGTGTCTGGGTAAACGAGAGCTTTCGATTGATACCCATTTTTACCATAGCACCACTTTTTTGTCCGTACAAAGGCGATTTTACGGATATTTTACGAGTCTAGGGGGCTTTACGGGCCTTAAACGTCAATGCAACGGGGACCGTTTTGGGGAAAGTTTCTCGGCTGGTGGTGGGGCACCTGTGTGCCGATTTTGAACGAAATCGGGGGGGGACCCCCAATTGACCCAAAATTTTGATTTTCCCGTACAAACTTTCCTATGGGGAAAAAGTGAAATTTTCCTGCAGAACTGTGTCTGGGTAAACGAGAGCTTTCGATTGATACCCATTTTTACCATAGCACCACTTTTTTGTCCGTACAAAGGCGATTTTACGGATATTTTACGAGTCTAGGGGGCTTTACGGGCCTTAAACGTCAATGCAACGGGGACTGTTTTGGGGAAAGTTTCTCGGCTGGTGGTGAGGCACCTGTGTGCCGATTTTGAACGAAATCGGGGGGGAACCCCCCCCATTGACCCAAAATTTTGATTTTCCCGTAAAAACTTTCCTATGGGGAAAAAGTGAAATTTTCCTGCTGGACTGTGTCTGGGTAAACGAGAGCTTTCGATTGATACCCATTTTTACCATAGCACCACTTTTTGGTCCGTACAAAGGCGATTTTACGGATATTTTACGAGTCTAGGGGGCTTTACGGGCCTTAAACGTCAATGCAACGGGGACAATTTTGGGGAAAGTTTCTCGGCTGGTGGTGGGGCACCTGTGTGCCGATTTTGAACGAAATCGGGGGGGACCCCCCATTGACCCAAAATTTTGATTTTCCCGTAAAAACTTTCCTATGGGGAAAAAGTGGAATTTTCCTGCAGGACTGTGTCTGGGTAAACGAGAGCTTTCGATTGATACCCATTGTTACCATAGCACCACTTTTTTGTCCGTACAAAGGCGATTTTACGGATATTTTACGAGTCTAGGGGGCTTTACGGGCCTTAAACGTCAATGCAACGGGGACCGTTTTGGGGAAAGTTTCTCGGCTGGTGGTGGGGCACCTGTGTGCCGATTTTGAACGAAATCGGGGGGGACCCCCCATTGACCCAAAATTTTGATTTTCCCGTAAAAACTTTCCTATGGGGAAAAAGTGAAATTTTCCTGCAGGACTGTGTCTGGGTAAACGAGAGCTTTCGATTGATACCCATTTTTACCTCTTTGTGACGTCATTTCTAGGGGAAAACGGGTCATAAAGGTTTCCCTCTACCGGGGCCTTTTTTCCCCCTACCGAATCTGTGCTGTGCTGAATCTGTGCTGAATCTGTGCCAACTTCCGTTACATGGGCCGATATGCCATTCTAGCGCGACAGGGCCTGAATCTTCGAACGGAACCCTTGTTTTTTTCGCGAGTAATTCGCGTAAAAAGCGGCCGATCGCAACGAAACTTTCATTACCCTCGCGATAATTACTTTTACAGCTAACCTGAAAATTTCATGAACCTGACCTTAATGATCTTTGACCTGTGACCTTCTTTCGAGACCATGTTTGGCCGGAATCGCGATTCAGCGTATGTCGGCTCGCATTAGCCGCGGGTTTCCAGTCTTTTCTTGGTTTAAAGCGTTCAAACATGGGATATTATGTTGCTCCCATGCATTAGGGTGGGTGTCAAGGTCACCAGAAGATCAGGTAAGGTCACTGAACTTTGATGACCTTGGTTCACTTTTTCGAGTTTTACATGTTTCTAGGCTAGTTTTTGGAGCTGAATTCGAATCTAGCAACCATTTGAACATTTACTATGTAGCTTTGGTGCCTTTGCAACATGTTGCAAAGCTGTCAGAGGCGGTTGCCACCTACTGCAAATACCCGGCAAAACCCTTACTGGTTGACCTGACCTGACCTGACCCGACCTGGCCTAAATGTATGAAGACATCATCTATGATCGTAAATAACATTATATTCGTGATCAGCACCCAAAAAAAAAAAAACCATAGCAGCCACCCTTTACGACGTTCTAACAGGTCCCGATTTTCCCGACTTTTGGGTTATTGACCTGACCTGGAAGGTCAACCAATGACCTAGGACCTTACAATTGGGTATCATCAGCTTCCTCTTGTCACGGGCAACACGCTCGTCTTTTCTGCGAAGCTCTAGCTCGATCAGGGGCGAAACGGCGGGGGGGGGGGTCCAACGGACCCCTTCTATACGTTCGCGGTTGGAAAAACACCACGGGGCGAGGGTTGAGTCAAATCTGAGGGCTTATTTCAGAAAGACCGCTAAAAGAGCAATTGAATGCACTTTTCCGCGACGATGTAGCTCTATTGGTCCCCGAGGTAAGGGCCGGTTTTCGAGAAATGTTGATATATGCAACATTTTACCTTTGATGACGTCTGGTGACGTGACCTTTGACGTGACCTAGAAATGACTAATTACTCCATCTGGAATTTCGGGCGCTCTTTCGAATGCCACTTACTACGTGTCGCTATGTGGCCCAAGAGCCGAGTTAGAAGGGGAGTGTTCAATCAACACCTCCCGGCCCGGCGCGTTTGACGCCGAGCACCGGTCCGGCGCGGGTTGATGTTTGGCTGCTACATCCAAAGTCGCAAAAAGTCGCAAAAAATGACTGTTGGATCTTGTAGTGCAATGAATCATTGACATGTAGCGAGATTTTCGAAGCGGTACTCCGCGGTACTTTTTTTAAAAGTCTATTTGTGTGTGACATCAATTATGTGAAATTATATTTTCGTCTTTAAATCTTTGCGGTGCCAATACATCATAACCAAGTGAGAGTTCGCCATTTTCATGTGGTTATGTGTGTTCTGCAGACCCGGAGCTATCGTTTAATGTATATAAATGTGGAATTCCTCCTCAAATTGTGATTGTTTTCGTGGATCAAAGATACGTTGTCGAAGAGTGCGGGGGACGAGTTCGGTGCAAACGATTCCGAAGTTCGTGTTTAAGCTGAGTTTTCGCCATGAAATAGCAATTGTGTTGGAAAACAAAGACCACAGCAATGTAGTATGATCATTTTTGAACAAATTGGTATAGGTTTCATTGCACATCCACAAAGTTCGATTTTTTACCCATGTCGTGCTAGACCTGGCGATCGGCCCAGTGTGCGGCGGCCGACCCCGCCCCGGGTCACCTAACGCCCCGGGCGGTGCACCAGTGCACCCAGACACATCCGTGGGGCGCATTGTCCCACTGCCAGTCCCCAGCAGACCGAGCACATCAGCATAACACATTCGAATGTTACCTGGAGCTTCATGTTATACGGAGTCTGAGTCGAATTAGCTGAGCTATGGTTGTTCGCGCATCCTCCGGGGCGCGTAAGAATTCAAAATAATACGGTGCAGTTGAGTGCGGTTCGACGATTGAAGCAAATCGATACAATAATTCTATTTAATATAGCTACATTCTCTTCTCACGGTTGCGAGAAAATGGTATAAAATATACCACACACATTTCACCTACAATTCGACTGATGTCATATTGCACTGAACCCATCTCAAGCACCATTCATTAGCGACTCACTACTCAGCTCTGATTAACGACAAACAATGCAGGCATTGCACAACAACGAATGTGACGTCGCCACACGGACCTGACAATATGCACGCAAGTCACAACCAATGGCCTATACCAAAACTTATACAAGGCAGAGAGCGAGCATTGCCTTATGTAACGTTGACACTTGACAATATCGCAAACCACTTGTAACCGCGAGTGTCGCGGGCCGTATATTTTGGTTGCCTCGTCCTCCGTCGACGAAAGGCATTAGCGGCGCGGTGGAGGCAAAGAGTTCGGCCGCGTGGCGGCGTCACGAACGTTCCGCATTGTTTGGATGAATTGAAAGGCAGAAAGGCGCAAACGATGTAAGTTGGTTGAAATGATTAATTTTTGCTATGTACTGTGCAATGAGTTAATGGCTGACTTCATTCTAAACGATTTAACGACTGTTTCATACGATTTTCTGTTCGTTTCAGAATTTACGGCATAATACAGCTATGTCACAGAATTGCATTATTAGATGGCTGTAACAGTAAATTATCGTAGTCTAGCCACGAATAGCAAATTTCATATGATCTGTATTGATCGGGTTACTATGACCTCCTGCATTGCGGACTTGACCTGTACTAACACAACCTACATGAACTGATTTTACCTGACCAATTCTACGCAACTCCGAATTGTCACCTGTAGTTGTAGATGTATGATATCGTCTCCTCTGTCACCTTGTGTAGACATTGATTCTTTTCCTGTGGCTGAATTTCATTACCTGAATTCCCTGGTCATCCTCTCACTCCATGATGGCTGAGCATCAAAATGCAGATGATGTGACAGATGGCGTGAGAAGTCGTAAGACAACAGAGAAGGGAGCTCAGTATCGACTCGGTGTAAAACAAAAGGTGTACAAGAGAGCATTGAGTGCAGTAAGGTCCAGTGGTCAGAGGTTGATTGAAGTTATGTCTGCAAATGAAGGCATAGGATGTGTCAAAGCTGAGCTCGAGAACTGGCTGAAGCTGTGTCAGGAGCTGACGTCATCTGATCACGAGTTAAGGTCCCTGCTTCCAGATGATGAGATTGATTACCATGTGAGTAGGCATTTGAGTCAGCTTGATGACAATGATGCCATGAAGGCAAAGGTGTTGAAGTATCTTGCGGACATCAAGCCCGAAGAAATGCCTGCTGATGGTGTTGAACCTCAAGATAGTGCCTCAAACCTCTTTGTGACGTCAAGAACCGCTCTGTCTAGAGTCAGTCAACATTCAGATGGGGGAAGCTCGACGTTGAGCTCCGCCAAGCTGAAGGAGAGACAAAAGCAAGCAGAACTGGCAGCAAGAGCAGCTGTTATCAAGAAAAGCCAAGAAATGAACAAGAGGAAACTGGAACTGCAGTGTGAGGAGGAAGACATGAAGTTGATGACAGAGTTTGCTGTCAGCCAAGCAAGGGAAAGAGCCATTGATGATTTTGAAAGAGATATGAATGACACCACCAGAAACCAAGATGCATTCCAAGCAACGACAGCAAGACGCATGTCCCAGTTGATGCTGGACATGCCACCCCAAGATGCTGCCCCAAGAACCCGAGTCCCACAGACAAGTCAGCAGCAAAGGCCAGCGTCAAATGTCCATGCTCCACAGACAAGTGAACAGGAGCAGAGCATGGATGTTATCCAGGGCCTCGTAAATCTGTTGCAGCGTGAAGTAAAGCAGAGCCACCTTCCTGCTCTGGAACCGGATGTGTTCTATGGTGATGTGGCAAAGTTTGAGTTGTGGCTCAAGTCATTTGAAACATACATAGAAGCCAAGACCAGCTCTCCAATCGAAAGACTGCATTACCTGGGTAAATACACTGAAGGTGAAGCGAAGGCAGCAATTCTTGGATTCATCCAGCTGCGGACAGAAGATGCTTATCAAGAGGCAAAGAACAGACTCAATGACAGATATGGAAACGAGTTTGTACGAGCAGCTGCATACAAACGACGGATCCGAAACTGGCCAAATATCAAGAGTGGAGATGGCAAGGCTCTGAGAGAGTTTGCAGACTTTCTTCAGCAGTGTGATGCCTTGTCAAGGACGTCTGGGCACTTGAAGGTGTTGGACGACCAGCATGAAAACAGCTACATGTTGAAGAAGCTGCCCAAACATGTGGTTGATCGTTGGAGAAGATATGTGGATCAGCGACTGTATGAGCCACAAGATGGTGAGCCAGCAGAATATCCTTTATTCAAGGAATTCGTGAAGTTCCTGGCGAAGGAAGCGAGAGTGGCCTGTGGTCCCGTCGAAGACTCTGCCAACAAAGAAGAGAAGGATGTGCGCAGAGACAGGAGAGTTGTAAGAGCGCTCCAGACGACTGCTGCACCAGCCTCAAAGAGGGACAGCCACAGTGTTGTCAGACCAGGGTGTGTGGTGTGCTCTGACCGCTCAGGCGTTTCAGTTGCTGCCGCTCACCCAGTGGCAGAGTGTGAACAGTTTACCAAGATGACCCTTGAAGAGAAGCAGGCTGCAGTGATGAAGTATGGACTCTGCAGAGGATGCTTGAGGCGTGGACATGTCTGGCGGTCCTGCCAAAGGAAGATGAAGTGTGAAACCTGTGGAAAAGGTCACCCCACTGCCCTTCATGATGACAAGTTTCCTGTTGCAGCACAGAGCAGGGCAATCAGCGAAACTCGGAGGGACCTCATTCAGCGCGGAGATGCTGAGACTCAGAGGAGGAGCAGTCGGCCTGAAGGAGCAACGGACCAGCTCCAAGCTACATCCCTGCGTGTGATGTCCGGAGTTGGAGATAAGAGACCAGGCTGCGTCCACTCAATGATCCTGCCTGTGTTCGTTCGTCACAGGGAGCACCCTGATGTCAAGGTTCTAACCTATGCTGTCCTTGACCCACAGTCTGACGCGTGCTTTGTGACAGGCGGCACTTGCGAGGCTCTCCAGATCCAGGGTCAGCCAGTCTCCCTGGAGCTGAAGACAGTCACGGGCCAGTCAGTTGTGTCCAGCTCAGTCGTTGATGACCTGGTGATTGAGCCTGTGCAGGGAGGTGACAGCATCGTCCTTCCTCAGTGCTATTCGCGTGAGGTGATTCCAGCAGAGCGTTCGTGCATCCCCAGAAGAGAGTCTGCCAGGAAGTGGTCTCACCTGGCGCCGATCGCAGATGAGATACCGCTGTACTACCCTGCAGCTGGAATCGGCCTTCTCGTCGGGATGAACTGCCCAAAAGCCGTGAAGCCCAGAGACGTCATCACAGGTGACGACAACGACCCGTGGGCTGTAAGGACCGTACTGGGATGGGGCATCGTAGGCCCTGTCTGTGACAGCGAGAACATCAATTCTGGATGCCAGTACATCGACGCAGGAAAAGGAACCCGCAGGCTGTGTCACTTCGCATTCAGGACTACAGCTCATGAGATGACTCCTCAGCAGCTTCATGAGATGTTTGAACAGGACTTTGTGGAGACAAGAGAGGAGAAACCACAGTCAGTTGAAGACAGGATGTTCCTGAAGATGATGTCCGAAGAGATCCATCAGAAAGAAGACGGGCACTACGAGATGCCGCTTCCGCTGAAGGGAGACGTCAGACTGCCGAACAACAGAGCTGCAGCAGTGCAGCGCCTCAAAGGACTCCGCTCGAAGCTAGTACGAAATGATGCATTCCGGCGTGACTACACAACGTTCATGGAAGCCACGATCGCCAATGGTCACGCTGAGAAGGTCCCAACAGATGAACAGCAGCTCAGCAATGGCAGGGTATGGTATTTGCCCCACCACGGCATATACCACCCGAAGAAGCCGGACAAAATCCGTGTCGTTTTTGACTGTAGCACCGAATTTGGTGGAGAGGTGCTGAACAGTCATCTATTGCAAGGACCCGACATGACGAACAGCCTCGCCGGAATCCTCTGTCGTTTTCGGATGAAACCGATCGCTCTTACATGTGATATCAGAGGCATGTTCAATCAGGTGGGGGTCAACAGAACCGATCGTAACTTCCTGAGGTTCCTCTGGTGGGAAAACGGTGACGTGAATCAGGAGCCCGAGGAGTACCGAATGACGACACATTTGTTCGGCGCAAGATCTTCACCAGCATGTGCTATGTTCGCCCTCAGAACAGCAGCCGACAGCTACGCAGATGAAAGTGGAAAAGAAGCTGCCGACTTCGTAAGAAGAAACTTTTACATCGACGACGGTCTCACGTCCGTAGATGACGAAGACACAGCTGTGCGCCTCATCGACGCGACTCGCCAGTTGTGTAAGCAGGGTGGATTTGAACTACACAAGCTGTCGTCTAACAGCGTTGAAGTCCTGAAATCTGTGCCGCCAGAGAGCCGCTGCTCTACTACGCAGAGTCTGGAAGCCGGAGCGGGCAGGCTGCCCATCCAGCGAGCTCTTGGCATAGAGTGGGACACAGAAAACGACGTACTTCAGTTCAGTGTGAAGCCCAACGAGAAACCACCAACTAGAAGGGGGATGCTGTCTGTGGTTAGCTCCATATTTGACCCCCTCGGCTTCATCTCTCCATTTATTCTGAGAGGCAAGCAAATTCTAAAGGAGTTGTGCCGTGATGGTCTCGGCTGGGACGACCCAGTCCCAGAGACTCTGCTGATGCGCTGGAATGAATGGATGTCAGAGCTGGAGACCCTGTCAACCCTGAAAATTCGAAGATGTTACACACCGATGGACTTCGGAGACCTGCAGCAAGTGGAACTGCACCACTTCTCCGATGCCAGCACGCACGGATACGGTCAGTGCAGTTACCTCCGCCTCATAGACGACCAGAACAGAGTCAGCTGTAGACTTGTGATGAGTAAGGCCAGGGTGACTCCTTCCAAACCCGTTACAGTCCCTCGCCTCGAGCTCACCGCAGCACTGATTTCCGTTCAAGTGAGCAGCTTCCTTCAGAAAGAACTTGACCTCGGCAGTGTCGCCGAATTCTTCTGGACCGACAGCAAGGTGGCCATCGGCTACATCTCCAACGAGGCCAGACGCTTCCACGTGTTTGTGGGAAACCGAGTCCAACAGATTAGGGATCGTACAGAGCCCCGTCAATGGCGGTATGTCGAGTCCAAGATGAATCCTGCTGATCTCGCCTCAAGAGGCACGAGCGCCGCCGAGCTCAGAGACAACACCTTGTGGTGGTCCGGACCACCATTCCTGAACAGTGTGAACCCACTGCCGGATCAGAAGGTGAGCCCAACTGTGGACCAGAGTGACCCTGAGGTGAAGCACACCATTCGACCAGTCGTTACGTTTCAGACTGCTGCATCAGAGACACGTCCCCGTGCCACCGTGACCGAGAGACTTCAGCGTTTCTCGACCTGGCACCGGGCCAAGAGAGCTGTTGCGCTATGTCTGAGGTACATGGACGTGCTGCAGGGACGGCGCCACTCAGTTGGACAACCACTGACGGTTGAAGACCTGCAAAGAGCAGAGACAGCGATGATAAGGGCTACGCAAGCTGAAGCGTTCCCAGAAGAGCTGAAAGTGTTGAAGAAGATGAAGAAGACTGATGAAGTGAAGATGAGTGTCAAGAAGACCAGCAGGCTCGTGAGGTTGGATCCTTTCCTTGGAGCCGATGGATTGATTCATGTAGGCGGCAGGATCCGAAGGGCAGAACTACCAGTGACTGAGCTGCACCCAGTCATCCTCCCGCGAGCAAGTCACGTCACCTGCCTACTTGTCGACCACTGCCACCAGAGAACCCGCCACGCTGGCCGCGGGATGACCCTAGCAGAGATCCGCTCTGCAGGGTTCTGGGTAGTTGGAGCCAGAGGTGTAGTCTCGCGCCACATCCTGGCCTGTGTGACCTGCAAGAAGATCCGTGGATCTCCAGTGGAGCAGAAGATGGCTGACCTGCCGGAAGACCGCCTGAGCCCTGCCGAGCCGTTCACGCACAGTGCAGTGGACCTGTTCGGCCCGTTTTACATCAAGGAACGGCGGAGCGAGCTCAAACGATGGGGAGTTCTGTTCACTTGCATGGCATCAAGGGCTGTGCATATTGAGACGGCCAATTCCCTCACGACAGACTCCTTCTTGAATGCTTTCAGGAGGTTTGTCGGTAGACGCGGTCCAGTGAGAACGCTACGCTGCGACAGGGGCACAAATTTCGTCGGCGGGAAGAACGCGATGGAAGAAGCTTTGAAAGAAATGGACCACGAGAAAGTTCAAAGGGAGCTCCTGAAAGAGAACTGTGATCTCGTCGAGATGAAGATGAATGTGCCGTGCGCCAGCCACATGGGCGGCACGTGGGAGCGGATGATTCGCTCCGCAAGAGGTCAGCTCGACGACGAGACGCTGAGAACAGTGATGGTGGAGGCCGAAGCAATCATGAACAGCCGTCCCATATCCTCTCCCGACATGACCCAAACTGACCTAGTAGAACCGCTAACACCTAACCAAATACTAACTCAAAAGACTAGACGAGTACTGCCCCTCCCTGGTAGATTCCAGTCAGCAGATGCTTACTCTCGCCAGCGCTGGCGTAGAGTCCAGCTAGTAGCAGACCGCTTCTGGTCAAGATGGAGGACGGAGCTCTTGTCTTCACTCCAAGAGCGCCGACGATGGAGGTCGGCGAGGCCCAACGTTCAACCGGGCGACGTCGTGCTCCTGATGGAGGAATCTCCGAGAGGCAGCTGGCCTCTGGGCCGGATCGTCGAGGCCGTGCCCAGCCGTGACGGCCTGGTGAGGAAGGTGAAGGTTCGCTCCGGAGGCCGGGACCTGGAGCGGCCTGTGCACGGCATCGTCGGCCTGACGCGCTGAGCGGTGTGGCCGGCGTGGCAGAGACCGGGACCTGACCGTGGCGACTCTCAGCCCGGGCGCCGAGCGGGGTGAGATGTGATACAGACTCGGTGAATGGAGGACTCGAGCGGCGGATGTGGCCGTGCGATGACGGTCCAGGGTGGTGTCTCCATCTGCGGGTGGCCGTCGCCATCCGACATCTGACTGATCGGAGCCAGTGTGTGTACCTACCTATTCACCGGCAGGGAGTTGTCAGCCGAGACACGCACTCTGACGATCGGACTGTGGTGTTATGAGGAGCCACGCGCTGTGAGAACGCATTCCTAAGTGTTACGAGGAGCCACTCGTGTTTTGAAAGGTGCATTTTGAGTGTCATGGGGAGTCACACGTGCCGTGAGAAGTGCTCACCTAAGCGTTATGAGAAGTCATGAGTCATGCGCAGTCACATGCGTGGCGATAAGTGTGTGGGAGATGCTAGAGAAGTAAATTTTGTTTACCAAATTTAGAGGAGCCATGTAACCGCGAGTGTCGCGGGCCGTATATTTTGGTTGCCTCGTCCTCCGTCGACGAAAGGCATTAGCGGCGCGGTGGAGGCAAAGAGTTCGGCCGCGTGGCGGCGTCACGAACGTTCCGCATTGTTTGGATGAATTGAAAGGCAGAAAGGCGCAAACGATGTAAGTTGGTTGAAATGATTAATTTTTGCTATGTACTGTGCAATGAGTTAATGGCTGACTTCATTCTAAACGATTTAACGACTGTTTCATACGATTTTCTGTTCGTTTCAGAATTTACGGCATAATACAGCTATGTCACAGAATTGCATTATTAGATGGCTGTAACACCACTGTAGGCCATATTTTGAACATCACACGGTCTTTGTCCAGCCATTACATGTACTTGTAGAATACGGACAGGAAGATTCGATATATCGGCTATACATAGGCAAAGAATCGGACCTCGCTAGACTCTGGACACGATACTTCGTACGGGGTCTCTAGAGTCCATAATTCTAGATGACTGGTTGGAGGTCGTGCACTGCTGCAGTCCTACATAGTGCGTTGTCGACTGGTGAAGATTGACTGCGGGGACCGGTTATTTTATAGCGTTGAGTCGAGTCGGCAGCGATCCGGATATTCGCCGGTTGATCGATCCCTGCGGAAGACCACTTAGCGCACCAGCCCACCCCCAACTGACCATTCAGAAAGGTCGTGATTGCCAGGTCACTACCTAGAACCAACAGAACTGACCTACCCACACCGGCCGGCTCGTCACCTAGGAGTACCCTCCTCGCTGTGTCCCGTCCGACTCCGCTCCTCTGCCCTCCTCTCCCCACCCCTCCCACTGCCCTCGAGGAACAGCTGCACCAGCCGGTCAGCGGCCACCCCGGGCGGCAGTCGTCCGGTGGCCACCTCCCGCTCCAGTCTGGGCAGCCGACTGCGCACGGCCGGGTGGCGTCGGAACGCGTCCACCACGGCGCGCTCGATCTGCGACCACAGCCAGACGGCGCGCTGCCGGCGCCGCCGGGCGGCCAGCTGGCCGTCGGCCGTCATCCGCTCCCGGAAGGCGGTCAGAGTCTGCCACAGCTCGGTCATGCCGTCGCCGGTGCGCGCCGAGCAGCGCAACACCGGCACCCGCCAGCCGGCCAGCCGCGGACGCACGAACTTGAGCGCCGACAGGTACTCGGCCTGAATGCGCCGCGCCGCCGGCACCAGATCGCCGTCACTCTTGTTGATGGCGATCACGTCAGCTAGCTCGACGATACCGCGCTTCAAGCCCTGCAGCAGAGGAAGGAGACGGTGTTTGAACGGGACATACTACGAGAGACACATCCTCACATAATTGTTGGAATCTGACCGATGCCCAGTAACTAGACGAGCGAATCGGATCATGGCACTTGGAAGAGAATGCGTTTTGTGGGGGAAGGAGAGGGAGAAAGAGGGACGTTACCTGAAGTTCGTCCCCTCCGGCAGGCGGCATCAGCAGCAGGAACACGTCCACCATTTCAGAGACGCTGATCTCCGATTGGCCCACACCTGTCATAAGAGATATATGGTCAGCAGTCATAGCATCATCAGGCCAATGGTTAGACAACAGCCGTCAGCGCACGGCAGATAAACGCTTAGAACGAACGGGCAGACGTAGAGCTTAGAGCAGAAATCAGCGTTTGCTCCTGTTTTTGGAAAAGATATGCTGACAAATGGTTCTTGTTTATCAATCTAGTTCGGATATTTTGAATGGATGGATCGACAGAGCCAGACCCCGTACTGAGCAAAGCTTGTTGCGCACACCACATCCAGTTCCACCGTCCGATCGATAAATTCCGTCTTGATGGGATAGTTAAGAAGGCAAGACGTGCTAACACATTTCGGAAGAGCACTTCCCTCCCCGCCCGCAGAACTCACCGACCGTTTCGACGATGATGACGTCATAGGCCGCTCTCTCGCACAGCAGGATGGTGTCGTTAGTGACGCGGGTGACGCCGCCGAGGTGTCCGCCGGTGGGCGACGGGCGGATGTACGCGGCCGGGTCCACCGTCAGCCGCGGCATCCGCGTCTTGTCGCCCAGTAGCGAGCCTGCAGCGGAGCGGAGAGCGTCACAGCACGGCATAAAGACAGACGAGCTACCCTACTCAACCGAAAAGGGTTCTGGCACACGCGACAAACAGGCAAAAATGATCGTTTTTGAAAGCAATGTGATTAGGCCTCTATTAGGCAGTTCGTCACTTACCTCCAGTGGTGTTGGAGGACGGGTCCACGGCCAGGACGGCCACCCGGTGACCGGCGCCCGTCAGCTGCTTTCCCAGCGTCTCTATGAACGTCGACTTGCCGGCGCCCGGAGGGCCCGACAGACCTGGATGGGATGGCGTCATCTTCAGGGACCAATCGCTCACTGAATTGCATGGCACACCACGTTGACATACCACATTGAAACATTGTGTGAAAGAGTTGATGTGGTCACATCAAAGTCTTAAGATTTAACATGCCAGTTATGCTTATCATTCCAAATAAGAGTAAAATAAAGATAGAAAAATCACATCAGGGAACTGGCATGTTCAAATGGCTAAAACTTCCTGAGCCTGCAGGAAGTCAATGGTGTTTCTTTTATAACATAGTTCTCAGTTTTAATGGTCACTCATGACACAGTAAACACTGATCAAAGAAACATAATCAATATTGAAGGCACGCAGATAAGCTTGGTGAGGGATAACAAATAAGCCAAAAACTGTCAAGCATTACTTACCAATTCTAAATGATGATGGTATGCCTTTATTTCTATCTTGCTCCTTTTGCAAGTCTGCTGATACCATTGAGACCAGATTTTGAGCAAGCTTTCTTTTCTTGGCATTGCTTGTCTCTACCAGAGTAATCGCTCTGGCTAAACTGGTTCTGTCTTTTGCACATAATCCTTCAAAGAGCTGTTGGACTAGTGCTTCTGATGAATATGGTCTCTGTATTTGTTTGTATATGTATCTACCAGTAGGTTTGGATAATCTATGAAAGTTGCATAATGATTTAACAATGGAATGCATCATTTGTCAGAATTATACCTTTGAAGTTCCCTGGAAAACAAAAACTAGTAGTCATGCAAAGCACAACAAAGAATCAAACAAAAAACTGGATGCATCATGGAGTTATAAATAAATTGACATATTGGAATCTTAATACATCAAGAAAAAATGAAAATTGAAAAATATGAATCAAGTTCATCAGCTGTTGTTCAAATTAAAAAGACAGGTCTTGGTCGTGGTCGTGGAAAAAAAAAAGACAGATAAATCCAAACCAATGCATAGATATTGTTATATATCAAGTTAGCTGGAGTAAGACAGATGGTATCATCATAAATGATCATAAATGATGCTCCATAAGACAACTAGGTACTTATAAATGTGCTTATTTGAAGCTTGTAAAATATTGTGTTAAATAAGGTACCAACATAAAAAATAGGTAAGCATCAAGGCCAAAACAAGCCTTAATTTGTAAATGCATATACAAACAAGGCACCACATTCATAAGGAATGGATCCACCTAAAGCATCAACATGGAAAATGTGGCTCACAAATAGTCAAATGGGTTTGTATAGCCTTGAGATAGACTAATCAGGCTGGTAAAAGCAATTTCACTTTACATTTCATTTTAATTTGAATTTGTCTATTCGAAATCTGCTTTTGGTGAAAGTATACATTGAGCTCGAGTGACTGTTAAAAGATAAAGTTTTCATATTCTTACATTATTTGACGTCCTGAATCCAAAAATAATACTTATATGTCCTGGAAATAAAAGAAAAAACATAATCAAACCTGACCTAACCTTACCTATTTACCTACAACCTACCAACCTACAACCTAACCTAACCTACAAACCTACCAACCTAAAACCTACAAACCTACAACCTAACCTAACCTAACCTAACCTAAAACCTAAATTTTTTGCTGTTACATATTTGTATCAACAGCGTCACAATTGTCCACTCGGACCTAATATATACTAATACCCTGCTTTTAAGGGACAACACTATTCGACCGCCACCCTTGCAGCCATTCTATAACTCAGGAACTACTGGACCGATCGGAACGAACGAAACACCATTCGAATCAGGAGGTACGATTTTATCAGCCGTTTCGAAGCTCGTGACCCCAGGTGACCTCGGTGACCTCAAGAGGTCAACTCGACATTGACGCCTATTGCAGCCATTCTGTAACTCAGGAACTACTGGACCGATCGCGACGAAAACACCACCAGTCGAATCAGCGTATGCGATTTCATCAGCCGTTTCGAACATGGTGACCTCAGGTGACCTCGGTGACCTCAAAAGGTCAACTTTACGTTTTCGCCTATTGCAGCCATTCTATAACTCAGGAACTACTGGGCCGATCGTGACGAAAACACCACCAGTCTATTCAGCGTATGCGATTTCATCAGCCGTTTCGAATATGGTGACCTCAGGTGACCTCGGTGACCTTGGGAGGTCACATGACCGTTGTGGCCTATGGCAGCCATTCTATAACTCAGGAACTACTGGGCCGATCGTGACGAAAACACCACCAATCGAATCAGCGTATGCGATTTCATCAGCCGTTTCGAATATGGTGACCTCAGGTGACCTCGGTGACCTTGGGAGGTCACATGACCAATGTGGCCTATGGCAGCCATTCCATAACGCAGGAACTACTGGGCCGATCGTGACGAAAACATCACCAGTCGATTCAGCGTATGCGATTTTATCAGCCGTTTCGAATATGGTGACCTCAGGTGACCTCAGTGACCTTGGGAGGTCACATGACCAATGTGGCCTATTGCAGCCATTCTATAACTGAGGAACTACTGGGCCGATCGTGACGAAAACATCACCAGTCGATTCAGGGTATACGATTTCATCAGCCGTTTCGAATATGGTGACCTCAGGTGACCTCGGTGACCTCAAAAGGTCAACTTTACGTTTTCGCCTATTGCAGCCATTCTATAACTCAGGAACTACTGGGCTGATCGTGACGAAAACCCCACCAGTCGATTCAGCGTATACGATTTCATCAGCCGTTTCGAATATGGTGACCTCAGGTGACCTCGGTGACCTTGGGAGGTCACATGACCGTTGTGGCCTAAGGCAGCCATTCTATAACTCAGGAACTACTGGGCCGATCGTGACGAAAACACCACCAATCGAATGAGCGTATGCGATTTCATCAGCCGTTTCGAATATGGTGACCTCAGGTGACCTCGGTGATCTTGGGAGGTCACATGACCGTTGTGGCCTATGGCAGCCACTCTATAACTCAGGAACTACTGGGCTGATCGCGACGAAAACACCACCAGTCGATTCAGCGTATGCGATTTCATCAGCCGTTTCGAATATGGTGACCTCAGGTGACATCGGTGACCTTGGGAGGTCACATGACCAATGTGACCTATGGCAGCCATTCCATAACGCAGGAACTACTGGGCCGATCGTGACGAAAACATCACCAGTCGATTCAGCGTATACGATTTCATCAGCCGTTTCGAATATGGTGACCTTAGGTGACCTCAGTGACCTCAAAAGGTCAACTTTACGTTTTCGCCTATTGCAGCCATTCTATAACTCAGGAACTACTGGGCTGATCGTGACAAAAACCCCACCAGTCGATTCAGCGTATGCGATTTCATCAGCCGTTTCGAATATGGTGACCTCAGGTGACCTCGGTGACCTCAAAAGGTCAACTTTATGTTTTCGCCTATTGCAGCCATTCTATAACTCAGGAACTACTGGGCTGATCGTGACGAAAACACCACCAGTCGATTCAGCGTATGCGATTTCATCAGCCGTTTCGAATATGGTGACCTCAGGTGACCTCGGTGACCTTGGGAGGTCACATGACCAATGTGGCCTATGGCAGCCATTCTATAACTCAGGAACTACTGGGGCGATCGTGACGAAAACACCACCAATCGAATCAGCGTATGCGATTTCATCAGCCGTTTTGAATATGGTGACCTCAAGTGACCTCGGTGACCTTGGGAGGCCACATGACCAATGTGGCCTATGGCAGCCATTCTATAACTCGGGAACTACTAGGCCGATCGTGCCGAAGACACCACCAGGCGATTCAGCATATGCGATTTCATCAGCCGTTTCGAATATGGTGACCTCAGGTGACCTCAGTGACCTTGGGAGGTCACATGACCGATGTGGCCTATGGCAGCCATTCTATAACTCAGGAACTACTATGCCGATCGAGACGAAAACACCACCAATCGAATCAGCGTATGCGATTTCATCAGCCGTTTTGAATATGGTGACCTCAGGTGACCTCGGTGACCTTGGGAGGTCACATGATCAATGTGGCCTATTGCAGCCATTCTATAACTCAAGAACTACTAGGCTGATCGCGACGAAAACACCACCAGTCGATTCAGCGTATGCGATTTCATCAGCCGTTTCGAATATGGTGACCTCAGGTGACCTCGATGACCTTGGGAGGTCACATGACCGTTGTGGCCTAAGGCAGCCATTCTATAGCTCAGGAACTACTGGGCCGATCGTGACGAAAACACCACCAATCGAATCAGCGTATGCGATTTCATCAGCCTTTTCGAATATGGTGACCTCAGGTGACCTCGGTGACCTTGGGAGGTCACATGACTGTTGTGGCCTATGGCAGCCATTCTATGACTCAGGAACTACTGGGCCGATCGTGACGAAAACACCACCAATCGAATCAGCGTATACGATTTCATCAGCCGTTTCCAATATGGTGACCTCAGGTGACCTCGGTGACCTTGGGAGGTCACATGACCAATGTGGCCTATGGCAGCCATTCTATAACTCAGGAACTACTGGGCCGATCGTGACGAAAACACCACCAGTCGATTCAGCGTATGCGATTTCATCAGCCGTTTCGAATATGGTGACCTCAGATGACCTCGGTGCCCTTGGGAGGTCACATGACCAATGTGGCCTATGGCAGCCATTCTATAACTCAGGAACTACTGGGCTGATCGTGACGAAAACACCACCAGGTGATTCAGCGTATGCGATTTCATCAGCCGTTTCGAATATGGTGACCTCAGGTGACCTCAGTGACCTTGGGAGGTCACATGACCGATGTGGCCTATGGCAGCCATTCTCTAACTCAGGAACTACTGGGCCGATCGCGACGAAAACACCACCAGTCGATTCAGCGTATGCAATTTCATCAGCCGTTTCGAATATGGTGACCTCAGGTGGCCTCGGTGACCTTGGGAGGTCACATGACCGTTGTGGCCTATGGCAGCCACTCTATAACTCAGGAACTACTGGGCCGATCGTGACGAAAACACCACCAATCGAATCAGCGTATGCGATTTCATCAGCCGTTTTGAATATGGTGACCTCAGGTGACCTCGGTGACCTTGGGAGGTCACATGACCAATGTGGCCTATTGCAGCCATTCTATAACTCAAGAACTACTGGGCTGATCGCGACGAAAACACCACCAGTCGATTCAGCGTATGCGATTTCATCAGCCGTTTCGAATATGGTGACCTCAGGTGACCTCGGTGACCTTGGGAGGTCACATGACCGTTGTGGCCTATGGCAGCCATTCTATAACTCAGGAACTACTGGGCGGATCATGAAGAAAACACCACCAATCGAATCAGCGTATGCGATTTCATCAGCCGTTTTGAATATGGTGACCTCAGGTGACCTCGGTGACCTTGGGAGGTCACATGATCAATGTGGCCTATTGCAGCCATTCTATAACTCAAGAACTACTAGGCTGATCGCGACGAAAACACCACCAGTCGATTCAGCGTATGCGATTTCATCAGCCGTTTCGAATATGGTGACCTCAGGTGACCTCGATGACCTTGGGAGGTCACATGACCGTTGTGGCCTAAGGCAGCCATTCTATAGCTCAAGAACTACTGGGCCGATCGTGACGAAAACACCACCAATCGAATCAGCGTATGCGATTTCATCAGCCTTTTCGAATATGGTGACCTCAGGTGACCTCGGTGACCTTGGGAGGTCACATGACTGTTGTGGCCTATGGCAGCCATTCTATGACTCAGGAACTACTGGGCCGATCGTGACGAAAACACCACCAATCGAATCAGCGTATACGATTTCATCAGCCGTTTCCAATATGGTGACCTCAGGTGACCTCGGTGACCTTGGGAGGTCACATGACCAATGTGGCCTATGGCAGCCATTCTATAACTCAGGAACTACTGGGCCGATCGTGACGAAAACACCACCAGTCGATTCAGCGTATGCGATTTCATCAGCCGTTTCGAATATGGTGACCTCAGATGACCTCGGTGCCCTTGGGAGGTCACATGACCAATGTGGCCTATGGCAGCCATTCTATAACTCAGGAACTACTGGGCTGATCGTGACGAAAACACCACCAGGTGATTCAGCGTATGCGATTTCATCAGCCGTTTCGAATATGGTGACCTCAGGTGACCTCAGTGACCTTGGGAGGTCACATGACCGATGTGGCCTATGGCAGCCATTCTCTAACTCAGGAACTACTGGGCCGATCGCGACGAAAACACCACCAGTCGATTCAGCGTATGCAATTTCATCAGCCGTTTCGAATATGGTGACCTCGGGTGACCTCGGTGACGTCAAAAGGTCAACTTTACGTTTTCGCCTATTGCAGCCATTCTATAACTCAGGAACTATTGGGCCGATCGTGACGAAAACACCACCAATCGAATCAGCGTATGCGATTTCATCAGCCGTTTTGAATATGGTGACCTCAGGTGACCTCGGTGACCTTGGGAGGTCACATGACCAATGTGGCCTATTGCAGCCATTCTATAACTCAAGAACTACTGGGCTGATCGCGACGAAAACACCACCAGTCGATTCAGCGTATGCGATTTCATCAGCCGTTTCGAATATGGTGACCTCAGGTGACCTCGGTGACCTTGGGAGGTCACATGACTGTTGTGGCCTATGGCAGCCATTCTATAACTCAGGAACTACTGGGCCGATCGTGACGAAAACACCACCAATCGAATCAGCGTATGCGATTTCATCAGCCGTTTCGAATATGGTGACCTTAGGTGACCTCGGTGACCTTGGGAGGTCACATGACCAATGTGGCCTATGGCAGCCATTCTATAACTCAGGAACTACTGGGCCGATCGTGACGAAAACACCACCAGTCGATTCAGCGTATGCGATTTCATCAGCCGTTTTGAAAATGGTGACCTCAGGTGACCTCGGTGACCTTGGGAGGTCACATGACCGTTGTGGCCTATGGCAGCCATTCTATAACTCAGGAACTACTAGGCCGATCGTGACCTGAGGTCACCATATTCGAAACGGCTCATGAAATCGCATACGCTGAATCGACTGGTGGTGTTTTCGTCACGATCGGCCCAGTAGTTCCTGAGTTATAGAATGGCTGCCATAGGCCACATTGGTCATGTGACCTCCCAAGGTCACCGAGGTCACCTGAGGTCACCATATTCGAAACGGCTGATGAAATCGCATACGCTGATTCGACTGGTGGTGTTTTCGTCACGATCTGCCCAGTAGTTCCTGAGTTATAGAATGGCTGCCATAGGCCACATTGGTCATGTGACCTCCCAAGGTCACCGAGGTCACCTAAGGTCACCATATTCGAAACGGCTGATGAAATCGCATACGCTGATTCGATTGGTGGTGTTTTCGTCACGATCGGCCCAGTAGTTCCTGAGTTATAGAATGGCTGCCATAGGCCACAACAGTCATGTGACCTCCCAAGGTCACCGAGGTCACCTGAGGTCACCATATTCAAAACGGCTGATGAAATTGCATACGCTGATTCGATTGGTGGTGTTTTCTTCATGATCCGCCCAGTAGTTCCTGAGTTATAGAATGGCTGCCTTAGGCCACAACGGTCATGTTACCTCCCAAGGTCACCGAGGTCACCTGAGGTCACCATATTCGAAACGGCTGATGAAATCGCATACGCTGATCCGACTGGTGGTGTTTTCGTCACGATCGGCCCAGCAGTTCCTGAGTTATAGAATGGCTGCAATAGGCCACATTGGTCATGTGACCTCCCAAGGTCACCGAGGTCACCTGAGGTCACCATATTCGAAACGGCTGATGAAATCGCATACGCTGAATCGACTGGTGATGTTTTCGTCACGATCGGCCCAGTAGTTCCTGAGTTATAGAATGGCTGCCATAGGCCACATTGGTCATGTGACCTCCCAAGGTCACCGAGGTCACCTGAGGTCACCATATTCGAAACGGCTGATGAAATCGCATACGCTGATTCGATTGGTGGTGTTTTCGTCACGATCGGCCCAATAGTTCCTGAGTTATAGAATGGCTGCAATAGGCGAAAACGTAAAGTTGACCTTTTGACGTCACCGAGGTCACCCGAGGTCACCATATTCGAAACGGCTGATGAAATCGCATACGCTGATTCGACTGGTGGTGTTTTCGTCGCGATCAGTCCAGTAGTTCCTGAGTTATAGAATGGCTGCAATAGGCGTCAATGCCGAGTTGACCTCTTGAGGTCACTGAGGTCACCTGGGGTCACGAACTTCGAAACGGCTGATAAAATCGTACCTCCTGATTCGAATGGTGTTTCGTTCGTTCCGATCGGTCCGGTAGTTCCTGAGTTATAGAATGGCTGCAAGGGTGGCGGTCGAATAGTGTTGTCCGCTTTTAAGTGAGCACCTGCCTATCTGAACAAAATACCTGCAGTCTACATGCTGTGAAAATATTTCAATTTCATAAAATCAATTTCAATATTTTCAATTAAATTATTTTGAGATGTTATTAATACCTGTAGACTGCATTGGACTACCTTGCTTCCGTTAATGCATCGGTTCAAGCTTTCATTTCTGTATACATGGTTCGGGCAGTAAGCGGCCATAGCGGCCACGGCCAGTTGAACTGATGAGCAGCTAAGCTAGAGGGGCTCTGGTATTAACTGGATAATTCGCCAGCTGACGCCGTATGGTGGCGCTAGTGGAGCAGCACCATATGACGTCAGCAGAAAACACCGTGAGCAGCTATGAAATGGGAGCGAGCACCACGGAAATATCGAAAGGTGATGGACATGTACTGACTTTGGTCATTCAAGTACCACCAACACCATACAAAAACCATATAATATCATCAAGACTGATTCTGGAATCGATTCGTTCGGGTATTTAAAACACATAAAAAATGTTTGTTACCCAATTCTGAAACAGTATAAGGATATTCTTGTTTCTTACTTTTACCTTGTGGAGTACTTTTACTTGCTTTCTAGTGTGCCCATCACTATCTTGAAATCTGGATTGCAGCGCTGTAGGAAAACTTTTTTTTCATTTGTCATTTCTTCCACTTTTGAGCAGTGATAATTTATTTGGTTTTATACATTAAATAATGAAGACGGCTCCTAACTTTTTAGGGCTCTGTAGTGGCCCAGAGAGCAAAATCAGATATTTTCTAGAAACTTGAGGCCACTATTTTCTTATATGATAGATAATATAATAATATTGACATGTAAAGAATGATACGGGTGTATAATTCTGCAGAAATATAAATTCAAAGTATTTAAATTTTTCAAGAACCTTTTTAAAATCTTCCATGACTTCTTTCAATACAAGGTGGAAGCAATTTCAGTTAACAATAAAGCAGCACAAGGCAGTACCTTGAGCTGCCATGATCCATAACCAATCGGCACCTGCAATTTGATTGATCTTCGAGATGTAACCTGCCTCTGTTCCCTGACTTTCCCTTTTCGTTGTACCGGGTTAAGTGAATATTCTGTGAATATTCTTCTGACAGTCAGTTTTTAGTCCTACATTATGTTGTCAATCAGATTTAATTGGTTCAAAAACCGTCGTAGTCCGTCTCATTCGCAGTCTACATCTCCACATGCGCACCCATACATGCTCAAAATTTTCACTACGTATGTACTATGAACCCTGCAGCGTATCCTGATGAAAAATGTTTTGTTGAAATCAGAGACACTTCCCAAGGTAGGCCATAGTCCATGGCCATATATTTAAGTCAAAACATGAAACAGATAAACACAATTCCAATCATCAAGTCAACCAGCATCGACAATCTGCACATAAGTTCTAAACCAATTGCAAAACTACTTTGTATTTAAACTTTGTATTGCAGAAGGGTGGAAGCTGCATGGAATTATGCGACAATTTCAGCGTGCATCCACGCTCGAAAGAGCAGGGTTAATTGTAACAATGTCAATACCATAACAATGACGTAATTGTAGGTGTTGCGATTCGGTTGTCTCTTGTCTGTGCTGGCCATTGCGCGGGTGTCCAGCGGCGGAACTCGGCTTCGCCGCCGTGGCGCGCTGGCAGTTGCTTCTTCTTCTTCTTCTGCATCCCACCGCCAACCCGCTCAGGGGGGCGGCGGCGCAGGCGGGTCGAGCGGCGGCTCGGTCCGCCCAACATCCTCGATGAAGGTGACGACCTTCGTCGCCGGGCCGCCTAGGACGTCGACCAGGCGAGGGTCGACACCCCAGCGGCGGCGGCGGGCCGTCTCATAGGCCGGACAATCGGTCAGTAGGTGCGCCGCGCTGTCGGGCTCCCCGCACGCGGGGCATTCGTCGTCGGCTTCCGGGCCAATCTTGTGGAGCGTGTCACGGGTCAGCGGTGATGTGCCGGTCCTCAGCTGGGACAGCGTCACCGACCCCAGCGCGCCAGGGAGCCGTGGCCAGGCGTGGGGTCCGGGTGCGGGTGGGCAGCGGTTGCCCTCTGTCGCGACAGCTCCCGGACATGGCGCATGACGGCGGCCCGCGCACTCGACAGGTCGATCGGTGCGCTGTCTTGGTCGTCCGCCGTGGCCTCGCCAGCCAGGCGGTCGGCGGTTTCGTTGCCGTCCAGCCCGGCATGGCCTGGCACCCACTGGAGCACCGTCTCGGTGCCGTTCTCGGCGAGGGTGCTCAGCACTCAGCAGCCTCCACACCTCGGCGGCCAGGCCAGGGCCATGGTCTGGTTAGCTGGGCCGCGGCCGAGTAGCTGGAGCCCAGACCTTGAGTCGGTGAGGAGGCGGACCGACTTGGTCGATGCCAACTCCCCGTCCTCCAGGCCGGCCACAGCCGCGAACGCCTCGCGCATGGCGGTCAGTTCTGCTCTTAGGCTGGAGCAGACCGCCCCTGCAGGAGCGCGCACGGTCTGTTCTCTGTTGAGGTGGTGGAACTGGATCAGCGCCTGCGCCGCCCTGTTCCGTCCGCCGCGAGCCGAGCCGTCCGACCAGATAGTGACGTCCGGGTGCGGGAGCTCTGCAATGGCTCGCAGGGCAGCTTCCCTGCGGACTGCAGGCGGGTCCGACCGGCGGGTGGCCACGGGCAGGTCCACCCTGAAGGTGATGCCGCCGCGGTGGCCCAGCCATGGCGGGTCGCAGCTGTAGAACGCCGAACCTGTAACACAATAGAATTGCAATTGTAACAAAGACCTGCATGGTCAGCACACATCTGCAGTGACTGCCATCCCAAGTTGGTATGAATTGGCACAAAGTTGGGTCATGGTAGCAGACGTAGCACAAGCTGTTGTGATATGCCATACCGTAGGACTAGGTCGTAGGTTGTAAATTTTAGGTTTAAGACTGTAGGTTGTAGGTCAGGTTAGGTAAGGTTTGGTTAGAAAGACCCATTCTCGTGCATCGGGCAGCTTGTGCTACATCTACCTTACCAATACCCAATTTGAATTCCCAAAATTGATGGCAAACAGGCTTTTTGTATAACAAGTGTGGTTAGTTGTTCTAATCCCCACTGCAATGTGAGGATAACTGCTTTTCTACAACCACAATATTTGAATTCATATAGGTAGGTGTTTACATGTTCAGCGAATGATACAAAATATGACACAATTATAGCTGCAACTGGATAGTGGATACCAACCTCAACTAAAAGTTTCTGCAGCCTTATAACCTAACAAATGACTAAATTGCCAAAATAAATCCCTTAGTACAATAGCTTGACTCTAAAATAACAGAAATTTTGCATGCAGACCCTGAAATGGAAGGTTTATGAAAAGTAATAAAAATAAACATTCACTAATATCAATATGTTGTTATAAATTTCATATGTAGCATAAGCGCCAATACTGCCTTCATTTACAATGTTGCTACTGTTTTCCACTCACAAACGCTGCCCTCCGTGGACAGCAGCAGCAGCAGTGAAACGTCACCCGTGGTGTGACATCATCGCCCATGACGTAATGGAAATCCAGTTGTTACCAAGGCCCCTGAAAT
Organism: Amphibalanus amphitrite; assembly: GCF_019059575.1. Lineage (NCBI taxonomy): Eukaryota > Metazoa > Arthropoda > Thecostraca > Balanomorpha > Balanidae > Amphibalanus > Amphibalanus amphitrite. The sequence continues at coordinate 96,776 of NW_024882008.1, read as the reverse complement.
GGAGGGTTTATGAAAAGTAACAAAAATAACTAATATCAATATGTTGTTATAAATTTCATATGTAGCATAAGCGCCAATACTGCCTTCATTTACAATGTTGCTACTGTTTTCCACTCACAAACGCTGCCCTCCGTGGACAGCAGCAGCAGCAGTGAAACGTCACCCGTGGTGTGACATCATCACCCATGACGTAATGGAAATCCAGTTGTTACCAAGGCCCAGCTAGAGAGACATCAACATGGGGGATTAATGGGGAATGTTTATGTAACGGAAGTTGGCACAGATTCAGCACAGATTCAGCACAGCACAGATTCGGTAGGGGGAAAAAAGGCCCCGGTAGAGGGAAACCTTTATGACCCGTTTTCCCCTAGAAATGACGTCACAAAGAGGTAAAAATGGGTATCAATCGAAAGCTCTCGTTTACCCAGACACAGTCCTGCAGGAAAATTCCACTTTTTCCCCATAGGAAAGTTTTTACGGGAAAATCAAAATTTTGGGTCAATGGGGGGTCCCCCCGATTTCGTTCAAAATCGGCACACAGGTGCCCCACCACCAGCCGAGAAACTTTCCCCAAAACGGTCCCCGTTGCATTGACGTTTAAGGCCCTTAAAGCCCCGTAAACTCGTAAAAAATCCGTAAATTCGCCCTTGTACGGCCAAAAACGGGGCGCTAGGGTAAAAATGGGTATCAATCGAAAGCTCTCGTTTACCCAGACACAGTCCTGCAGGAAAATTCCACTTTTTCCCCATAGGAAAGTTTTTACGGGAAAATCAAAATTTCGGGTCAATGGGGGGTCCCCCCCGATTTCGTTCAAAATCGGCACACAGGTGCCCCACCACCAGCCGAGAAACTTTCCCCAAAACGGTCCCCGTTGCATTGACGTTTAAGGCCCGTAAAGCCCCCTAGACTCGTAAAATATCCGTAAAATCGCCTTTGTACGGACAAAAAAGTGGTGCTATGGTAAAAATGGGTATCAATCGAAAGCTCTCGTTTACCCAGACACAGTCCTGCAGGAAAATTCCACTTTTTTCCCATAGGAAAGTTTTTACGGGAAAATCAAAATTTTGGGTCAATGGGGGGTCCCCCCGATTTCGTTCAAAATCGGCACACAGGTGCCCCACCACCAGCCGAGAAACTTTCCCCAAAACGGTCCCCGTTGCATTGACGTTTAAGGCCCTTAAAGCCCCGTAAACTCGTAAAAAATCCGTAAATTCGCCCTTGTACGGCCAAAAACGGGGCGCTAGGGTAAAAATGGGTATCAATCGAAAGCTCTCGTTTACCCAGACACAGTCCTGCAGGAAAATTCCACTTTTTCCCCATAGGAAAGTTTTTACGGGAAAATCAAAATTTCGGGTCAATGGGGGGTCCCCCCCGATTTCGTTCAAAATCGGCACACAGGTGCCCCACCACCAGCCGAGAAACTTTCCCCAAAACGGTCCCCGTTGCATTCACGTTTAAGGCCCGTAAAGCCCCCTAGACTCGTAAAATATCCGTAAAATCGCCTTTGTACGGACAAAAAAGTGGTGCTATGGTAAAAATGGGTATCAATCGAAAGCTCTCGTTTACCCAGACACAGTCCTGCAGGAAAATTCCACTTTTTTCCCATAGGAAAGTTGTTACGGGAAAATCAAAATTTTGGGTCAATGGGGGGTCCCCCCCGATTGCGTTCAAAATCGGCACACAGGTGCCCCACCACCAGCCGAGAAACTTTCCCCAAAACGGTCCCCGTTGCATTGACGTTTAAGGCCCTTAAAGCCCCGTAAACTCGTAAAAAATCCGTAAATTCGCCCTTGTACGGCCAAAAACGGGGCGCTAGGGTAAAAATGGGTATCAATCGAAAGCTCTCGTTTACCCAGACACAGTCCTGCAGGAAAATTCCACTTTTTCCCCATAGGAAAGTTTTTACGGGAAAATCAAAATTTCGGGTCAATGGGGGGTCCCCCCCGATTTCGTTCAAAATCGGCACACAGGTGCCCCACCACCAGCCGAGAAACTTTCCCCAAAACGGTCCCCGTTGCATTGACGTTTAAGGCCCTTAAAGCCCCGTAAACTCGTAAAAAATCCGTAAATTCGCCCTTGTACGGCCAAAAACGGGGCGCTAGGGTAAAAATGGGTATCAATCGAAAGCTCTCGTTTACCCAGACACAGTCCTGCAGGAAAATTCCACTTTTTCCCCATAGGAAAGTTTTTACGGGAAAATCAAAATTTCGGGTCAATGGGGGGTCCCCCCCGATTTCGTTCAAAATCGGCACACAGGTGCCCCACCACCAGCCGAGAAACTTTCCCCAAAACGGTCCCCGTTGCATTGACGTTTAAGGCCCGTAAAGCCCCCTAGACTCGTAAAATATCCGTAAAATCGCCTTTGTACGGACAAAAAAGTGGTGCTATGGTAAAAATGGGTATCAATCGAAAGCTCTCGTTTACCCAGACACAGTCCTGCAGGAAAATTCCACTTTTTCCCATAGGAAAGTTTTTACGGGAAAATCAAAATTTTGGGTCAATGGGGGGTCCCCCCCGATTTCGTTCAAAATCGGCACACAGGTGCCCCACCACCAGCCGAGAAACTTTCCCCAAAACGGTCCCCGTTGCATTGACGTTTAAGGCCCTTAAAGCCCCGTAAACTCGTAAAAAATCCGTAAATTCGCCCTTGTACGGCCAAAAACGGGGCGCTAGGGTAAAAATGGGTATCAATCGAAAGCTTTCGTTTACCCAGACACAGTCCTGCAGGAAAATTCCACTTTTTCCCCATAGGAAAGTTTTTACGGGAAAATCAAAATTTCGGGTCAATGGGGGGTCCCCCCCGATTTCGTTCAAAATCGGCACACAGGTGCCCCACCACCAGCCGAGAAACTTTCCCCAAAACGGTCCCCGTTGCATTCACGTTTAAGGCCCGTAAAGCCCCCTAGACTCGTAAAATATCCGTAAAATCGCCTTTGTACGGACAAAAAAGTGGTGCTATGGTAAAAATGGGTATCAATCGAAAGCTCTCGTGTACCCAGACACAGTCCTGCAGGAAAATTCCACTTTTTTCCCATAGGAAAGTTTTACGGGAAAATCAAAATTTTGGGTCAATGGGGGGTCCCCCCCGATTTCGTTCAAAATCGGCACACAGGTGCCCCACCACCAGCCGAGAAACTTTTCCCAAAACGGTCCCCGTTGCATTGACGTTTAAGGCCCTTAAAGCCCCGTAAACTCGTAAAAAATCCGTAAATTCGCCCTTGTACGGCCAAAAACTAGGGTAAAAATGGGTATCAATCGAAAGCTCTCGTTTACCCAGACACAGTCCTGCAGGAAAATTCCACTTTTTCCCCATAGGAAAGTTTTTACGGGAAAATCAAAATTTTGGGTCAATGGGGGGTCCCCCCCCGATTTCGTTCAAAATCGGCACACAGGTGCCCCACCACCAGCCGAGAAACTTTCCCCAAAACGGTCCCCGTTGCATTGACGTTTAAGGCCCTTAAAGCCCCGTAAACTCGTAAAAAATCCGTAAATTCGCCCTTGTACGGCCAAAAACGGGGCGCTAGGGTAAAAATGGGTATCAATCGAAAGCTCTCGTTTACCCAGACACAGTCCTGCAGGAAAATTCCACTTTTTCCCCATAGGAAAGTTTTTACGGGAAAATCAAAATTTCGGGTCAATGGGGGGTCCCCCCCGATTTCGTTCAAAATCGGCACACAGGTGCCCCACCACCAGCCGAGAAACTTTCCCCAAAACGGTCCCCGTTGCATTGACGTTTAAGGCCCGTAAAGCCCCCTAGACTCGTAAAATATCCGTAAAATCGCCTTTGTACGGACAAAAAAGTGGTGCTATGGTAAAAATGGGTATCAATCGAAAGCTCCCGTTTACCCAGACACAGTCCTGCAGGAAAATTCCACTTTTTTCCCATAGGAAAGTTTTTACGGGAAAATCAAAATTTTGGGTCAATGGGGGGTCCCCCCCGATTTCGTTCAAAATCGGCACACAGGTGCCCCACCACCAGCCGAGAAACTTTCCCCAAAACGGTCCCCGTTGCATTGACGTTTAAGGCCCTTAAAGCCCCGTAAACTCGTAAAAAATCCGTAAATTCGCCCTTGTACGGCCAAAAACAGGGCGCTAGGGTAAAAATGGGTATCAATCGAAAGCTCTCGTTTACCCAGACATAGTCCTGCAGGAAAATTCCACTTTTTCCCCATAGGAAAGTTTTTACGGGAAAATCAAAATTTCGGGTCAATGGGGGGTCCCCCCCGATTTCGTTCAAAATCGGCACACAGGTGCCCCACCACCAGCCGAGAAACTTTCCCCAAAACGGTCCCCGTTGCATTGACGTTTAAGGCCCTTAAAGCCCCGTAAACTCGTAAAAAATCCGTAAATTCGCCCTTTTACGGCCAAAAACGGGGCGCTAGGGTAAAAATGGGTATCAATCGAAAGCTCTCGTTTACCCAGACACAGTCCTGCAGGAAAATTTCACTTTTTCCCCATAGGAAAGTTTTTACGGGAAAATAAAAACTTTCCTATGGGAAAAAAGTGAAATTTTCCTGCAGGACTGTGTCTGGGTAAACGAGAGCTTTCGATTGATACTCATTTTTACCCTAGCGCCCCGTTTTTGGCCGTACAAGGGCGAATTTACGGATTTTTTACGAGTTTACGGGGCTTTAAGGGCCTTAAACGTCAATGCAACGGGGACCGTTTTGGGGAAAGTTTCTCGGCTGGTGGTGGGGCACCTGTGTGCCGATTTTGAACGAAATCGGGGGGGACCCCCCATTGACCCAAAATTTTGATTTTCCCGTAAAAACTTTCCTATGGGAAAAAAGTGGAATTTTCCTGCAGGAATGTGTCTGGGTAAACGAGAGCTTTCAATTGATACCCATTTTTACCCTAGCGCCCCGTTTTTGGCCGTACAAGGGCGAATTTACGGATTTTTTACGAGTTTACGGGGCTTTAAGGGCCTTAAACGTCAATGCAACGGGGACCGTTTTGGGGAAAGTTTCTCGGCTGGTGGTGGGGCACCTGTGTGCCGATTTTGAACGAAATCGGGGGGGACCCCCCATTGACCCGAAATTTTGATTTTCCCGTAAAAACTTTCCTATGGGGAAAAAGTGGAATTTTCCTGCAGGACTATGTCTGGGTAAACGAGAGCTTTCGATTGATACCCATTTTTACCCTAGCGCCCTGTTTTTGGCCGTACAAGGGCGAATTTACGGATTTTTTACGAGTTTACGGGGCTTTAAGGGCCTTAAACGTCAATGCAACGGGGACCGTTTTGGGGAAAGTTTCTCGGCTGGTGGTGGGGCACCTGTGTGCCGATTTTGAACGAAATCGGGGGGGGGACCCCCCATTGACCCAAAATTTTGATTTTCCCGTAAACACTTTCTTATGGGAAAAAAGTGGAATTTTCCTGCAGGACTGTGTCTGGGTAAACGAGAGCTTTCGATTGATACCCATTTTTACCATAGCACCACTTTTTTGTCCGTACAAAGGCGATTTTACGGATATTTTACGAGTCTAGGGGGCTTTACGGGCCTTAAACGTCAATGCAACGGGGACCGTTTTGGGGAAAGTTTCTCGGCTGGTGGTGGGGCACCTGTGTGCCGATTTTGAACGAAATCGGGGGGGATCCCCCATTGACCCAAAATTTTGATTTTCCCGTAAAAACTTTCCTATGGGGAAAAAGTGGAATTTTCCTGCAGGACTGTGTCTGGGTAAACGAGAGCTTTCGATTGATACCCTTTTTTACCCTAGCGCCCCGTTTTTGGCCGTACAAGGGCGAATTTACGGATTTTTTACGAGTTTACGGGGCTTTAAGGGCCTTAAACGTCAATGCAACGGGGACCGTTTTGGGGAAAGTTTTTCGGCTGGTGGTGGGGCACCTGTGTGCCGATTTTGAACGAAATCGGGGGGGACCCCCCATTGACCCGAAATTTTGATTTTCCCGTAAAAACTTTCCTATGGGGAAAAAGTGGAATTTTCCTGCAGGACTATGTCTGGGTAAACGAGAGCTTTCGATTGATACCCATTTTTACCCTAGCGCCCTGTTTTTGGCCGTACAAGGGCGAATTTACGGATTTTTTACGAGTTTACGGGGCTTTAAGGGCCTTAAACGTCAATGCAACGGGGACCGTTTTGGGGAAAGTTTCTCGGCTGGTGGTGGGGCACCTGTGTGCCGATTTTGAACGAAATCGGGGGGGGACCCCCCATTGACCCAAAATTTTGATTTTCCCGTAAAAACTTTCCTATGGGAAAAAAGTGGAATTTTCCTGCAGGACTGTGTCTGGGTAAACGAGAGCTTTCGATTGATACCCATTTTTACCATAGCACCACTTTTTTGTCCGTACAAAGGCGATTTTACGGATATTTTACGAGTCTAGGGGGCTTTACGGGCCTTAAACGTCAATGCAACGGGGACCGTTTTGGGGAAAGTTTCTCGGCTGGTGGTGGGGCACCTGTGTGCCGATTTTGAACGAAATCGGGGGGGATCCCCCATTGACCCAAAATTTTGATTTTCCCGTAAAAACTTTCCTATGGGGAAAAAGTGGAATTTTCCTGCAGGACTGTGTCTGGGTAAACGAGAGCTTTCGATTGATACCCTTTTTTACCCTAGCGCCCCGTTTTTGGCCGTACAAGGGCGAATTTACGGATTTTTTACGAGTTTACGGGGCTTTAAGGGCCTTAAACGTCAATGCAACGGGGACCGTTTTGGGGAAAGTTTCTCGGCTGGTGGTGGGGCACCTGTGTGCCGATTTTGAACGAAATCGGGGGGGACCCCCCATTGACCCGAAATTTTGATTTTCCCGTAAAAACTTTCCTATGGGGAAAAAGTGGAATTTTCCTGCAGGACTATGTCTGGGTAAACGAGAGCTTTCGATTGATACCCATTTTTACCCTAGCGCCCTGTTTTTGGCCGTACAAGGGCGAATTTACGGATTTTTTACGAGTTTACGGGGCTTTAAGGGCCTTAAACGTCAATGCAACGGGGACCGTTTTGGGGAAAGTTTCTCGGCTGGTGGTGGGGCACCTGTGTGCCGATTTTGAACGAAATCGGGGGGGGACCCCCCATTGACCCAAAATTTTGATTTTCCCGTAAAAACTTTCCTATGGGAAAAAAGTGGAATTTTCCTGCAGGACTGTGTCTGGGTAAACGAGAGCTTTCGATTGATACCCATTTTTACCATAGCACCACTTTTTTGTCCGTACAAAGGCGATTTTACGGATATTTTACGAGTCTAGGGGGCTTTACGGGCCTTAAACGTCAATGCAACGGGGACCGTTTTGGGGAAAGTTTCTCGGCTGGTGGTGGGGCACCTGTGTGCCGATTTTGAACGAAATCGGGGGGGATCCCCCATTGACCCAAAATTTTGATTTTCCCGTAAAAACTTTCCTATGGGGAAAAAGTGGAATTTTCCTGCAGGACTGTGTCTGGGTAAACGAGAGCTTTCGATTGATACCCTTTTTTACCCTAGCGCCCCGTTTTTGGCCGTACAAGGGCGAATTTACGGATTTTTTACGAGTTTACGGGGCTTTAAGGGCCTTAAACGTCAATGCAACGGGGACCGTTTTGGGGAAAGTTTCTCGGCTGGTGGTGGGGCACCTGTGTGCCGATTTTGAACGAAATCGGGGGGACCCCCCATTGACCCAAAATTTTGATTTTCCCGTAAAAACTTTCCTATGGGAAAAAAGTGGAATTTTCCTGCAGGACTGTGTCTGGGTAAACGAGAGCTTTCGATTGATACCCATTTTTACCATAGCACCACTTTTTTGTCCGTACAAAGGCGATTTTACGGATATTTTACGAGTCTAGGGGGCTTTACGGGCCTTAAACGTCAATGCAACGGGGACCGTTTTGGGGAAAGTTTCTCGGCTGGTGGTGGGGCACCTGTGTGCCGATTTTGAACGAAATCGGGGGGACCCCCATTAACCCGAAATTTTGATTTTCCCGTAAAAACTTTCCTATGGGGAAAAATTGGAATTTTCCTGCAGGACTGTGTCTGGGTAAACGAGAGCTTTCGATTGATACCCATTTTTACCCTAACGCCCCGTTTTTGGCCGTACAAGGGCGAATTTACGGAGTTTTTACGAGTTTACGGGGCTTTAAGGGCCTTAAACGTCAATGCAACGGGGACCGTTTTGGGGAAAGTTTCTCGGCTGGTGGTGGGGCACCTGTGTGCCGATTTTGAACGAAATCGGGGGGGACCCCCCATTGACCCAAAATTTTGATTTTCCCGTAAAAACTTTCCTATGGGAAAAAAGTGGAATTTTCCTGCAGGACTGTGTCTGGGTAAACGAGAGCTTTCGATTGATACCCATTTTTACCATAGCACCACTTTTTTGTCCGTACAAAGGCGATTTTACGGATATTTTACGAGTCTAGGGGGCTTTACGGGCCTTAAACGTCAATGCAACGGGGACCGTTTTGGGGAAAGTTTCTCGGCTGGTGGTGGGGCACCTGTGTGCCGATTTTGAACGAAATCGGGGGGGACCCCCCATTGACCCGAAATTTTGATTTTCCCGTAAAAACTTTCCTATGGGGAAAAAGTGGAATTTTCCTGCAGGACTGTGTCTGGGTAAACGAGAGCTTTCGATTGATACCCATTTTTACCCTAGCGCCCCGTTTTTGGCCGTACAAGGGCGAATTTACGGATTTTTTACGAGTTATTGGGCTTTAAGGGCCTTAAACGTCAATGCAACGGGGACCGTTTTGGGGAAAGTTTCTCGGCTGGTGGTGGGGCACCTGTGTGCCGATTTTGAACGAAATCGGGGGGGACCCCCCATTGACCCAAAATTTTGATTTTCCCGTAAAAACTTTCCTATGGGGAAAAAGTGGAATTTTCCTGCAGGACTGTGTCTGGGTAAACGAGAGCTTTCGATTGATACCCATTTTTACCTCTTTGTGACGTCATTTCTAGGGGAAAACGGGTCATAAAGGTTTCCCTCTACCGGGGCCTTTTTTCCCCCTACCGAATCTGTGCTGTGCTGAATCTGTGCTGAATCTGTGCCAACTTCCGTTACATGGAATGTTTTCTCCTCAATACAAAAAGCATTTTCAATGCTACAAAACTAGCAGTTCAGCACAATCACCATGCTGTTGTTCATTAAACATTTAGGTAACATTTGTGATGATTAAAAATGTTAATTGGTTTGACTGTAAAAACATTTGCCACTCAACGCAATCATGTATGCAATCAGCAGCTGCAAATTGCAATTTACCATATTTTGTAGCTATCGCGCCATTTTTGACGCCAAAATGAAATAATTTGTGAAGTTTATGCAGCCATCAGTCAAATATTTCACATTAAGTAGAAGTTGTCTAAAAATCAACCATTTAAATATATTTGCTGTTAATATTAGGTATGCGTAACTATCTGACGACAAAATCAAATTACATGAATTGGTCAATGCCGAATACTTGTACTACAGCTTATTTTTTTGCCCCTAGATGGCAGCAGCAAAAGCGCCTGAAGATATACTGTACCGCATGGCTCGTTTCTTTCGATCGAGATGCTCCTTTGCATAGATATACTCTATGCTCCTTTGTCAATAGGTGTTTCCTGACCTTCCTGCGTCAATTATGCTTTTGCGTCCCGGCTGACTGAGAGGGTGGCGGTTTCGTTTCTTCATTTGTTCCTCACTGAACTAAAGCTTCGGCCTTCGCTGAAAAGGAACTAGACCGTAATGGGCTGGATATACCTAGGTAACTACCAACTCCCAAGCCTACCTCAGGGATCCCTTGCCGCCATTGACCTGTAGCCAGGTAATAAGCATACTATGATATATACTTATTACGAGCGAGCGAGCGCAGCGACTGCGAGCGAAGCAAGTCTTTTCAATATAACGGAAAAATCTCAGTATGAGCGGCCCGGCCCGGCCCGGCCCGGCCTGTAACGCTTTTGAGAGGCTTATATCTCAGCAACCGCTGGACCGATTGGCCTGCGGTCTTTTTTGCTGGGTAGCCCCATCCCTTCTACCCCGTAATTGACTACTCTTGATACATCTCAGTGACCGTCGTGGCACGTGCCACGTGAAAAGTCAAGGGTGTTCAAGCAGTTTTGCAAAAGCAATGATTTTGAGAGGCCCATATCTCAGGAGCGGCTTTGCGATTGTCTTGCGGTAATTTTATAGGGTAGCTGCATCCCTTCTACCAAAGAGTGACCCCCACTGCACGTGCAAAATACAAAAAGAAGAGGTACAAAATTTGTTCCCATTTCAGTAACTCATAATTGGTTCACAGGTAACGTGTATGTGCTAAATATACCGGGTGCCCCCCCCCCCAAAAGAAAACAACCTTAACGCTCGCCCGAATTGGTGTTTTTCCAGCCGGGAACGTATAAGCGGGGGGGGGGGGCGGGTCGTAAACGGCAGGGGGGTCCATTGGACCCCCTGCCGTTTCACCCCGAATCGAGCTATAGCTTCGCGGAAAAAACGAGCGTGTTGCCCGTGACAAGAGAAAACCGATGATACCCAATTTGAAGGTCCTAGGTCATTGGTTGACCTTCCAGGTCAGGTCAATGACCCAAAAGTCGCGCGAAATTCGGGACCTGTTGGAACGTCGTAAGGTATGGCTATTATGGGATTTTTCGGAGTGCTAATCACGAATATCATGTTCGTTTTGATCACAGATGATGTCTTCATGCATTTAGGCCAGGTTGGGTCAGGTCAGGCAAGGTCATCCAGTAGGGGTCCTGCCGTAGGTGTCAACCGCCTCTGACAGCTTCGTAATATGTTACGAAGGCACCAAACCAACTTCGTAAATGTTCATATGGCTGCTAAATTCGAATTCAGCTAAAAAAACTGGCCAAAAACATGTAAAACTCGAAAAAGTAAACCGAGGTCATCAAAGGTGAATGACCTGACCTGACCTTCAGGTGACTTTGGCATCCACTCTAATGCATGGGAGCAACATCAAATAACATGTTTGAACGTTTGAAACCACGAAAAGCCTGCAAATGCCCGGCTAATGCGAGCCGACATGCGTCGAATCGTGATTCCGGCCAAACTTGATCTCGGAAAATAGGTCACAGCCTCACAGGTCAAAGGTCATTTGGGTCAGGGTCATGAAATTTTCAGGGTAGGTGTAAAATTGATCAATGCGAGATCACTGAGAGTTTCGTTGTGATCGGCCGCTTTTTACGCGAGTTATTCGCGAAAAACCTTAGAGGTGGTTGCAACAACCCCCCCCCCCCCTCCCTCTGTGCCGGCGAGGGTTACTCACAATTTTTTTCTTCATTCCTTGAGGAACGGGAGACTCATTTTTTTAAGGTGCCCATATTGCCCCACCTTCCCTTAGCTGATCTGTAAAAAAAAAAAGAAGCAGATCGTGTTCGGCATTAAGTCACGGGCAGGTCAAAGCTGACCAGACCAGGAAAATGATCAAGTGAAGTCATGTTGCATACCTACTATACCAATCAATTCGTTATCCAATCCCGAACTCAAGGGTGGCTCGTTGAACTAGTGCCAATACATTTGCGGCCTGCAGAGGTTCAGTCAATGACTTCATAAGTAGGGGAGAGTGGGGCAAAGCGGCCACTCTAACGCTTCTTACGATGCCGACCCTGATTTTTAAACTCGGGAAGATTCTTTCTAAGTCCAATTGATTCCTAAATTGCCTTTTATTTCAACTTCGTTTCATTTCTAAAAGCCTTCACATATAGGAGATATTGGCAAAACTTTAAATCAATGCATTTTTGACACTATGCCCAGACCCCGGGGCAAAGCGGACACCGGCGACTTCCTTGCCCTAATATGAGGTACAGGACAGTAGCCTCATGTAGGAATAAAGTTTTTATTGATAAAAAGGATTAAAAGAGGATAAATGTTTATAGATGACATACGTAGATGTTTACACGTCGTTCACCTGTAAGTAAACAATGCATGAACATTCATGGAAAAACATATACCTAATTGCATTATTTGGATAACTCATGTAACCAAGAAGTGGCCGAAATGAGCGCATGACGATACATTTCAATATCTTAGAAGCTTTCCACTCTGCTCCGTCCATTTTGCTCCGCGCCTTCCATCCGAAAAAAAACAGCTATATTATAATTGGAGCACAACTAACTAAAGTTGGCAGATGACGTGCACAATAGCCACTCAATGCAGGAATAACTCTTATGTAAACCTCCAGACGGTTATGACATAAAATAGCATTTAAAAAGCCTAAAAATATTGGGATGATGAGAATAACCTGGGAATATATGCCTTTTCGTTCGTCGGAAACCCCGGTCTAGCTCATTCGAACGACCACGAAGAGAAATGTGATTGTCAACCATAATCTGGAGCTGACGCCAGTAGTGCAGGGTTAAAACCGCGTTGGCCGCTTTGTCCCGGCTGGCCACTTCGTCCCACTCTCCCCTACTTCACAGATCAGTGACATGACCTGGCGTGAAAAGTGCGGTCGGTGTTTAGATTCCGGTCTTAATGCAAAATAAGGTATCCCAAATTTCAGCTTTCGAACGCTACAGAATCGCGAGAAAAGTAGAAACCATCAGAGAGAGTGACACTAAAAAAACCCTTGGCCGGGAAGGTATGTAGCCGCTCAATTTGCTTTTTGCATGCTATTTAGATCCGTTTAGTTTTGGCACATTGAAAGATTTTTTTATTGTCATCGTCTTTATTTTGGTTAGCAAATATTTCATAACTCATTATAATATAGCTGTTGGTAATGTGCTGTTTTGGTTTCATGGTATTCAATTATTGTTAATCACTCCGGCTCAGCGCGATTAGCGAACAGCACTCTGACCAATGAAGTCGAACTATCCGATGGGTCGACTGGCTGATTTGTCCGATATCGTCGCCCGGGGGTGCCCAGGGGCGGTGGAGAGCCCGCGGTGGTCTCCATCCCACCGGGCTGCTCGACCGGCCCGGCTCAGCAGGTAAGCCGGTTGCGGCGGCGACAGCAGACTCACAGCAGAGACGGGAGCCGGCATTAACGATGATTTGAAGCTATTTATTGCAAGTAGGAGAGAATTATCATGCTGCACGTCCGAGCTCTGTGGACAATGAATGGGGTGTTTTGGGTAATTGGCTTGGCAATTGCTGACTACGTACTTGCTTTTGGTAACTATGCAACATACCTGCATACATTAGCATTTTAATGCACTTTAGAAATATAGATTTGATTGCAGGGCCTCAGCTAAGGAATTTTGACTGGTGGGCCAATTGGGCAGCGACATGGACTGACCTTCGTAGCCATAGCCCCCCCCCCCCAATTTTCGATTTCTCCCCAGATTTCGGCCACTTTATTCTGCAAAAAAAAAAACCGTCAGGATGACATTAAAAAATGTAAAAAAACGGGGCTCGACCCCCCCCCCCCCCGACTCTTCAGAGAGAGGAGAGAGTAGGGACCCACAACCCTCTCAGTGGTGATACTCCGGCGGTGCACATAAAATCGCACAAGTATGCACAAAATATTGACGCAGATTAATAAGTTTGTAAAGCTTTGGACGATAACTTGCGGCCGGTCGGATGTTAAAAATCAGCGAGCCCTGAGTGGATCGCTCGCCGACTAGTCGGAGATTCGGAAGCTGTCGGACGGGATCGGGCGTTGTCGGGTGGATCGGGAGGAATTGTGAACAGCACGAGTGCAACTTTATATATAAAGTGGATTGTAGCAGGAACCCCAAAAGGGGGTTGTAGCAGCAACCCCAACATCTCTGAAAATGATCATTAAGCCTATTGGTGTCGCATGGAAAAGAATTGACTCAAAAGCCCAAGCGCACTGCACAACCCTAATATCTTCTAAAAAAGTTATGTACACTTCTGGTGAACAGTGTCTCCAAACTTCTGATTTCTCTTGGGTGTCTGAGTGGAAAATTCTAGCCACCCAAAATGTGAGAGTGGAAAACTATCCATTCTTATTCTTGAGTGTCATCTTCAGCCCAAATGACAAATTTTTGGAACGCTGACTGTGAACGGTTCGAAATTCGTCTGACTGGTCAGATGTGTGACTGCAAGCATCATACCGGTCGTGAAGACGCATAATATCGCTTGCAGACTTCAATCGGCTGGAAGTCGCCGACGCTCGACACTACCTCTAGTTTCTGGCTTATATCGTGTATATAGGCGAGCCGTCTGAGATCGCTCGCAGGCTTATCCCCGACTGTCTGAATCTGTTCTTTATTCGTAGTTTTTCTACGAATAAAGAAAAACGTTTGGCCCACCAGTTAACATGTTAGCCTAGGCCCTGTTTGATTGCTTACAAAGAAGAATCAATTTTCTCTTCCAGGACGGGAACATTAAGCATCTGACTTCTAATTGGTTTAGGTACCTATTAATTTGAGCTGGATAGGTAGATTTGTTGTGAATTCTAAGTTTCCTCTTCTTACGCTTTCAGTTCCCTCTGTACCATTTTCCAATAAATTAGGTTGTTCGGTTATCATCAACACCTTAATCAACACCATTCGGAGAAGCTATTGTGCATTGAGCAATTTTCATTTAGTTCCGCGCAGCCGTCAATTAGCCGACGTCATCTATCCGATTTCGGACCTTTCAGTACGGAAGCCGACCAAATCATCTAATGAACAGCCTGCTAATGCGACGCCGGTTTAGTGGGCCGCCGATTCCGGTGCCGGCGGCGATGATCGGAGCGGACCATCCCGACGGTCGGTCCGACTCCCACGTGGAGACCGGGCCTCGTCACCGTTCAAAAGGAAGCGCACCTCGCTCGGTCAGCGTCAGTGTCGTCCGTCCCGGCGTGACCAGCGCATCTATCTGGTCACCAGCGGCGGCTGACCTGACCTGACCTGACCGGCGCCGTCTCACACCGCTGCACAGGTGAGAATCCATCGGTTAGTAAGCGTTGAATACAGTTATTGGAAGACCTATACAAAGAAACAAAAATTGAAACTTGTCTCGGCTTTCCCTTTTATCCTGCATTGTTCTTAACCGTTAAACAAGTGTCAAAAGAAATGGTCTTTTACACGTTATAGGACCTATGAAAATAGGTGATAGGTATGCTTTAAATATACTTCCTGGTTTCTCTTGGCAGATGATGCAACCCATTCTGTTTCTCCTGCTGGTCTGGACAACGGTAGATGGCGCTAGTTACCATCGCGCCAATGCGGCATCAGGTCGGTCCTCTATGGAGCTACCACTCTCCCCGCTGACCGACAACCAGCGCCTCTGGCGGCTGCCCGAGGAAGCTAGCCGACCGGCCGCGGCGCCCCAGGGCCTATTGCGCCCCTGGTGGGTAGGCCGGCCCGCCACACTAGGCCGCGGCGAACAGGCGTGGGGGTCGCAAGACAGCACAGGAGGGTCTGATGCTATCTCCGCGAGGTCAACCCGAAACCAACAACATTACGCCAAGCGTGGAATGAACGTGCGCATGTGTGGAGCGCAGTTGACCGACTTCATCGAGAGCCTCTGCCACGATCGTCGCAGGCGGAGCGGCAGCGCAGTCACCGTGCGGCAAATCTCCTCTGCTATGAGCCGTACGTTAGGGAAGGGGACATTGGCTGTAAGATGAGTGAGGCCAACATTTCTATAATAATGCTTCGCGTTGAAAGCTACTTATGTTTGTCACCGACATGTGTCCAAGGCAATGCCGTATTGGTCCAAATAGATATGAAGCTCACCAAATAATGCACACTCAGTTTATGGTCACGGCCTTTCTTCTGTCACATTTCAGGTGAAAGCATCGTAGAGGCCTGCTGCCACAGACCGTGTTCGATTCGGGAGCTATACGAGTTCGTCCAGCCAACATGTGGCGTTATGCATAACAGCTCTCCTCAAATCGCATATACCAGGTTAGTGGCCACAGTAGGTAATTGACCACGTACTGATTTTTTTCCTGGTGACCTGACTCGAGGTGAACGGTGCCTGAACTGTTTGAGGAAACGTGTAAAAGAAGTAGTTTAGGTACGCTAGCTGCGGCCCACCTTGCGATCAATCATTACTTTCCTGCGGCTGAGCCAGAACGCTAATCTACATGCTAGACTTCTGATATGATCTAGGATGCTTGCTCTGTTTATTGCTGGATTGATGTAGGCAGTAGGCACTAAAACAGTTTTCATTTTAAACCTGTCTTATACGTTGTCCTATGATGCCTGTTATATATTTATTTCCTATTCATATTAACGGTAACGTTTCAGGGTCTCGGCACCAGCGGGTGGTCAGCCGACATCCCCTGTCACTGAGAGCCACAGAGTTGTGACCATGGTGAGTGGTCTGGGCTATAGTGAAGCTCGGGGCTTCTTCGACTGATCCAGTGATTGTTAAACCGTAAACGACTAAAATGGCTCATAGTACATACATTGACCCAGTGTGGGAAGATCGATTTGTTGTGGAATTTTCACTTCACAGAGGCAGAGATATCGGATAGCAATAACCAAATCATCAATAATGTTTTCATTTTAGGTCAAAGCGCAATAACTCTAACCTCATTAATTGAAACCCATGCATAACCTATTCAACCGGTGTCTACAGGGTTATCTGTTTCTGTGAGGTTAACTGTCATAACTGGTGTGTTTTTTGGTATACTACCGGACTTAATTGTTGGCGTAAACTCCTTCTAAACTGACCCTGCTTTATTCGTCACAGGCTGGCACTCCGCCCGTCCACTTGCCGGTGTTTGAGGACCCCGGTCTTCCCATAGACGGATTCCAGAAACGCCACAATGATCCTGCTTCCATGGCCTGGGAAACCGACAGTGATCTGGCCAGCTTCTTGGTCGTTTGAGTGGTGTCACGTGACCCATACACCGCCGAGACAACTGCAGAAACGGATCAAAGCTGGAGATGCTGGATACCTGATCTGCTAAACATGCGGAATCTGATAAAGCTGTGACTGTAAATAATAACTCATGTGATACTACTGATGTACTAGCATGCCTATGTGCTGTCGAACACTGCTTCAGTTTCGACGACCATGTGCAATGGGATAGAAAAAAATATACATGTGTCATCATCTACAACAGTCAATACGTCGTTATCCGGAGATCGTGATTTGAAGCTACGGAACACACTTCAGGATTAGCGAACGATTACAGGGGGCAGCATTCTATTAATAGGCACCAGGCGGCTACTGACGGAAAGAGGAATAATGCGATGAATTGATCAAAACACATAACACATATACATGTAACGCTTCCATTTTTACCTTCCGCATTCCATATTCCAGACGTAATTATTTCTGTCGTATGTCATTGCTTTCCAGAACAACACTATTAACTTCTGTGAACAACATCACTATAGAAAGTTTCTGCAGCATTGACCGTTCAAACATGAGTTTTTCGACGAAGCTCATTGTTTTCCTTCCCGATATCAGCTTTTCTGTCACCAAAAACTATCGATGTGTTACAGGGAGTATGCGATTTCAGTTAGTTTGCAACGACCCTAGGGTGGTTGTAACCTCCCTGAACGATCAGTTTGTTTGCAACGACCCTAGGGACGTTACAAAATAACTGCTCATTCCGGGACGTTGTAACGAAACTAGGGTCGTTGCAATCTCCCTAGTTAGTATGCAACGAACCTAGGGTTGTTACAAAATAACTAGGGAGTTTAAGAATTCATCGAGTCTCGTTTCACAGGAGGGCCGTCAACAATCTTGTCCAATGAAAATCTTGTTCAATCTAGCTCATTTAAAAAGAAAAGGGGAACAAAATTTGAACATGCAGCTCAGGAGTATTTCACGACGGCCATCTATAGTACACATTTTGTGCAGATAAGGTGCACATTTGGTGCAGATTTGTTCAAATTAGATGGACATTCGCCAGGAAGCCCTTCGTAAAAACGGCCATTATCCGCTCGTTTCCAGTCTTTTTGTGATCGTAAACGTTCAAACATGTGAAATGATGGTGGTCCCATGCATTATGGTGGGTGTCAAGGTCACGTGAATGTCAGGTCAAGGTCATTGACCTTTGATGACCTTAGTTCACTTCTTCTGGGCTCATAATTTTTAGGCTTACGAAGTAATTTTGGCGCCTTCCTACAATGTCACGAAGCTGTCAGTGTTGGTTGACACCTATTATGGACAGCTAGCAAGACGCCTACTGGTTGACCTGACCTGACCTGACCCGACCTGGCCTAAAAGCATCAAGACATCATCGGTGATCAAAGCTAACATGAAATTCGTGATCAGCGCCCCGAAAAACCTCGTATCAACTAACTCTCCGAAGTATGACCTGTTAAAGGTCATAGGTCCCGATTTTCCCGACTTTTGAGTCACTGGCCTGACCTGGAAGGTCAACCAATAACCTAGCCCCGCCTTTTGCGTTTGCAGCTAGCAAAACACCAATAAGGGCGAGAGTTAACCCCGCAGGACCTGTTGGTTTTCTACATACGCACCGGCCGGGGGGAGGGCTGGTACGACCCCCTCGTCGTTTTTCGCCCCCGTTGGATTTAGAGCGTCGCGGGAAAAAACGAGCGTGTGTGCCGTTAGGAGACACAACAGCTAGTACCCGATTTTAAGGTCTCAGGTCAACTGGTGATCTCTGAGGTCGGGTCATGGGACCCAAGACACGGGTTCGGTTTTTGATCAATAACTTTAAAAAAAAAAACAGTTGCAGAGCGCGATTTTAGCATAAACGTGCTCGTCTTGCTCAGGCGTGTCGAATGGTATACTTTTTGTTCCGATGAGGTCAACTTGGGGTGTTGACCTCGGGTCAAGGTCAGGTCAGAGACCCCTAGGTCGTGAAATTGGTCAAAAGACGTCATGTTGCATTTTATTCGATTCGGCAGGTCTTCCTCAGTCCATTGGTGGCTTGACCGACTCGCTAGCTCAGTTTGATCGGGAGTTATTGACGAAAAGCTCTTATGACCCTAGTGACGTCATAATCACGCAACGTCAACAATGCAAAATTGAAGCTTCTAACCTTTGCAAGGAGTGCATGAAATCACGATCCGTGTGCTTGCAATAGTTTGAGATTGCTCCCGGCGCCAGAATAGCAGTTTTCATTTTTATCAATTGACTTATAGTGTTGAGGTCACGTGACCGACCTGACCTCATGTGATCTTTAGGAAAAATCCTAGAGGTACAAGTTGTGAGACTTCTACATAGGAGATGCACGTTCTGTAAGTTTCATCCCCTGTAAAAGCTCCTCTGGGACTGAGGGCGTTGCGAAGTTGCGGCATCTGAGGACCGTCCACTTATGACGTCATAGGTCAGTAACCTGACCTGACCTGAAAATCTGGTTGGTGTCACAAGATCCGGCTTGAATCAAAGGTCAGGTATGCCTACACTGAGAAAACAGTGTCCCGATTTTCGGGCTCAGAGACCAGTTTTCGGGCTAATGTACCATATTCAAAACAGACAGCACATTTCGAGAACACTTTCTGAGCTAGCGCCACATGGGCTCATACGATCCCTTAAATCGGTATCATTGATCGCAGAAACAGAGCTCAGTCCAGTGGCGGCGGAAGCGGGGGGGCAGCGGGGGCACGGCGCCCCCCCATCTTCCAGGGTGGGGGGGCAAACATATCTTTTTGCCCCCCCAAAATTGTTATCGACGAAGTACCACAATACTTCCATACTACCTACGTCAGGAACATATGCCAGTTTGGCTGAGTACCTTTTTATTAAGTTGATATAGCGAGTAACTTGGATTGATAATAGCAGTTTTCACGACGGGCTATCCGGCGAGCTAGTCCGTGACGGACTATTTCCACCAAACGCCCTCCACACATAATGCTCAGAAATCAAGCAGAGCTATCTACGAGCTACCGGTAACCGAAGTCTGGAAGAGTAGGACGGAACGCGAGTGGCCCGGCAGGCGGCACGGACGTCACGAAAGTGCGTCTGAGCGTGCCACAGGCCTTTCCCCGCGACTCTGCCAGACGCCAGCCGGCATAGGCGCGTGAGCCGGGGGGCAGCATGGGGGCAGCCTGCCCCCACAACTCTGGGGCCGTGGGGGTCTCTGCCCCCGCAAAGTTTCAAAGGGCCAGGAACCGTCGGGGCAGCTTGTCCTCCCCATATTAGCGGCCGAGGGCCTCAAAGAAAAGCTGAATGGATGACAATACCTATTTAAGTAAAAAAATCCCCCTCTGTACGGGGACCCGCAGTTGCTATTGTACACGAACCCCAACTCTAGCCGTCTGTCCTGTCCAGTAACAACCGATAACATTGATATCGACTGCCGGTCCCTGCACAAGAGCAGCTGAGGTTTTCTGTGCGTGCCCTCTGACAGCTTATCGTTGTTCCCTGTGAGGGTGCTGGGACAATTTACTCAGGGTCGCTGTACAGTAGCAACTGCGGGTCCCCGTACCTGACTTGACAGCTCATGTGTGGAAGCTTTTAACGTTTATTCCAGGTTACCAAAAAGGTAGTTTCTTGACTCAGATGAGACTAATTATCTCACTTATTTGCAAATGTTTTATTTTTTATTTTTGTTGTAAAGGCCAAGAGGTGAAAAATAAGTGGCCTAAAACCGGTGAGAAAACTAGATTTGGGGGTACCCTAGGTTCCGGGAAGGATCAGGTGTGCCCCCCCATCCCAAAATACCTTCCGCCGCCACTGGCTCAGTCAGTACCCATTATCGGTGTCAAGCTCTAAAACTAGTCTCACTATTACCGGGGTTACATGAGCGATCCGTTCCAAATACGCACTACGCTAATGCGCATCAGCTCCCCACAAACGGATCTACGGCACCGGTTACATGAGACTAATTCGTTTTATCTACGTCAAACGGATCTTGTTTGGCTCACCCGGGCTGACTCCTCGACGGCCGGTAATTCGCATCACAAACGGAATAGGATTAGCGTACAGTCATGGCGCAGTTGCGGCATTTACCGGGACGACTGAGCTAAATTTTAAATACTTATATCATTTGATAGGCTCAAAAACATTTAAAATTAACATGAAATCAAAAAATGAAAACAAAGTTTTCTTGTTTTAAGTCAGTGGCCACTGATTCGCCATGCAGCGACAGCAGGGTGGTCAGAAAAAATTATCTATCAAAATATTTCATTCATTTTATTTCACATGCAAAGACTAAACCAAAATACCAACATTTTTTTGCTATTTTCTACGAGGCAGCCAATAACAAAATTGTTAAGTATTTTGCATTTTGACGCTTCCAGTCAGCAAAGAATAGTTCTTGTGAAAAACGGCCCGAATCGTGTGCCTCGGACGTTTCGGTTACATGAGCGATCCGTTCCAAATACGCAATACGCTAATTCGCATCAGCTCCCCAAGAACGCATTCAGTGCACCGACTACATGAGCAAATTCGTATCAGTGACGTCAAACGGATCTAGTTTGGCTCTCGGCCCGATGCGCATTACAAACGGAATAGCATACAAATGTGGCGCACTTCCGTAGCAATAGAGGTGACTAAATTAAAAATTTATTATCTTATGTCTTTTTTGCATTTAATCTGCTCAAAACATTCTCAATTAACTTAACAAAAAAAAGTTGAACATAAAGTTGTCTTGCTTTGACTCATTGGGCAATTGCCTCTCTTGATTCGTCTGTAGTGCTGTCAGAAAAATGTTTCAACTGAAATTATGTGGATATTTACTATTTGGTTTTCACTATATTTATTGTTGAAAACTTGGCAAAATACCGACATATTTTTTAAATATTATTTTAAAAGAAGAAAATGAAAAAAATACCTATTATTTTGCATTTTTATGTTTCTTTTTGCGAAGAAATAGTTCCTGTAATACGTATCTTGGTCCTATTCGCTTCTAAGCCTGTTTCTCAGCGGATTTTGTTCGGACCGCCGATTCGTATTAGCAGGTGGATACATGAGTCGGTAGTACGCTCCTGATTCGCATTAGCGGTGAATCCGATCGTGATACGTATTTGCTTTGCTCATGTAACCGCGGATCGGATCGCCGATTCGTACTAGCAGGTGGCTACATGAGTCGGTAATGCGTTCCTAATTCGAATTAGCGGCTAAATACGTATTTACTGTGCTCATGTAACCCCGATATATGATACCAGTTTTCAGCCTGATCCCCATTTTCGAGCTCACCTGATTCCAGTTTGAGGGCTCAAATTGTGTGGTGAAGCCAATATTAGGGCTCACGTCATCGCTTTTCGGGGCTTTGGTAAAAGCTGGATTGCGTCAGCTGGCTGGCCAGCTGGCGACGCACGAAAGGTATTTAATTTTAGATATAAGCGCGGTAGTAGGATGGACATAAATATTTCAAATGGCTTTAAATGAAAAATTGATTGGTAAATATTCATTCTTTTATATCTAGCATTGATATGTAAGAAGCTCTGCTAGCGCCACCATACGGCGCCAGCTGGCAAAAAATCCAGTTAATACCAGAGCCCGCTTTTCGTCCGATGCAGCCCCTCCTCCCCCCTCCCCCGTGCCCAGCAGCTGCGAATAAGACGAAGCCGCGGACAAACTTTTTTTTTTGCTCGGCCAGCCTAGCGCCAGTCTCGAGCGGTGGGACAGTTAACCGGCAATTTTGGCCGGGATGCAAAAGTTACGTTAAACCGGTTTATGTTAACCCGGGAGCAAATAACAACGTGGGAGCCTATCTTAGGTGTGGCAAAGCTAACGGATTACTTACTTGTTGCCGAGGTGCCCAAAGAAGGTACTGGAACCGAAAACACAGCATTGGTTCATGTATTTATTAACATTCATACACACAGTCATACTTGTGCAAGGTGTCAGTGTTCGGTTGTGGGGTGTAATAGCCAGGGAAAAAGTTCTATGAACTGAAAAACCCGGCGCCTATTACTTCGCAACATGGTTGTGTATTCAACATGAACTGCAAGGAGTGCAGACGACATTGCCTGTGCTAACTTAACGTCTCACGGGCAGCGCCGCGCTCTGACACCTTGGTCCCAGAAGCGGCGGCGTTTCTGACCGCAAATCGCAGGAGAGCCGGTCGACGCCGTTGAGGGGACTGAGCAGGCCGCTGCCAGCTCCACCTTCACGTCCGCGCGGCGCAGCTCGGTGTGCGGCGGCGGCTCATCGCGCGGGCCGCACCCGTCCGTCCGCTGCACGAGCCGCTTTTCGATCCGACAGCGCAACACCGGCACGCGATTGCGCTGGCTGAGCGGCGGCAGCGGCACGTAGGCAACAAAACAGTAGAAATCGATGGGCCTGGATCGGCGTTGCCAGCAACGCCGGCAGCGGCGCGGCGGGAGGCGCCAGTGCCGCCGTCGGGGACGTGTGCCCTTCGCTGCGCTCATTCGAGTTGGCCGGCCGGCCGCGCGGCGTAGTCCTTTTGACACGGTGCGAGAAGAGCCGGATGAAGGTGGACTTTTTATTGGCGTTGCTGGTGCTCACGCCGCCGGCGTCCAGTTTGGGCGGCAAGTCCGAGTACCAGGAGTCGGACAAGTCCCGCGCGAACGCCGCCAGCCGGTCGTCGTCACTGCTGGCGGCGGCCCGCCGACGGCGCTGCCTCAGAATCGGACGAGTCGGTGGTACTGAGCACCTCGCGGGACGGGTAGCTGGGAGTGGGCCGGCCGCGGCCCCTGCCAGGCCGCGCCACCTTCACCGGCGCAGCCGCCTTCAAACTGCCCTTGCTGGGCGGCGGGTTGGTCGGCGGAGGCGGCAGCGGTGCCTCGACGTCAGTCCGAGTCGCTGTCACTGGGCGGCCGCCGCGGAGACGGCTTCTGTTTGACCCGCAGCCGGCCTGGGCCGGCTCGGCGCCCTCGGCCGGCGGCGCGCGCCGTTTCGAGCGTTTCACCTTTTCACTGTTACTCTCGCCTGGTCCTCAGCGTCGAGCGGCTCGGCGCTGTTCGGTTTCATGTGGCCCATGCTGCTGGGAAACTCGGGTGGGGACAGCTTTCTGACTGGAGTGCCGTCGAAGATGGAGGAGACGGGGGTGCTCGCAGAGTCCTTGCCCAATGCCCATGATAGAGCCGAGGCTCCACTGGACGCCCAGCTTAATCGGGCTATCGCCGCCCTCCTTCTATGGTGGATTCTTCGGCCCCCTACAGCCACTAGGGCCATCATATACTCCCAGATGGCGGCACCTAGGGGATGAGGGGGGGGGGTGTCTGGGCCACTTGTCCACCTCGTGGCGTCGCCAGCGACGCCTGCGAGTCGGAGCAAATGATTATGGGGTCTTCCTCGAAGGACGGGTGCTTCAGGAGATGTTGCTTTGCCGTTTTGGGCGCCACCATCTCAGATCGGTAAATGGAGCAAATCCTCCCCGCCGCCTCCCGCAGTACCAATGTTGTACTGTCTGGGTGCTCGGTGAGGACCCCAGCGCCGCCTTCCTATTACTCCCCCGGTCGCAGACCCGTCGACCCAGGCCCACGTCGCACGCTGGGGGAGCGCTCCCAGTCACGCCTCCGCAGCACTCCTCCTCGCTGTCGCGGACGCCCCGATCGGCAGCAGGTCCAGGTGGACCGTGACGCCGTCTGTTGGCGTCTACGGGGGCAGTCTCGTGGATAAGCGCGCCTCGGCGGGCAGCGCCACTCCAGTGGTCCCACACCGCTCCCCCGCGCTCTCTCCAGCCGGTCACTGACTTCAGTCACGGTTGGGGGGGGGGCTTCCGCCACGACGCGGCGGGTCCTCCGACGGGAGGGAGAGCGCCTTCGCCAGTAGGCGCGATGCCAGCGCATCCCTCCTCATCTCTCCATCGGCACGACGCCCGCCTCGGCCCTCACGGCGAGTCTTGGAGCATGGAAATCGGGCAGCCAGTGATGACTCATGCCACCATCAGCATCTCCGCCTCCAGGACGCCAAGATGTGTGGCCGCAGCCGCAGGCAGCCACGCCGACCCCGCTGCCCGCATGCCCAAGTAGTCTCGAATCGCTGACACCTCTCCTGAAACAAGAGTGGTGTCGTAAACTTAAACCCCTTGCTGGAGCCCGCCAGCCGCGACAACACCGCCACACCAATTTTTGTGACCCCGGAACTTCCGTCCCGAGCCTTATTTCACGGCACGATGCTACAGTGCGCTACACGTATTGTGGTATTCAGCTTCCATGGAAACATCAACTAATTTGGACGCTCAAACATGGGAGTCAGGAGTGGTTAAGGCCCAGAGCGTTCTGTCTGGTTTATAAAACCTTGGCCAGCAGATGTAAACGTGCTTTTTGTATAAGTGGCTTAATTTTGACGCAAAAGGGCACTAACCTTCGGCGCAAATAATGCAGAAATTTCAGCGCAAATTGCAAAATAGCTTGCGCCGAACTTCGGCGCATGACGGCTTCACGGGCGTCCGGCGTACCATATGGATGTTTTCCAGTTTGGGCTGCAGGTTTTAGCTCTAGGTTTTAGACTGTAGGTTTTGGGTTGGGTTGGGCTGGGCTGGGCTGGTTGGGGTGGTTGGGTTGGGTTGGATTAGGTTAGGTAAGTTTAGGTTAGTTTAGTTTAGGATAGATATGAATACCTATTTTTTGTAAGTTGAATTATTTTTTTCATTTTGTAGCATCATATGCCTTCCATCTTTGAACTGCCATATTCAAGCACCAGAATAAGTATGGACTTGAACCTTTTCCAGTCTGGATGCCTGTATGGAAGTTGTGCAAAATCATGCAGTTGAAGGTATTGTAACCACAAATAAGAGCTCATGACTCAAGTCTCAACTTGTCCATAATTGGTTATCTTGATGTATACTTGTAGACCCTTCCTCTTACTTGGCACACAGGCATGGTGTCACAGTGTTCTAAAATTGGATTTCAATTGGGTGTCCCAATAAAAAAAAATCTGAAGACAAAATGAGATAGATTTAGTCTTTCCGCAAAACTGCATAATGCCATTTTTACCTCAGATTTTGTCAGAACCTTCACAGGATCTGAAATGAAATGATGTAGAGTAGATGCATCAACTGTCAAGTCATGCGTAACCTGGCAGCTGGCTGTTGAATCAAACTTTTGACATATTTTTTTTAGCAAAGATGAAATAAAGCCACTTGTCATATTTTTAGGATGAAAACATTTTCCCCATCATGTGTGGTTATTCACCTAAAATTCTGAAACATGGAACACTGTCATACCAGCATTCCATCATGTCAACCAGCATTCCGCAGCATGTTAGCAGAAGCAGCAGCATGTTATAAGTATATGAAAGATCCAAATAGGTTGTAGGTTGGTAGGTATTGGTACTAAGTTTAACTTAATAGGTTAGTAGGCAAGGTTAGGATTAATTTTAGTTGAGCATCAAGATAACCATTACGAACAAGTAACAAAATCCTTACCTACCCTTGAAAGCATTGCTTCAATCACATCATCACGAAGAACCAGACAAAATTTTTGCACATTCTTACACTATTTGACATCCTGAATCCAGATATGATGCTTTCATGTGGCGCAAATACAAGAAAAACGAATAATCAAACCCGTGCGTATTCGTATCAACGGCGCCACAATTGTAGATCAGACCTTTTCTGAACAAATGCCACCACAATTTTAATTGATAAGGGATTAAAATGGCATGAGCATCAACATCTTGATTTTTTCTAAAAGATAGCGATAACTGATAACTAATAACTTACCATTCATTTTGAAATCACGGCGGTAGGTACACCAACACATGGCACTGAAAACAGCAAAAGACGGAATGGCGGAATGCAACCCATCCTCGGAAGTAATTGGTAGGTGGTCTTACCAAGAAGGAAAAGTTGTTTGGTAGCGGAAGCTACCAAATAACCTTTGCTTTTGGTAGCATGGCATACTAAACAAAAGTCGGTACCGTGGTACTGGTTAGGGATGAAAGCGGAAGCGGAAAAGGCGATAGAGACGATAAAATTTGTACTTACGGATTGCGCGATTTGCGAAATCATTCGGCGCCATTTTGGGTCCTGAAAACGATTGCGCGGTTTCGTTGACGCGGCGTACCTCGACCTGTTTCCCTTGCGCGAGTTTTTAGTATTAGGGACTTTGAATGGTCACGGCTTGCAAGTTTGCTTAATTGCTTCATTCAACATACCAGCTGGAGATCTGTAGCGTTGCGTTGGGTTCATGACTCGTTGCAAAACAATATGAGCAAGGCCATTGGGAAAACGTCCGGACTCCGGCATGGGACGTCCTCGTCCTGGAATGAAATGGGTAAGTACTCCAATATCAGGCTTTTTGATCGTCTATTTAATTGTTAAATTTTATCAGAGGTAGTGTTCCAATTGGGATTTGTCCAGATGACATCAACATTGGTAACTTTCCTGTTTACAAGCTGCTTACTCTTATCACTGGTAGATTGAATAAATAGGTTAATACGAACAATATGTTGATGTAATTTAGCAGGTGGCGTCTCCATAGAAACCCTGTTCGACAAGCTTTGGCAGCTCGCTGGCAGTGTTCTGAAACGTGGGCTCTGTTCGCTCGCTGCTGCCAAAACAGCTTCCCAACAGCCCGCTAGATTGAGATGGCCTAACTGTGTTAAGATGCGAGGGCTGTGCTGTTGACCAATGATTGGTCGAGAAATGCACGCAGGCCGTGACATAGGCTGCTGACGTCTATCATGCTGACCAGGGGCAATCGCTGAAGCAAGGATATATCAGTAGGCGGAACTATGGTCAAGCGTACCCATTTTCGGGAACGCATTTTCGTTCCCATGTTTGGGAACGATAAACCCAAATATGGGAACGCCATGTAGGCATTATTTAAAACAAGAAAAAGAACTGTTAAATGACGTCCAAAAAATATAAAACGATCGTGAACCGCCTGATAGTTGTCTCAATATTGTTGGGAAAGAGTTTGATATTGTAAGGCCCATCGTAGTTTCAAATCGTTCCCCTATTTCTAAAGCAGTCCATCACCCGGGCCGCGAGCCCAAATTTGGGAACGCTGTCGTACACTGGCGCTGCAAGCGTTCCTTATTATGGGAACGGCGTACCCAAAATTGGGAACGATTTCACCGACGCCTTTCAGGGGCTCTTTTCATTAACAAGCATCACGTCCAACGCCGCAAATTATTGTTAACGCAACAATCATCAGATGACCTTTCCGGCAAGACCGTTGCATGTTTCGCCCGGTCTTCTGCGCTTTTATTCCCGTCGATCTCGCAGCGGGCACGCCCCCCTCTGCAGGATTACGTAATCCACAACGCTCAGCGATGTTCAACAAGGTCTTCCATACCTATATCCACCGTCCGCGCCGAGGGTGGAGACATGTCAAGCACCTGTCTGCTAATCACCGAGAGTTGACGAGCACAAGAAGTATCCAAAAATGGGAACGCTGAATATGTTACACCCTCAAAACACCTAGTCCCAATGAAAATCTAGTTTTTTCCTTTCTTAATGAGTGTAAGTGGCAAAAGGCCTGGTAGGATGGGCACGACGTATGATCGAAATCAGCATAAAAATTATAAATAAGCCACACAGAGCGACCTATATCAGAGAAATTCCCCCAACCGATCATGCTTAGAAACGCCGAAGACAAAAACCACGCTCATGACACTGCTTATAAAACAACGCTAAACAGCTAGCATCCAAATAAAATATGTCTTTCAGGGCTGATAAAATACAGCTGAATGATTTTAAACCACTGAAACTGAGTTTACAACAGTAGTTCGGTAAAATCACTGACGTTCCACGCGGTCGATCGCCCCGACACCAAATGTCAACAATATTACCTCGGGACTGTCCGCGTGTTCGCTTGCATATGTCATCATCTGGTGTCGCTAGAATGAAACTTCATAACCAGGCGAAAATTATTATACTTGACCTCAAAATGTAAAAAATGCTTCATTTTCCTTAAACTTGCATGTTAAATGTCGTATAACCCATATTTCCACCATTCTGTCATTTTTAAAAAATCATTAAAAATATCATTCCACGGTCAATTTCCTTGTTCCACGGTCAGATTAAAGATAACTTTATGGAGATTTAGTAGATACTTAAATCAGCGTGCACTTTTTTGAGACGTGATGCACTTTTGAGTTTTAGTGGGCGAACGGCCGAAAAATTGCCTTCCGTTCTCATAAATGGGAACGCCCGTTCCCATATTTGGGAACTCCGTTCCCAAAAATGGGAACGTTCCTATATTTGGGTACTCATGACCATAGTTCCGCCTACTGATATGTCTCCTTTACATAACACGTAGCGTACTGTGATGACGTCATGCAACTGTGATGGCAATCAGGCGCTGACTTTATAATCTGCTGACTAAAAAACAGCAACTGAACAGCGCCATGGTCCTAGAAAGTGGCCGACACAATTGACCCTCCCACCTTCAAAAAATTATTTGGCAATTAAGTGATTTCTTGGTGGTGTTTCGCCAGAGCTGCTAGTTCGTTGCCAGCACTCGTGTCTGCTTGGCTTTCCATGGAGACAGCAACAAGCCCTCCAACAAGCTCCAACACCGCTGAAGCATGATGTCAGATTGCTGAATGCGCCTGCAGCACGGCTGAAGGATCAAAAATGAATGTGTACCAAATTTCACTTAAAATATTGGGTACTTAACTTGTTTACAGGATACCTATTTTTTTAATAAATTTAGTCCGAATGGTTGAATGGGTGGATTTTGAGGAATCAGAGCCCGCACTAAGCATAGCTTGTTGTGCTGACCCTGACCCCACCACCCAATCGCGCAATTCCAATTGTATGGCAGAATTTTGTCTGAACGTTTAACGTGCCCTCACGACTGGGCACAGCCCCCTCCGCTTACTCACGTTACCTGGCTTCTGCGCGGCCCCTGCCACAGACATGCACGCCATTACACGTAGTAGCTAAATGTAGCTGCCTGCACCGGGGCTTAAACCGGGCTCTCACTACCGGCTAAGCCTCAAATTCCGGCGCTTTAATCCACTCGGCCACGGAGGGGACTAATTACCTTTTCATATTAGTTATCCTATTTTGTTCCCTTTTTGGGACCTCTGCTGTTTGTTCCTGTGATGTCATTTGGAAGCAATGATTTGGCATCCAGATGGCGCATAAAGAGACCATCCCACTTCACATAAGTTCTGAGTTCTTCTTCTTCATGGATTAGGGTGCGTAGCCGTCAGCCTAGTTCTGAGTTAAGATAGCCAAATTGAGGTCCCTGTCCCTTGGCTTGCACTTACCAGTTTGGGCACTCACATGGTGGTGAGATGTGGAATTGGCATAGAAATTAGGATGAGCTTAGAGGAGTGACAGGAACAATTTTTTGAAACGGGAGGTTAAGGGAGCTTGGAGGAGGTTGGAGGAGCGACGGGAACAGACCCTATGGGCTTAGGGCTATGACTGTGGCCCTGTTTGTTTGCTGCTGTCAACACAGCTTTCCCTGTTTGGGGTGGCACACAGCTACCCTGCCGGCTGCGCCATGTACATTCCCCAACATCCCATTAGGTGGCTACTGTGTTGTAGGGACAGGACTGGACAAGACTATGAAAGGACTGTGCTGTTGACCAATGAGAGGCTGAGAAATGCATGCAGAGGCAGGATTGCTGACATACACTGACGTAGGCTGCTGACATCTGCACAGCGCTTACTATGGACAACCACATGTGTTGTAAAGGTTTCATTCACACATAACATAGCTAGCAGTGATAAAGTCAGGTAACTGTGGTGTAAATAGACGAGCAGACATCATAAGTCTGTTGAGAAATAAACTTTGGATGAACAGGGCCAGGTATTCCACTGGTGGCACAGTATTTAAAACTGGGCCCTGTTTCACTGATGATAGCAGCACACTGGCGGCACATTTCTTGAGCTGACGTAATGTGATGACGTCATATTATTGACTAACAAGCGAATTAGCACAGTGAACAGGCAGGCCCACATTCATTGGGCTTTAACTAACAAAAGCACTTCCTTTTTTACAGATGACTTGCTGTTTGATGATTCAGTTCTTCAGGAAAGTGAAGTACCGCTTCAGGCTCATGGCCGCTATCTAAATAATAGAAGAGGCAACTCTAAACCAGGCAAATGTCACAAGCCAAGGGCAATGAAAGGTCAGTATTTCATAAATGTCTGAATGTTTTTGTATATGGCTGTGGGCCTGGGTGCCTGCAAAGTACCATATCCCCCCCCCCCCCTGACCGGGCTCACCTGCACCTTGTTCACCAGCATTAATTTGAATAATAAAAGATGTAACACAGTAGATAGCAGCACAGCCCTCTGAGGTCTGTTGTGGCCCTCTTGCCTGTTGCCAGCTGGCTTAGTGCGGATATATGGGTCAAACAAAGCTATGTGAATCAGGTAGAACGCTTCCGGCGAGAAGTGGGGACAGATGAGTTTAGTAACTGCGACTCTGAGGGCCAAACAAACTTAGGTTGCCATGGTAATGGGCGAATTTGGCATGAGTACGCATATACTCATTTTTCAATGAATTATTTCAGAAAAAAGCAAACATACTTGTTGTATCAGTACAATAATGAATTGCAGTTTTCATAAATGATCCGTGTTTGGCCTAAATAATATCAAAATCAACTCTTAAACTGAATGGCTTGTGCTGCCATAGGTTACCTCCAGGGGTGGAAATCTGTCAAAATGTCAGGGGGGTCCAGGCCGGACAGATGGAGGCGGGCTGGATGCAGAACCATTGACTTACATGGCAGTAATTCGTTTTCAGGGGGGGGGGGTCCTGCCTGACCCCCCACCCCCGAGATCTCCACCTCTGGGCCCTGTTTCACCGGTGATAGCAGCACGCTGCTATCAAATTGCGCGAGCTGACGTAATGTGATGACGTCATACTGCTGACGTAAGGGGCAATTCTGGCGCACGATTACCGCAATATTGTTTTACGTCATCAACTTATTTTCCTTAAACCCGACTTCTTTTAAATACATCATATTAAAAAAATCTATATTAAAAATGAATATGCTATCATGTCTCATGACTGCGTTAACTCTTACTTTTATTTAGGCTCATACGTCACTTACTGCCGCGGCCAAGGTCGCGGCAATCGTGCGCCGGAACTGCCCATCACGTCAGCAGTATGGCGTCATGACATGACGTCAGCTCGCGAAACGTGATAGCAGCGTGCTGCTATCACCGGTGAAACAGGGCCCTGGTTACCTGACACTCTGGATCCCGAAATTGTCACTAGCTTATCTGCCAAATTTGTTGTTAAGAATGCTCAAGGTGCTGACAGCGCTAGCGCAAGTGTCGCCACTTTTCGTGATGCCAAAAGGTATAATATGAAGTGACTTAAACTCAATTAAAGACCAAGAATGGTCATGCCTGTGGGCAAGCAATATTTACCAGTATAACGCCTTTGGGGGCGACTAACGGAGCGAGCGAGAGGGTGGGCCTTGCACGTGCGAAATTTCGAGGGGTACCTCCAGCTGACTTGTGCACGGCACCCTACTAACCGGTCTCCAGCGATGTGCCAAATTTGAGCACAATCGGCCCAGCCGTTCTCGAGATCTGGAAGCGGCACCCTGCACGTGCGCACGTGCACAATGGGTCCCAACTGACTTGTGCACGGCACCCTACTAACTGGTCCCTAACCGTGTACCAAATTTGAGCGCCATCGGTCCAGCCGTTCTCGAGATCTGGAAACGACCCCGGCACGTGCGCACGTGCAACAGCACCCCAACTCTGGCACATGGATATCCATTGCTTAGTGGGTGCCTACCTACATGCCAACTTTGAGCGCAATCGGCCAAGTAGTCACCGATATATTGCAACTATTACAAAGCTGACACCAGCTCTTCGTTTTGCACGTCAACGTGGCACGTGCATAGGGGTCACTCACATGTATCGGGAATAGTCCAAAACTTGGTAGAAGGAATGAAGCTACCCTACAAAAATTACCGCATGTAAATCGGTCAAGTGGTTGCTGAGATGAGCGTCGCAAAATCGTGACCACGGCCGGCCGGCCGGCCGCTCATACTCAGAAATTTCCATTATTCTACGTAAGACTCCGCTCGTTTCGCTCGCTCCGGAATAAGTTTCAACCCTAAGCATGTTTTATCATATGACTTCATCAGTAATTGGTTGTCAGCCCGTTGGTGATGTGTCAATAAACTAAACTAAACTAAATATGCTTGCATGCATTTGAAGGTTGTTGTGATGTTTGCAGAGAATGACACATGCCATTTTCCCATCATAGAACGCACATGGGGGGGGGGGGGGGTGCTACCACTCCCGCGCCATTTCGTTCCTGTTGGAGATAGAGCTTCGCGGTAAAGACCAAAAAGATTCTATGGGAAGAGACGAATCCAATGATACCCAGTTTTACCTTCTCAGGTCAGTCATTGACCTTCCAGGTCAGGTCAACCTAAACACTGTTGCTGTCTTGGGTCACCGTCGGATATCAAGTGCGCTGCTCATCATATACCAATGACGATGCCGTTTTGTGGTGCCAAGCCAGCTAGAACCTCTTTGTCACACTATCCGACCACGTTTTTGCTGCTGAGGTAATTTCAGGTCAAGTTAGGTCAAGGTCAATGATATGTGTTTGTTTGTCAGTGTGTGTCTGTCTGTGTGTATACTGATGTTTGCACCGATTGTTTATGTGTCCATATTACATGAGATTATGAAATGAGAAGCCTTTACCGAAAATACAGCCAAAGAAACTTCACGAAAAGTAAATTCAGCTTGCCTAAAATGCAATGTTTTTAGAAGACCTAGGTTGACCTTGACCCTGACCTTGACATCTGTACATCGTCGAACAACATGTTCCATGATAGGTGGGAGGTAAGACTGGCAAAAAAGGCCGAAATATCAAGGTGTCAAAAGCTCACAAGGCCGATAGCCAACGAAAGATATTGGGTATTTGTCATTTTAAAGAACAAGGTCATATCTCCAAAACCAAAAACCACAGAAACTTGAAATTTTCATTGGATATCAAGAAAGGATAGATGATACGAAAAATCAAGCTTCTATCTCTAAAAATGTTAGTGCAGAGCAGAAAAACTACTTGGGGGGGGGGGTGCCAATCCCCCCTCCCTCCATGTGCGGGCGAGGGATATGGAAGTTGGAAGATATGGAAGGGACACCCTTTAGTTGAAAGCAGGGGCCGTATTCACGTCGATCATTTTCGTAAGAATTTTCTTACGCATGACCTAATTCTTCAGATTTTTTTTTTAATCACGTGAACTCCGTCGATAAAAACTTACGAAGTGTCGACGTGAATACCAAATTATACTTGGGAAAGAAAATCGACTTACGAAGTCGACGTGAATACGGCCCCAGAGCACTTTCGTGCATGGGGCATATTTCATGGGATCACAAGTAGTTGCTCCTGGTCAAGGTAGATTGTAAAAATATTCCTAGTGTTGAGGCCCCCACTTCACTGTGGAAGGCAACACTTCCCCAGCATAAAATCGCAAAGGTATAATCTTTGTGCATTTTTAAACCTTTTCATTGCATCCATTTTTGTAATCCTGACTCTAAAAAAATGGGGTTAAGTTTTATAATTTTATGTTCGAGAAGCTCACTATTTATGGAACTGCTGCAAATTTGCATGTTCAAGTACCATTCCCCAACAATAGATTTTGAAATATGTCTATTACAAAAATAGTGGCGTGGGGTAGGTTCGTGTACGCACTGTAGGGACACATTCGTGCAACCTTTTTTCATCATTGCGGTCTATGACTGACTGTGTAGTAGGTTTCATTTATGATGCTCGCCTAGAGCTCAGTCTCGGCTCCCGGTGCGGCCGGCCACGGTGCATGCGATGTCATGAAATGGGAGTCACGTCGCCTGGGCGAGGTCAGGGAGGCGGGCCGATGGCCGGCAGCTGGTAGCCCATTCTTGGTGCTTACCCCAAATGCTTATTGGTTATCCCACCCCCTGCCATTTTTTTTAACTTTGTGGGGTGTGCTGAAGTGCCCCACCCCTTGCACAAAGTGCCCCATGCACTGGGTAGTTTCGTGCAAACCAATAGAGTTATTAGAAGTCTCTTTTAATAGAAAAAAATGTTAGCAGATGACTCTTCTAGGTAAAAAATATTTGCAAGAGTTGTTTTCCATACCACAATCAACAATTTTATCATTGCTCCAACCAAAGAACATATATTTGGAATATTAATTATCCATTATTTTGCACAAAAGTGCCCCACCCTACCTGTTTATAATGCGTCACAGTAAATAATGTTCCAATTTTCAGGAAAAGCTGGTGCTCATCGGAAGAACATGGTCAGGCCTAGTGACCATCATGTTGCAGCTCCTGCAGCAACATTAGAACTGGAGTTGCAAGGGGCATTCGATCAAGGTATGTTCATGTTATATGATAAATGTGAGTGTCCGAACTGTTTCTTTATTAGCATATCTTAGTTATCTCACAATTTCACCTGCTTGTGGTAGCATCCATTACCACCAAAGGTTTTGTCTTCTAGGGGTCTATTCCACTGGATCCTCCCCAAAAATGATTAGAGGAGGCTGGATTTCGCCACGATTTTTGCGACCTAGGGTAGTGTGGGGTAATTTGAACATATTTTTACGTCTTCTCCGTTGTACCAAATTCCAGCTCAACCCTGGATGAAGAAAAACTGTTTCAGTAGCGCATGTGTCACTTGCTTTCACCATGCAAGCCTCATTTTTGGACGAGCCGAGCATACCTTGAATAGCATAGCATCACTTCTCCATCAAGTCACGGTGTGTTCAAATTGCCCCACCGTGGGGTAATTTGAACACACTGCCTTTATCTGCCATAAAAACGATAGTCTCGCCAGCACCGATGTTGTTTGACCCATAAACGAATAGGCAGAGCAATTCTAAACATAGCTTCATTTGAAAAAGCAACACAACAACAAAAATAACAGTTGCAGAGTATCAATATCTGCACGCTGCACACTGGTCAGTTGACAGAATTCGCCTCTCTTCAATGAACAGAACGTCTATCATCTCCGTTCGATAAAAACCCTGCCAAACCTTACTTCATCTGTTATAGTGGTGCCAATCGGAACCTGGACATTCGGAGTTTCGATTCTTTATATTGTCCAATTCGGAATTGATTGCACAAAGGTATAGTAGTCTGGACAACATTGGACGATAGCCTGCCACACTTACGCGTTTTCATCAAGTAATCGTGCGTAGCATTGATTGGCGAATGGAAAGCTTGTTAAGCTCTCAATATAATGAACACCTTTCGGCTGGTAAAATTACATGATAAGCAATATAAATGACGGTTTTGAGTGTTGATAGCTGCATAATTTTCGGACATATTTGGACAAATAATTGTTTTTAACATTTTTTTGGACGGAAAATCAACGAAAATGCCGGACATTAGACGGATATTAGACGTAAATTTTCTAAAACTGGCATCACTTATTTGCTACTGCTTTGGGTCGAAAATATTGGCAAAAAAAGAACTGGGAGCGTTGTTTTTTCGGAGCTATCCCTGTCTTCATTGAAATTCTCACACTATGCTCAAATTACCCCACGCTAAAAGTTATTTTGCCATTTTTAAAAACAGGATTCAAAAGCAAATTTCTTGGATTGAAGGCACTGATTAGGTCATTGTACAACAAAAGCCGTTGCGTATTAGGCGCTAGCAATGCAAGATTTTGCGCTGCAATGAAGTTGCAATGAAATGTTGTTAGGCGTTTTTCCTTGCGAAATTGATTTTTACACTGTGCGTCAACATCTTCATTCCCTGAAACTTTAAACCCCGTTCATATGATAGCCCTTTTGGTTACGATAATTTCTCTCATTGGTCTTATTGTCATGCCACTTATGGATTTTCCGTAATTTTGTGTTATTCACACTAAGTTCAAATTGCCCCACATGTTCAAATTACCCCACCCTACCCTATAGAACATTTTTAGAGGAGATATCAGCTGCCTGCGACTGACAATAGCAGACGATTCTGGTGCACACAACAACGGTTAACCGGTAACCCGCACCCCGTAGGGCTATCGGCCGACCCTACCACCCGGACCCGTGGGGGGCGGGCGATAGCCCCCCCCCCCCCCTAAGATCTCGGAAAGTTACCAGCCGATTTTCAACATTCAAACGGCGTATGATATCCCCACCAGGGAATTACCTTGTGACCCAATTTCATTGACCTTGGTCCAACCAATGACGTGACAGGTGAGGTCAGGTCAAAGGTAGAATTTTTACCGTCAACAGATATTCCTAGAAAGGTGTTGTAAAATCGAAAAATGCATATGCGATTGAAACTCATCGATGGGTCATTGTTTGACAAACGCATATTCTGCTTTTTGAGGTCACTGATAGGTACCAGGTCAGGTCACTGAGGGTCACAGTATGAAAGTGTCATGGTACATGTTTTATGGTTGATTTTACATGACAAATGCGATGTTGTGGTTCAGGCAACCTTTGGGACCAGTTGCGGCTACGTTCTTGTAAAGGTCAGGTCAAATGAGGTCAAATTGTATAGTTGATATTGCTTACATAAAATGGGTATCGGTAGTCGGTACCATACAGCGCGTCACGGGGAGTCTTATGGTGGTCTTTGTTTTGCACTAAGAAGTCTAGAATTGCCAAACATATATATTTTTTTTAATTGAGTTGTAATTTCTAAATTGAGTTTGATCGCGAACAAGTGAGGTGACGTCATCAGCCAAATTTGGTGAACAAACAGCGAACAGTTCACGAACGTTCATGAATCGTTCGCTATCACGGTGAAGAGGGGGTGGATATGGTCCCTTTCTAATAATTTTAGGATGTTGACCTCAGGTCAAGATCAGAGGGCTGTTCGGCTGCGCAGCCAAAATGAAATATGCTGCAGCACGCATGCGCAGTGAGGGCTACGGTTCCCGTTAGTCCCGCCCACACTACAGCGTCACCGCCTGTGTGACGTCAACTACTGAAGTATACTTCGTTTTCCTGCAGCCGGAAATTCGATGCTGCAGGAGGCGAAAGTGGCGCGGATTAAAGTTAACCGTCCAATATTTCTTATTGTAAGCGGTTTGTATGCTGTTTTTTGGGTATCATTATCACTCTTTTCGGTGGCTTATTGGTATTCACCGCATTTGAACGCAATTTAAACGTTATTTGAGCGACAATCACCAGTCCACCCGCACAACGGTTCGCCGCGTTTGAAATAGGCTGCAGCGACGCTCGGCCGCGGCGTGTCGGCGGAGATTGGGCGGAGCCAGGCGGTTGACGTCACCCAAGTATGACGCACGCAGCACAGATCTATGCTGCAGGGACCCGAACAGCCCTCAGGTCAAAGCCACTTGGGCCAGAAAGCTGCTGGGAAGATATCGTTCTGCATATCATTCGATGTGGCAGTTCTTTCTGAGTCAATTAATGGTTCAACTGACTCGCTAGCCCAGTTTGATCAGAAGTTATGAGTGAAAAGCTAGAATTACACCAAACCTTGACACCAAACAAGTTAAAATTTTATGTCTTGTTTGATGTCATGCAATGTCTAGAATGCAAATTTAAGCTTTAGCATTGAATGAATCATAATAAACCTTGATATTATGGGCTTGAGATACGATTTGCGCGTTTTTTACTTGGCGAAAAAAGACGACTATAACCGTGTGAGTTACTGTATGGGAATACCAGCGCAAAAGCTATAAAAATGCGGCCCTGTCTATGAACGTCCACGAACAGTTCGTGAACAGGGCACTGCTCGTAAACACGTGACCTTTGCAGTGACCCTAACACCTTAAAGGAAATAGTTCACTTTTTAACATGGGTTTTGAACTGGAATAGCAGTTCCGTAGCTTGGGCTGAGACGAGCATAAATCAGGAGCTTTTACAGCCCAACGATCACCCTAGGCAAAGATATTCTATTTCTCGTCCCGAAAAAGGTGTCTTGCGGTGAGGATGTGTGCCTTGCATATATTTCCATCCAGTACGAAAAGAGCATGGGTCCCGAAAATTCTTCAGAAACTAGAGAGATTATCTACGAGAACTCTAGAGAAATTCTCGTACTGATCAATTAGGACATTCAGGGGAACATTATCAGATCGAGCAGATCGCCCAAATGCCGGTGGCTGCGATAATTTCTCTGTTTCTGAAGAATTTTCGGGACCCATGCTCTTTTCATACTGGATCGCGTGTGCCTTACAGAAACTGAAAAGTTCTTCCTATATCAAAATATAGAAAAAAAATATTTTGTTATAAAAAGGTTTTATTTTCTTTGCTGATTATTTTTAACATAAAAAATCATAAATCGTTGCAAAAAAAATAATTTCGTGAAAGTGAACTATTTCCTTTAACATTAGTTTTGAGTTGAGATAGCCAAATTGGGGTCCCTGGCCTGCAATTACTGGTTTGGGTGCTCACAACATCGAAAAATGCTACAAATTGAAAATATTTGATCTCAAAGTTGCAGCACATGGATTCAGAGGGGCTAATGTATTTGAATGCCCCCTCTGGATGTGTGACATCAGTGCAGATGTAACGATTTTTAAATGTTTAACTACAACGTTTGGTAGCACGTGGTGATATATATGCTGCATTGCGCAACATCTGCCGCAATTTAAGGATGCCTAATTATTGCTTCCAAATGACGTCGTAGGAATAGCGGAGGTCCCAAAAAGTAAACAAAAGTAAAAGTCTGATATCTTGAAAACCAGTGAATATTTTTTCTGTGAAATTTGGTAGATATATTTTTTATCTTTCTCAACCAAGCGACATCACTTTTATGCCAATTCATTAACTTTTTCGAAGGTGGGAGCCGGGAGTTTCCCTTTAATGCCAGAATTCGTGAGCAATCAAATAAACAAACAAGCATTGTTGACGGAACTGTTCATGAACAAATATACGAACACCAAACTTTGAATAAATGTTGTTTTAATTTGCAGAATTGCTCATGTAAACTGGTCTTTTTGAAAACATTATTTTCTATAACTGTAATGAAAAACCTAAGTCACGTGGCTGATAAATTATATATATATAATAAAGCGCCTTAAAACTGCGCTTTATTTAATCACATTATTTTCAATGAAGCTGATGTTTTTGTTTGGGCTTGTTGGCTCATGCATGCATTGCAATTGTCAATGCATGTGCTATATCTTCAGCTGGTTGTCCATGTGCTTTTCAGAACAACATCAGCCATCTTCCGGTGATCAACATAATCCAGAAGGGCAGTCATGGAGTGCCAGACAGGCTGTGGAAACTGACAATTGGGACAACATAAGAAGTGCAGTCTTCCAGGATGTCGTAGCTGCCCGCACAGTGCCAGCAACAGGTGAGGATGGGTTTAGCAGATTACGCATCCATCTTACAATCTTACATGCATTTTACATGTATTTGGAGTGGACATTCAATTATTTTAATCGGGGCGCTTTTCACCCGCTGCTGCCAAAACAGCTTCCCCAACAGCCCACTAGATGGCTTACTGTGTTGAGGCGCGAGGGCGAGGGCTTTGCTGTTTGGTTGGTGCTGTTGACCAATGAGAGACCGAGAAACACACGCAAGCCGTGACGTAGCTGCTGACGTCTGTTCAGCCCTTACTATGGTCAAGTGCTGAAGCGAGATAGGTTTTCAGTACAGCATCATGATGTCTCCTTTACATAGCACGTGGGCTGCTGTGATGACGTCATGTAACCGTGACAGCAATCAGGCGCCGACGTCATAGTCTGCTGATAAAAAAAAACAGCGATTGAACAGGGCCCAGGTATGGCCATCTGTCAACCGCAGACCGTATCTGTTAGAGGCTCGCAACGAGGGCTGTAATCGAATCACCTTCTTCAGCCTTCAACAGTCACTACGTTTCCATGACACGCTTAAATCGATTTAACGAAATTTCACGTGCGTTTTTCTCGGAAACTATTCATCTTCATCTTGTGCAAAAAAAAATGAGTGTATTTATTTGTATTTGTACATATCGCGGCTTTTCAGACCGCGATTGATTGATCGATTGATGATTTATCGATTGACGATCGATTGACGAATGATTGATTGATTGATTGATTTATGGTTTTAGCTACCGCTTAATCCTGTATTTACAGTTTTAAATGTCTTAATGATATGGTCGAGGAAATCCATTTTGCAAAATTGGTTTAACTTGTGCCCTGGAAACGTAGGCAATAGGTCTATAAGAGATTTTAAACAGATAGCAAATTTCGAGAACACATTTTTTCTTAAAGGTACCCTCCCACCTACAAAAAAGTTTATGAATTGACATGAAAGTGATGTCACTCGGTTCAGAAAGAGCGAAAACGAATATCTACCAAATTTCACCGAAAAATATTCACCGGTTTTCAAGATATTAGACTTTTACTTTTGTTTACTTTTTGGGATCTCCGCTGTTCCTAGCGACTTTATTTGGAAGCAATAGTTTGGCAGCTGAAAGTGCGGCACTTGCTGCGCGCAAAGCAGCATATACCACCGCGTGCTACAAAACGTTTTAGTCAAACATTTAAAAATCGTTAGGTATCTGCGCTGACGTCACACATTCAGAGGAGTATTCCTATGCATTAGCCCCTCTGAATCAAAATACTGCAATTTTGAAATTCAATATTTCCGATTTAAGGCATTTCTCGATGTTGTGAGTGCCGAAACCGGTAATTGTGAGCCAGGGACCCCATTTTGGCTATCTCAACTCAAATCTAATGTTAAGGTGGGA
This sequence comes from Amphibalanus amphitrite, assembly GCF_019059575.1. Lineage (NCBI taxonomy): Eukaryota > Metazoa > Arthropoda > Thecostraca > Balanomorpha > Balanidae > Amphibalanus > Amphibalanus amphitrite. Next base: position 55,594 of record NW_024882008.1, on the reverse strand, counting down.
GGGTCCCTTTAACGGATTATCATCAATATATATATTTTATCAGAGATTCAAGCACTGAAACATTGGATTTTAGTTTCGACTGGTGTCATACCTTAGATAAAAATAGCTGACCATAATGCATTGTTGTTTCAGGGTCGGTATGCTCAAGCTGTGGCTACCACGCCAGTGTTGTTTGCGACAACTGTCCAGTGGCTGCGTTGTGCCTGAAGTGTGATGTGCAGCGTCACACGTCTCAGCCGTTTCATCGTCGACGGCACTGGGTTCGTGGGTTCCTGGAACCCTTGTCGCCTGGTGTCTCTGTCTCGGCTACAGGAGAATTCATTGAATTTGGTAAGTTTCCATTTTTTATGGTAGCCGCCCATTCCCCCATGCTCAAGATGTAACGACGTTATCTAGGCATCTTTTTGCCGGATTCACTCAATATTACTTTACTAATAGATCCACTGCCAGTCGTTCTTCCCTGGCGGTAGGAATAGGATGGTAAATATGCCCGTACGTATTGCATACTTACGTACGTATTGCATGTCCAGTTCAGGACGGGTCGCTGCCACTCGGCAGTAAAGCCTGAAACAGACTCTTTCCGCAGTCAGAAAATCGCATGCGAAAACCTAATCAAATACATGGAAGCACGCTCGCATCAATCGCACGCACCTCACGCATCTGATTGATACGGGAAAAATTACAATGTATTTGAATAGGTTCTCGCATGCGATTTCCTGAATGCGGGAAGAGTCTGTTTCAGCCTTAAGATAATTGTGTAAACTGTGTAAAAAGTACTTGCCATTTAGCTTCGGCAGTGACCTGTCCCGTGCTGAAGACATGGGTCAACCAATATCCTAGAATCGTAAAATTTAGTAATAAAATGGCACTCATGAAATATTTTCCCACTCATTTCTCCAGTTTTTTATTTTATTTTTCACTCCTTGGATATCGTGCTCTAGTTATCGTCTAAAAGATGTGGTTTAAAAACGTTTAGGATGCAGGTCACTCAGCGGGCCGCAGCTTCCGAAACACGCGCTGCGCTGTCGGAATAAAAATGTAAATGAGCTCAGAAACTAAATTTCAAAACCAGCGGGCAGTAAGCGCGCACGATGGGGTGGCATCACCGGATACTGGCGCCTGCTGCCCTGCAGTCTTTGAAAATGTTGCAAGGCGAATGCTTAGTCTGATTTTTTACCCTATTTGAATGTTTTTGTAAAATACGCGTCACTGTTATTGATTTTTTTTTTTTGCTTTTATATTTTTTAATCACGTTTATGCGTTGTGTTTATTAGTATGTCAACTTAAATGTAGTATCGTTTGTTTCAGCTCCCGTCTTGCCGCTGTACAGATCCAAGAAGGTTTGCCGAACTTGCAAAGCTGATTGCGAAATGCAGGCTTCCTCCGCGATGGTGATTGTCATCACCTTGCAAGGTATGTGATGTGTCTTCTTTTAATAAATTTAGTTGGGACGTTTTGCTTGGCGGGATACACGAGGACATAGCCCCGCTATACAGAGCTTCTTGCGCTGGGACGTAAGCTCTTACCACACGGAATTCATCGCTCTACCGACAGCTACCTGGACTGACTACATGCGACTACATGCGGCTATAGATGAAGCAGTTGTGTTATTTTATTGCGGATTGTCTTTTGATGAATGCACTATGAAATAACGTCAACACTCAACCATCACATGCTTGTTATTTTATTGAGACATTGCATTTCCTTATAGAAAGTCCAGGCCTTGAACCCAGCGATGCCTTTAAAGCTTCGGTTACAACGAATGCCCGGGTCATATCCAATGATCCCCTATATCTACCCTGACCAGTATAGCGCCTTTTGGGGCGACTAACGGAGCGAGCGAGGGGGTGAGTCTTGCACGTGCGAAATTTCGAGGGGGTACCTCCAACTGACTTGTGCACGGCACCCTACTGACTGGTCTCTAGCGATGTGCCAAATTTGGGCACAATCGGCCCAGCCGTTCTCGAGATCTGGAAGCGGCACCCTGCACGTGCGCACGTGCAAAATGGGTCCCAACTGACTTGTGCACGGCACCCTAGTAACCGGTCCCTAACTGTGTACCAAATTTGAGCGCAATCGGTCGAGCCGTTCTCGAGATCTGGAAACGACCCCTGCACGTGCGCACGTGCAGCGGCACCCCAACTCTGGCACATGGATATGCAGTGCCTAGTGGGTGCCTACCTACATGCCAACTTTCAGCGCAATCGGCCAAGTAGTTACCGAGATATTGCAACAATTACAAAAGTGACACCTCTTCGTTTTGCACGTGGCACGTGCATAAGGGGTCACCCACATGCATCGGGAATAGTCCAATACTTGGTAGAAGGAATGAAGCTACCCTACAAAAATTACCGCATGTAAATCGGTCAAGTGGTTGCTGAGATATAAGCCTCGCAAAAGCGTCCGCACGGCCGGCCGGCCGCTCATACTCAGAAATTTCCGTTATTCTACGTAAGACTCCGCTCGCTTCGCTCGCTCCGTAATAACCTGGGGACCAGTTTTTATCAGAGGGCAGAATGCGGCGTTCGAATTTCTATGCAATATGCATGTAAAGCATGTTAACCCTCGCCCGTATAGGGGGCGGGGGGTCGAACGGAACCCTTCCCCTCGGTTTTTCGCGAATAAATCGCGTAAAAAGCGGCTGATCGCGACGAAACTTTCATTACCCTCGAGTCAATCAATTTTACACCTACTCTAAAAAAAATTCATAACCCTGACCCAAATGACCTTTGACCCGTGACCTATTTCTTGGGGTCATGTTCGGCCGGAATCGCGATTCGGCGCATGTCGGCTCGCGTTAGCCGCGCGTTTGTAGTCTTCGTGGTTTAAAGCGTTCAAACATGGGATATGATGTTGGTTCCAAGCATTAGGGTGGGTGTCAAGGTCGACTGAATGTCAGGTCAGGTCATTGACCTTTGATGACCTTGGTTCAATTTTTCAAGCTTTACATGTTTCTAGGCTAGTTTTTTTTAGCTGAATTCGAATTTGGCAATCATTTGAACATTAACGAAGTAGTTTTGGTGCCTTCGTAACATATCATGCTGAAACATTTTCAAAATCTGACGTGGGAAATTTGTGCAAAATTTTGATAGGTTCGATGGGGAGCGCGTGGCGCGTGCCCAAAGAGCAATCGACCGAAATGGATTCATAACCAAATCCACTCAGGACCAATCCAACACCACGGATCGAAAATCACCCCTTATTCGCGTTGCGGAGCAAGCGGGTCACCCTAGTACCTCCGTAAGGTCGGACAGTTTGTTTCAAGTCCTCGGTCAGCCGGAGTTCTATAGCCTTGGGTCAGCCTGACAATTCTTTGCCTTCGCCCTACGGGCTCGTGCAAAAACTTGTCAGGCTGACCTCGGACTTAAAAAAATAAGCTGTATACCGGCCCCGGGAAGTATTATATATTACCATATGGTGGAGTATCTCTTAAGTATTGGCACGAGCGTTCGGAAAATGTTGGTATATGCTTTCGGCCCTGCTTTAGGTATCTGAGAAACGGTTTTGGACCGTGGTCATTTTTCGTATACCAGCAGATTGTTTTGAGGTCATTGACCCGTCTTTCAACATTGCTTACAAAGCTCATTTCTAGCTATGATTCTTTCTTCTTTGCGTTGCCCAGAAGACGGGATAACTTTGGTGGGCCATGTGGCGATATCTATCCGTAGGTACGAAACGCAAATAAACACCAATAATCAAATTTTTATTCAGGTAGGTACACGTCATTTTGGACTAGTCGACAGAGCAGTGTTGACAGCTCCGGGTGTTACCGTGCCGTGCTTCTTACTTCATTTTGATGTTCACGATTCCACGGTTGCTGATGTTGAACACGATATAAGGGGAGCTGGAAACTGATATTTCGAAGTAAGGCTTCAAATTCTTCACGCCTTGTTCACTTTTTTCTTAACGTTTCCCGACTTTTTGTTTTTTAATAACAAAACTCAATACAATCTTAATTGTCATCACCAAAGTCAAATCCTAAGAAACTGGTGAGAAGCGTGGTTTTAAGAACCGCACGTTCCGCACGTTCGCACGTTTACGGTAAGAACCGCACGTTCGCGCTAATGCTAAAGGCATACTCCGGCATATAGTAAAGCCAATTATGCCAATAGCCAAATTGATCCCATTCCTGAACTTTTTGAAGGTGGGAGGGTCCCTTTAATGCCGATTGCCGAAATGGCTCCTCAAACAGTCGAGGCGAATGTTTCAGTTCAAATGCAAAAGGGTATAGTAAAAGTGAAGAGTACAGTGAAGATTATCACAATGTGTGGTCCACCTAATACCGATGGTATTGGATCGATGGATTTTTTGCATTTGGCATTCACAATCTTTCCATTATTTGGCCTCCGGGCCCAGACTAATGTAGTTCTCTCAAATATAATGCAATATGACATACTTTCTCCCATTTTCAGGCCGCTTTGACCTGCATGTCCCGGTCTGGTTGTGTGCGACATGCGGGATAACGACAGAAGTCAGTCACATCGACTTAGTTCGCTGCGGTTTCTACAGAGCGTCTCCGGTCAGGCTGTCAACAGTCATTCATGAAGATGTATTCATCATGTGGCAAAAGCTGAGGTCGCGTTCTCCTGGAACGTCACTAACGGCCTACATTTCGTCGCTCGAGGAGCTCGGGAAGACCTATGGCTGTGTGAGTTGATGAATAGTTTTTGATGATTTTTCCAAGGTCCCTAACTGAATTTAATCTGATTGGAAGGCATAGCGTTATAAGTTAAAATAAAAGGTACGACCATTTTATGATTTATTTTTATAATAGTAGTGTTACTGAGATTTATTTCATTACCAAAGAGATTGCATCGAGTTTCAAAGGCGATATCATTCCACGTACTTTGATATAGCTTAACAAGATCTTATTGTACGCATCCCCTTAAATATAATATATGAGCCGGTATTCCCACTTCGAACTATAAGACCTGTTCACTTTCGTTAGATGTGTGTAAAAAGACGTAAAACTGAGGGACGTAACTGAAAAAAAAACTGGTTGGTGCACATTGGTTTCACAGACGATCAAATTCATTATTAATGATTTCTACTTTTGGTCCTATTTACCAGCCTTGCAGCTCGTATTTTCCGAGATTTCCAACTCCACAGAGATAGACGACTTGTCAAGAATTATGACTGAACTTATTTACCAGTAAAACGCCTTTTGGGCGAAGAACGAGCGAGCGAGATAGTGAGCCCTGCACGCGCGGAAGGGCGAGAGGGTACTTCCAACGGGCTTGTGGAAAGCACCCTTCTAACCGGTCGCTAGCGGTGTGCCAAATTTGAACGCAATCGGCCTAGCCGTTCCTGAGATCTGGAAGCGGCATTCTGCACGTGCGCACGTGCAAATGGGGTCCAAAATGACTTTTGCACGGCACCCTACTAACCGGTCTCCAACCCTGTACCAAATTTGAGCGCAATCGGCCCAGCCGTTCTCGAGATCTGGAAACGCCCCCTGCACGTGCGCACGTGCAGTAGCACCCCAACCTTAACACATGCAGATGAATTATCTGATGGAGACCTAACTGTGTACCGAGTTTCAATTCAATCGGCCCAACCGTTGTGCCGTTATTGAGGTTGCAATTATGGAGGTTCTTAAAAAATGTCCAACTTTACCACGCGCCACGTGCGGTGGTTGGCAAGAACGCATGGTGGCCATCACACCACAGAACTTTTACGTCCAAGTGACATTCAGTAAAGAAGACCGCTTGTCAATCGGATGTCCCGTTCCTAAGATATTAGATTTTGCAGAGCGTCCCCACGGCCGGCCGGCCGCTCATACTCAGGATTTTCCCTTAATTCAGTATGAACTCGCTCGCTCGCTGCGCTCGCTCGCTCGTAATAAGTAGCGCTGCATCTGAAATAACGGTATATTATAGTGTTAAAATCTTATTTTGAAAATATCATTTAAGGCTCCAATACAATGTGCGCTTACCAGATTTCTCAGTTATTTAGCCAGCAACCCTCGTGTTGTGTGCAAAGAAACGTTTACTGCGAGTGTCAAACTTATTTTTTAAAAAGCTAACTGTAGTAGCTCTACACTTTACAGTATTTTTGTCTCGGATTTTATTCAATTTGTGTTATTTACACCGAAAACGATAAAATAAGGATATCTAAAAAAGGAATATTTGTGAAAGCCATACATGCTGCAAAGTACATACCACGTATCCCGTCGTGCTACTTGAAACTGTTCGGGAGTTACAGGGGGCCGAAATAGGCCCCTTCACCCCCCACCCCCCCCCCCCCCCAACACACACATCTCCAACGCCACCGTCACCGCCACCACAAACGAGGCACATTGTCTGGATACACTAGTCAGTGGGAGGAGAGTCGGCTCGCGCTTAGTCATTTGAGTACGTTGTTGAGAACCATTGAGAGCTTTGACTGCGTACGAAAACTAACTTATAACTTTCATTTCAGGATAGACCGGTAGACTTCGAACGCCTGGAGAAGGCGTTTACGGAATGGACCTGCATACAGTTCGAACTTCAAGGCCTTCAAGGTTCGGACTTCATGGCTTGCGAGGCGTGCGGTGCTGAACCTCGTTGTGTTCATCTAGACGGCAATGCCAAGGTCTACCGGTATCGTTCGTCCGGAAGCAGTGAGATGGAATCTGCATATCATGTTGGAACATTCATCGAAGACAGAGATGCCGTCAACGCCCATGTCGACAAGATGAAGAGCGTGACCAAGGTCAGTACACTAGAGTGCGGTTGGGGAGCGTAACATATGCATTAATTATGCCTATATGTATTTGTATATGAGCCTGCGCCCCACTGGGCACGGTTCGTCGGAAGGTCATCTCAGGCTCAAAAGAAACGGTATATATCATTCGAAAGCTGACGGTGAGCTGATTCCAAAAATGTAATTTTTATCAAAATTGATCGATGGCCTTTTTTGAAAATTGCGTTTAAAACTTTATAATTTTTTAGTCGACGGGCTGTCCCGGGCATTCTTGAAAAATAAGCATGTTTTTTCGAGTTCCAGTGAAAGCTGAATGCCAAAAGAACAATATTTAGCGAAGCAATATTTCCAAACATTAACCCGCGCCCGGCTGGGGGTCCTGGATTTCCACGCCCTGCTGGGGGGGGGGGGTGTTTGAACACCCCCCCTTGTAACTCGGCTCCTGGGCCACGTAGCGATACGCGGAAGGCGGCGTTCGAAAGAGCGTCAAAAATAATGACGAAATCACTTCGGTCAATTTTTTGGTCAGGTCAAAGGTCAGGTCACCAGAGGTCATTGAAGGCAAAATTTCGCCGATTTCCAGGTCGAATATCGAAAATTTCCAAGAAGCCAACGCATAACTCGGGAACCAATAGAGCTACAGCGCCGCGGAAAAGCGCATTCGATAGCCCTATTAACGCCCTTTCTGAGTAATTCTCTCAGATTTGACCTAACGACAACGGTTTTGCCTGCAGGGGGCAAAAACTGCAAAAATAGTCGATTTTTTCGGAAACAGTTTTTCGGCAATAACTTTTGACCCAAGCCTTGTACGAGCTTACTTTTACCGGCATCGTGTTCCTCTCGTCAAGACGCATCGAATGAACTATAACTTGACCTTGAAAGGTCAACTTGAAAATTTGACCTCAGGTCAAGGTCATGACCTGACCGGAAAGGGTCATATTGCATATCAGTCGATCCGTATCGTCGAGCTGAACACATCTAAGGCGTTTTCATCGCTCTAGCATGCCTCTATCAAAAGTTATTTGCGAAAAACTGTTAGATACAATTCGTGACCTAAGATGACCTCAGGGCATAAACAAGGGTCATGGACACCATTTTCATGTTCAGTGTGACTAAACCACTTGTAATTCAGTGTTTGGGAGTGTTTATAATGTCTTTCGTCCAAAAGAGGCGCATTTCAATTTTCTCCCATTGACTTATAATGGGGAGGTCGCAAAATTGACCTGACCTTAGGTCACCGATATCAAAATTCCGAGATAAACATTTTATAGATACTGTTACTCTTATCAATCGCTGAAAGTTTCAAAGCGATCGGTCACTCGGTGTAGCTATGACAGACATTGAAACTTTTTATGAGGTGAGGTCACTTCAAGTGACCTGGTGACCTGACCTTGAATGACCTTGGTCTGAAATTTTCACAACATGTGTAGAATTGATGTATGATAAGGTATACCAAAAACGGCGGCGCTCCGCGCCGCCGTTTTTTAGATATTCGCGAAAAACCACAAGGGGGGTGTTCAAACACCCCCCCCCAGCAGGGCGCGGGTTAATATGCGTCTCCCACAGCCGACAATAAGGCGCAATCACACAGCTCAGTGTCACAATGGACCAAATTCAGCCACACAGAAGCGTGAAATGACCCTTATCGACTCGCAGACCCGGCGCTCTCGGCCCGCCTGACCGGCCACGGGAAGAACGTTCGGCTCTCGTTCTACTAAACAAATGTCATATTTGTCAGTTTTAACTGTCCACATCGCTATTAACCCTCTAGTGCCCCCGGTATCATATCTGTAAGTCAATTTGCAGAAAATTCGCCTGCTAATCATAGAGGTGAAAATTGTTGAAAACCCTGCAGTATCAGAAGTGGTACGTCTTGGCAACCACCTGGTGGCAAAATTTTTAAGTAATGATATCTCAGTTTCCCACCAGGTGATTTTGAAGAGGGTCAGTTTGTCCTTTGCTGAAAGTCAATTTGAGATGCAAGTGTAAATTTAAGCATTTAGAAAACAAAAAATTAGTTATTTGGAAAGAAACTTGGTATACTGTGAGACAAATGTTCAACATATATCAAAGTATGTTGCAAAACATCGCATCTATTTCAGGGTCAAAGATATGGACCCCTATTTTTGGGGATACTAGATATGATACAGTGGGCATAGCACTCCAATATTTTCTATGAATTTTTCGCCGCTGCAACATACGGTGTGCCAATACCATAGTTTTCTCCGGTGATAAGCATTGCAATGGCCTGTGAGTCATTGCAAATGACGATGGTACAAGATGCATAAATTTGTGAAGTTCGCACCTCTTGCGCCAGATGCTCCAGACTATTCCGCTCCAGACTTAAAATACCTATCATAACGATATTGGTACGCTTAGGCCGCCTCTCATCCTTGTCAATCTTCTAACATCTAGCTCTCTATGAGTGGCCTTATGCCTCATACATCTCGACTTTTCTAACGCTCGTAGGAATATGGTTTTGCAACTGTTTGACGATGACAATAGTGAACCTTTTGATCTGCAGGACACTAGCAGACCATATCTTCTAAAACCACGTTAGGAATGACATGCTATCGATGACAAGCTTGTTGATTTCAAGGAACGATCATCCGTGCGAGCATTTATACTCGTGAAACCAAAAATTGAGACTTGATGTTAGGGACAGGAGGATTCAGCGGTCTCTTGCACAATTTCGATATTCCAACAGGGGTTGTGGACGGGCTTATTTATGTCTTGTGGGTCTATGTGTTAGCTGGGCATGGATGAAGACTTGCATTAGCAGCCAGCCAGCATTTTTCATTCATATTGGAGAACGATTCACAATTTGTTTGCGATTCAGATCTCCTCCGTTCATCCCAGTAGTAAGAGATTGAATGTGGAGTGGAAAACTATATCGTCATCTTCAGAGGAAGCTCGCTAAACGGGCTCGCCATGAAGACAGACTCAGGGCCGAAGGGCGTGGTTCCTTTGATTTCCTATCTAAGAAGTAGGCAACCATGCACTGCTGCCAGGTTCCAGCAGGTGCCTGACACCTGGCAAGCATTTTCACTGCCAGGTATGTCATTTGTTGTCATATATTGACATATGCCGCCAACTATGGTAGCTGAGTGTCACTAAACAAAAAGGATTATACTAAAACATGGATACTACTTTTGTACTGACCATAAGAATAAAAGTTACGGCATTGCGTAATGCGTATGCTCACCTCCATATGAGGTCAATGAACATTGTGCAAGTTCCTGCCGATCGGTACACAGTTACCTATACCTTTGTTGTCTGACACGTACAACGGTTACTGCACTGGTCAGTGCGCGGCTGTTGTACTGACGCTGATGACATCAGGACCGCACGACCAGTCAAAGTAGTAACTGACGATTCACAGGCTGAGGGTTTCAGTCACCAGGGATTGTCCGGCTATCGTGAAGATAAACCAACATCGTCTTTGGCATTGATCCCGGTCCGTCGGCAGGCTGTCCAGCATTTTGCATCAGAACTGCTTCACTTCAACCACTTACCGCGAGCCAACTGTAATGTCTTCATTTCTATATCAAGTATGCATAACGCATCTACGTTTGAGAAGCATGGCCCACATGTCTGAATTATGAAAAAATTGCACAAGTGCAACGCGCTGTATCGTGGAAATTGAAGGAATAGAAGGCACTCGTAAATAGATGCCTATGATTAGCGTTGTTCCCTAAGCAGTAAGCACCGACTGAAAGGACATTTTGATACAAGAAGAATGCCAATGAAATATTAAGAAAATGTTCTGATAAAAGGTGCACAGTAAAGGATGTCCTGTTGGCATTTTACACATTGTAACTGCCACTTTTATCACTGAAATTTTTGATAATATATATTTTCTCATCTATGTCTTCACTTCCTTCTGTGTGGTCTGATACCACTAAAAATTAGCAAGTGGAATGCCCAATGTATCATATCTGATACAAAATTTATTTCCGAAATTTGAACTGCGAAAAAATATTTGACATCAGATTTCGAACAAGGGACCCAAAATGAGTCATATGTCACAAGGTGTTAATTTTTGGAACCGTGGAACTATGTGTGGGCATTAGAGGGTTAACCCGCGCCCGGCTGGGGGTCCTGGATTTCCACGCCCTGCGGGGGGGGGGGGGTGTTTGAACACCCCCCCCCCTTGTAACTCGGCTCCTGGGCCACGTAGCGATACGCGGAAGGCGGCGTTCGAAAGAACGTCAAAAATAATGACGAAATCACTTCGGTCAATTTTTTGGTCAGGTCAAAGGTCAGGTCACCAGAGGTCATTGAAGGCAAAATTTCGCCGATTTCCAGGTCAAATGTCGAAAAGTTCCAAGAAGCCAACGCATAACTCGGGAACCAATAGAGCTACAGCGCCGCGGAAAAGCGCATTCGATAGCCCTATTAACGCCCTTTCTGAGTAATTCTCTCAGATTTGACCTAACGTCAACGGTTTTGCCTGCAGGGGGCAAAAACTGCAAAAATAGCCGATTTTTTCGGAAACAGTTTTTCTGCAATAACTTTTGACCCAAGCCTTGTACGAGCTTACTTTTACCGGCATCGTGTTCCTCTCGTCAAGACGCATCGAATGAACTATAACTTGACCTTGAAAGGTCAGCTTGAAAATTTGACCTCAGGTCAAGGTCATGACCTGACCGGAAAGGGTCATGTTGCATATCAGTCGATCCGCATCGTCGAGCTGAACACATATAAGGCGTTTTCATCGCTCTAGCATGCCTCTATCAAAAGTTATTTGCGAAAAACTGTTAGATACCATTCGTGACCTAAGATGACCTCAGGGCATAAACAGGGGGTCACGGACACCATTTTCATGTTCAGTGTGTCTAAACCACTTGTAATTCGGTATTTGGGAGTGTTTATAATGCCTTTCGTCCAAAAGAGACGCATTTCAATTTTCTCCCATTGACTTATAATGGGGAGGTCGCAAAATTGACCTGACCTTAGGTCATCGATATCAAAATTCTGAGATATACATTTTGTACATGCTATTGCTGTTAGCAATCGCTGAAAGTTTCAAAGCGATCGGTCACTCGGTGTAGCTATGACAGACATTGAAACTTTTTATGAGGTGAGGTCACTTCAAGTGACCTGGTGACCTGACCTTGAATGACCTTGGTCTGAAATTTTCACAACATGTGTAGAATTGATGTATGATAAGGTGTACCAAAAACGGCGGCGCTCCGCGCCGCCGTTTTTGAAATATTCGCGAAAAACCACAAGGGGGGGTGTTCAAACACCCCCCCAGCAGGGCGCGGGTTAAAGTTATTCAGGATACCTGTGAAGAAAATTCATTGTTCTGCTTGATTTACAGCATGCTTTAATTTACATTTTTCTTATACATGTTTTGTTCCATCCAGCTGCGCTCAGTCCCGCGCAGGGGAAGTGAGCGGGGTTTCACTGTCAGAGGCTGTATAACTGGTGACAGCTGCTCGGCCGTGAGACCGGTCAAAGGTTACCCTGCCCCACTGGGCGCTACCCCCACTCCACCTGAGCTGAGGCCGGTGCAACCTCTGACATTTCAGCGCGGCCAATTTTCCTTATATGGGCATGATACCAAGCTCAATGGAGCAAAGTAGACATGAACAAATGCAAATTAATGCATGATGTGAAGATGACAGGACAATGAATTTTCTTCACAGGTATCCTGAATAACTTGAATAGCGATGTGGACAGTTAAACTGACAAATATGACATTTGTTTAGTAGAACGAGAGCCGAACGTTCTTTCTGTGGCCGGTCAGGCGGGCCGGGTCTGCGCGTCGATAAGGGTCATTTCACGCTTCTGTGTGGCTGAATTTGGTCCATTGTGACACTGAGCTGTGTGATTGCGCCTTATTGTCGGCTGTGGGAGACGCATATTAATGTTTAAAATATTGCTTCGCCAAATATTGTTCTTTTGGCATTCAGCTTTCACTGGAACTCAAAAATACCTGTTTATGTTTTCAAGAATGTCCGGGACAGCCCGTTGAATAAAAGATTATAAAGTTTTTACAAAAAACGCAATTTTCAAAAAAGGCCATCGATCGATTTTGATAAAAATTACATTTTTGGATTCAGCTCACCGTCAGCTTTTGAATGGTACATATCGTTTCTTTTGAGCCTGAGATGATCTTCCGACGAACCGTGTGGGAGCGCAATCCTCTCCTTCAAACCTAATTTGGTTTATTAGTTTCTAAACGAGAAGGCGCAGCGCCACCATATTTGGTCTACTCTTTGAGAATCAAATTTGCGTACACCGACAATTTTGTCAATGCTTTCGTACGTCGGCGTGAGATGACTTTCACCAAGTGTTTGTGGGAAGCGCTCTGCTGCCTAGAGTAAAAGAGATCAAGCAAATAACTTTCACCCAAAAAAATGTCTTGTTAACCCGCGCCGTGCTAGGTTTGAAAAATACCTCAGTTATGTGCGAATGCGATTGGATGAGCACTCGTGCAGGTGTGCCGTCCAAGCAAATAGCACTATCACTCTTATTCATTTTTACTGGTTCTTTTTTTTCAGACAAGCAACCGGTGCGGGCTCTCCACTTGGACTGCTGGGAGAAATGACGCGGAAGCACTGCCATCCAAGCGGTCCCAAGATGAGACTGGGTTGGTTACAGCCACATGCCGTCACAGTGTCATCCTGGGTGGTGTAAATATGTACAGAGGAGAATCATTTGCATATAGTCACTTTCTCCACCAAGAACGCTTCCCTCATGTCCAGTACTTTGCGAGTGACATTGTATGCAAATACTGGCCTTGGGCGCAGCGTGTTTCGAGAAGATGGCCAGAATACAGCACCGGCGACTCCATGCCCTTCCTCAGCGTGATGCATGCTACTGGACATGCGTATTACTGCCAGGTATGCTCATTTTGTCATGTTTGGTTCCCTCGTCTACCTCATAACCCACATGTCACTTTGGCTTTCATTGTTATTTTCCTTATTATTTTCAGTGTTATTCATTAAATATTTGTCCACACTGGTTTATCATTATTATTTGTATTATTATTAGTATACCTAATGGGTGAGTAGTTGAAATCCGGACGACATTTTGACGCTTCATATTGTCGAATGTAGGAGGGGTATTAATAAAATAATATCATCACCTAAAAGCCCGTTAAAAATGCTACCAATTGGCACCAAAAATATAACAGGGATGTTAGTTAATTGACGCTCATTGGCCAATTTAGAAGCTTTGTAAACAGCTGAAGTTCGCGAAATAGCCGCAGATTTTGTCACTTAAATTCCATACCGACCAAAAACATTCGAACAGGATCATTGTACGTCCGATTTGGTGGCAAGAAGCACCTTTTGTGACGTCTTTGAACATTTTTATCAGTGGTCCTGATGGTGATTTGGCAGAATATGCCAATTTAAGCCGATGGAATAGTTCCAGAAAACGGGTTATGGTATTGCTCGTCATAAGCCCGAGTGACATCAAATTCATAATCCATTTTTAAGCGTTGCATGGCAATAGTGGACGGATTTCTGCAGGGAAAATAGCGTAAAGTGAGGAGACATTTACCATTACTTGAAGATAAGTGTCCCAACAAAGTGGACTCCAAAATATTCAACTTCAAAGTTGCAGCACTTTGAATTTAGAGGGGCTAATGTATTTGAAGGCTCTGAGTGTGGGAGGTGGGAGGGTCCCAAACTTCGGGCTCTAAATTATGCCATAGACCTGGTCCCTGGAATAGCGCAATCAAGGGATAGAGCACAGGGTCAACGCAACAAGCTCCGCTTAGCGGGGCTTTGTCCTTGGGAATCCCTCCAAGGAAAAGGTTCGGGCTAAATTTACAATAAAGAAAAATCACAGTACCCGAATACGGTCATAGCCGCGACCATTTTCAAACTACCTGTGTTTTGAAAATGTGTTGTGTTCCGGTATTTGTGTTGCAGATCACGTTCGGCGGCTTCTGGCGGGATGGTTCTGGGTGGTCTATTATGGAAACCACCGAGATTGCCAACGCCTTCCTCAGCCGGGCCGCAAATACGACCAAATACATGACGGCTGCACAACGCAACGACGCGCTTACTGGTATGGTCCTCAAGTACAATGAGGAAAAGCACGAGCGCATGCCCAGACTTCTGGTCAGTAGGCTGCAAGATGCCGAGAAAAGGATCCCTGAGCTTCAGTGCACGCTAACCTCGCTGCTCGATGAGCATGGTGTCTCCCAGGACCGGATAGCTGCTCTGGTGGAAGACCTGAGAAATCTGGCTCGGGCGCTAAGCAGCCGCGACGTGCAGTCCGACGGCCGGAACCTGGAAAACGCCATCGAGATGACCAGCGACAGCCTGCGGGTCCGTCTCGCGGCGGTCACCAACGTGGCCAGCTCGGCCAAGCAGAGAAGGCGCTGCCGAAGACTCGCGACAACAGACAAGGCCAGGCTCGCGAAGCTGCTGAAGCGCTACGAGCGCGAAACTGGCGAAAATGTTGCGATGGCTGATGCTGTGGAAGGGGTCTTCCCATGGCATGTCCAGCCCACTGAAAGTGGTGGGCTGACCCTGTCAGTGAAGCGCGCCATCTGCGACACCCACATGCGGCTGCAGCGATCGCTGGAAGAGCTGGGAATCGTAAGGGAGGAAATGGAGCGCCTGCTGAATCACTCGAGAACTGCAATCGCCCAGCTCATCCACACCCTCAAGGTCAGTGCCAGCCATGCTTTGAACACATCCAACGTTTGCTTAATGTGTAAGTTGGAAGGATATGCCAAAACTGACGTCATTGTCGACACGCACATAGCCAGAGACTGCTTGAGGGAAGTCAAATTGAACCAGGCGGTTTAATTTCGGAAATATGAGACAGCCACCTTGTATTTATTGTTATTTAATTCTTTTGATGCCTTTTATTTACCATTTACTTGAAAACTGCCATCTGCATAGCTACCTCCTTTCACGCAATTTTCGTTGGTTTTCTTCAAAATAAAATAACAGTGAAATCAACACCACGCCCCATCCCGTCCCACCACCTCGCTTTTGTGTTTTATCATAACTTAGCACGTCGTGACTTCTATCGTCAGGTTGTGGAAGAGCAGCTGGATCGCGATCAAGCAGAAAGGACATCTCTCATACACCTGACTGCGACGAGCAACCGGTATTGCATCCAGGAGGAATCGGAGGCTACACTCCGTGGTCTCCGGGCTCTGATGTGCCAGGCGATTGCTGAGCGGCAGACGTACCTGGACATTGCGCAATCCTTGCTGCAGCAGTATTTGCCAGGTACATGTCTATTTATATGCATGCTGATGATGTGTTGACATACTCACTCGCCAAAAATTTAGTAAAATTGCGTGGGCCTACCTCCATTTAGCGTTCCGAATATTAACCCGCGCCAGACATGGGCACGGATCCCAGACAACCAATCACGGAAATCGAGATGGCCATTAGATTGACGGTCTTAAAGCATGAAATTATGGTGGAAAACATGGCTAATAGAAGCCTCTCAATGAACCAACTATTTTGCATTCCTTCAGAGTTAACAGTTCTAAGTAAATCCCTCAAGATCCATCTCGGATCCATGATTCTTGATCGTGGATCCGAGATGGATCTTGAGGGATTTTCTGAAAACTGTAAGCTCTGAGCGGATGCAAAATAGTTGGTTCGTTGGAGGCATCTATTAGCTATGTTTTCCACAATAATTCCACGTTTTAAAGGTAGTGTGCCAGCTTTCCTGGACCATATGGAGTTAATGACCCGGATAAGGAGAACCGGATTTTTAGAACTCATCCATACCTTCAAAACTCATGGAAACGTCTTAAATTCTTCAAATTTTGAGTACCCCAGTGCGAAACTCGCCCCGACGTGTTGTCGGTCGTCGGTCGGGTTGTCTGGGGTCCGTGCCCATGTCTGACCCGCGCCGTGCCACTGCTCCGGCCCGAATGCCTCTTGTCGGGGAGGGGGCGTTTTTACGCCCCCTCCCCCTTAACCCGCGCCCTGGTGGGGGCTATTTTTTGCCCCCCCCCCCCCTCCAGACTTTTCTATATATCTTCAGAACCGCTGCGCCGATCGTCACCAAACTTTCAGTACCGTAAAGTGGGGCTATTTGAGACAGCATTTAAAATCGCTATAAAATGAAGATCGTTTGATTTTTGTGTGATATTTTTTGCTCAGGGAGGTGTGGAATCGAGCAGTAAATCGCCTGAGCAAAATTAAGCATAAATTTAAGTGGTTTTTATTTTATAGCAATTTTAAATACTGTCTCAAATAGCCCCACCTTACGGTACCTCCCCGGGCATCAATTTTACACATTGTGACCAAAAAATTTCCAAAGGCTATGATAGGTTGGCCGCAAATGACGTCATGTTCTGCCGTTTTCGACCCATAAAAAGCTTTCGCGGGAAGAGCTGTCAGGCCTATAGCGTTGAAGATGCAGAAAAACGTCTAAGACATAAAAGGTGTAGAATTACCAGAAGTACAAATTGACTATATCGAAATTATGATTTTTTAATGTTGACCCCCAAAAATAAAAATAATGAATATAATTGCCAAAAAAAATCCAAAAAGTTTTCGACCTTCGAAAAAACGGAATATATGTGATAGACCTTACCGTCTTCTATTCACATACCAAATTTTAGATCGATAGCTCTCTTTGGCCAAATTATAGCGAAAAAAAAAACTGTTCAAAATTGATGACGTCAAATTTCCAAACTCAATTTTTAGCAATTTTTACCACGTAGCGCAAAACAAAGACCACCATTAGACTGGCCGTAACGAGCTGCATCGAATCAATACCCATTTTATGCAAAAATATCAACTTTGAAATTTGCCCTTTTTTACCTGTTGACCTGACCCCCACCAGGAAGTGACCTAAACCGTTCCTGATTGTCTTATCAACACCATTGAGTTTGAAATGAAAAATTGGCCATAAAACATGCATCACACAGCCCTAGTAAAATTGGGTTCATGTGCTGACCCTTAGTGACCTGACCTGTGACCTGACCTGGTGTTATCAGTGACCTCTAATAGCAACATATGCACCAGGAAACTGACGCCCTATCGCTGATTTTTGATAAAATGCGTTTTATTCGATGCTATAGCGCATTTCCTGCATAGAAGACCCGTGACCGGCAAAACATTTTATCTTTGACCTGACCTATGACGTCATCGGTGACCCCGAGGTCAATGAAATTGGATTTCTTTCGACAAATTTGACTGGGCCTTCGAACGCCGTTTGAATTTTGTGGATCGGTCCAGTAGTTTCGGAGATACGGGGGGGGGGGCAAAAAATAGCCCCCCCCCCCCCACACACACCAGGTCGCGTTTTAAACAGACCTCACCAGGGCGCGGGTTAAGCAGTCTGCTACTGGGCATCAAAGTGCATAACTAGAAAGACCAAATATCGACTGTGGAAAATTAAACAATTGGTGAACTAATATCAAATTAAGGCCTGAAATTTGAACTATTGACGTTGTCGACCGGTGATGGGTGGCGAATAGCGGCAGCGCGATTGGCTTGATTGTAATCGTGATTTGTGTTTCCGACAGGACGAGATGAGCGCCCACTGTGACGAGGACGAGGAGCAGAAGGCCGAGTGCAGCGTCTGATCGGCCTGTAAACCGCCTTATGGAGATATTCCAGAGGAAGGTGGAAACATCGCAACACAGTGCGGACCGTATCATCCAGCTACCGTTCGGGATGCTGCCACTGGCTGCTGTTCGCATGCTGCCCCCGTCTAGTGTGGATTAATACAGTTTTGCGCTGAGACATCTGTCGCCTTTGGACGCTCCCTGGAGCCTCGTACCACATGCAGACCGAGCTGAGACGACAACACGACATAGCCCTTTTGTGCCTTTTCTCGAGAAACTGTATTTTCGGGGGGATGGTGGTGGCCACCAAGAACCCCAATAATTGTGCTGAAATGGCACAGTATCGCTGTCTGTTAGATTTCCGGACGAGATGGCTACCGTCGAATAATGGTCCTTGGTTGTCCAAGAAGTCGTCGAGTTGTGCTCAAATTTTCCCACCTTGAGATAGGGCTGCGGGGTCGATGAATTTTAAGGCGATTCCGACTCCGGCTTCGGACGGTTCTATTAAAATTCGTATAATGATATTGAATTTAAGTTAATAATGGAGATGCCTTTATCCTGCCTGAAACGGCCCCTTATGTGTTCCAAGGCTTTGCGTTGCAAATATGCATTAAAAATAGCCATGCAGAATTAAAACCCAAGTTTTGGGGTATTCACCGTCTTCTGCTTCTTTCGGTGAAAACGTTCGTCCAAAACAGCAAAATGTTTTTTCGACAAAATCTAATTTCGAGCGCAGTATCGTCAGAAACAGGTGCAGTGCATGACGTTGAGCCATGCAGCGTTATCTCCGATTCCGGAGTCTGAGCCGATTTTGGCGGCTCCGACTCCGGGCAGAACTGTCGACTCCGAGCGACTCTAACTCCGACTCCGCAGCCCTGCCTGAAGTGATACCAGATAGTTTTTTTTTTTCTTCAAAAGAGCGACTCCCGGCTCACATGGCGGACACGCCTTTCTCGCCGGAGTCAATCACACGGCGGACTGGCCTTCATACACGCACTCTGGTTTTCCGGCCCGCCGCTCCACACACATGAATCACGCGCTCGATATTGCCCTTACACCCCTCCATGGTGCCGAGACGGGCGGGAAGGCAGCGCGGAAGACGGGCACCCCGAGCCGAACGGCGGCGGCTACTGCAACACAGCACATGCTGGTAAACGATGGGCGGCGACAGCGAGTGACAAGTGAAAAACGAATATGTATGATCAGCAGTGCATATGGTACAATTGATTCAATTTGTGGTAGTGTACGAACAAAAATGAATATATGCCGACTGTAATAATGACAAATCAACAACCTCCAACAATTAACCTCAGACAGAAACAGGCGAACAGAAGATTGCAAACAAGGAATAAAAGCAAGATAAAGACAAAATCTGTCAAACTGAGGAAGACAGGCTATCACATGATAGGCAAAAAAGCCAACAATAAACTATTAAACACTAGCAGCGGGCCAGCGGCCCACCGTCCCACGCCGACTCCCACTTACCAGCCTACAACACCCCATCCTTCCACACCCTCCCTCCCCCCTCCCCTCCCCGCCCTCGTAATGGCACTCTCTCCCAGGTATCCGCCGCGATCACCGAGTCCTCTTTCCTTCCCAAGACGCCTCAGCCACGGTGTCGTATAAGCTAGTCGGGCTACTGTCTGTGGGCGCGACTACGGTGGCTCGCCGGGCGCAGGTAGCTCCTGTCAGTGGGGGCGACAGCAGTGAACGCCCGGCTCAGCACAGCGCTGACAGCTGCTACTGATCGGCTGTGCCGATCGCTGTAGTTCACATACGGCTAATGACTCGCACTCTTGACAGCATTGGGCTCGGTCCCGGCTGGACCAGACGGCGAGCTGGAGAGCTCAGGTCAACAGAGTTCACTGAGTCACGCCGCCGGAGTCGAGTGGGTGGGAAGACTCGCAGACAGATACCGCGTGGCCAGGTCGAGCAGACACGATGTCCGAGACGCCGCGGAATCGACCAGGGCAGCAGCTGTCCTGGGGCGGCGTCAATCAAGCGGCTCGGCGTGGGGCAGGCCGCGCCATACACAAGGCGCTATTGGGCGGCTCTACCGCCGCGCACGCTCCTGCTCCGACCCGATGCGCCACGGGAGCTCTCTCGGGCGCCGCTACCGGACTCGGCAGGGGCGGTCCCAGGCTGGCGTGCTGGGTCGGCAACTGCGTAGATACGATAATAGCAAAACCGAAAGAGCTTACCTTCATCCGTGTTTTGAACATAGAGTCATTCAATGCTTTAACAAGTTTAAAAAATACAAGCGTCTAAAGTTGAAAACATGGCAAAGTCACCCCCGTTTACGGTAATAATAATTACTATAATAACTCAGCCGCTACCGGACCGAGACCGATTGCGATGAAACTTAAATGGAAAGAATGGGACCAAAAGTCGGCAGTGTCCCCCCCCCCCCCCTTAATTGAAGGTCTTCCGCCGCTCCTGTAGGACGGCGCAGACCGCGCGGCGGATGGCGGAAGGGCTCGCCCGGCACTGAGCGAGCGTGCGGCGGCGCACAGACGCACGGGGCGCCAGGTGAACCGGCGACCGGCCGCGGCCGGTCTCGCCTGACTGAGCCCGGTACAAAGTCCATAGCGCCCGGCGTGACGCACAGACGGCGTGGCGGACGGAGGACGAATTCGCTTGACCCAGCCCCTTACTATAGCAGCCGGTCATCTACAGACATATAGGTACCCGGGCGCTATACCCAGCCGATATAGCACGGGTTATCTGGGTGGGGTGGCCAAACCCACACTGAGCTGGTTGATCGCGTACAGCACTACCCTCATTGTATCTTAAATCACGTTGCACGACGTTGTCCGTCACTGTCTTATCAGTCACAATCACTCCTACATCGTTTTGGCATTTCTGCCTTCTCCTCTCAGAGTCCAGTACGACCTTCTTTTCCTGAGGAACTTACCAATTTTCTGATGGACTCAAATCCCCAGAAATCCTTTCTTCCTTCCCACACCATGCGTCACCGAGATCGACCCGCTCAGAGCTGCCTTTCGCCGAGTGCCCACGGAAAGTGGTTATACCATCAGGGACGGGTTCCGGCGTCGGATTCCTAGGAATACCTACAAATGCGTTTTTCTCAAATATTAACCCGCGCCGCCGAGACGCATATTATCACTGCCGGCAACAAGGCACAATCACCCAACTCAGTGTCACGATGGGTCAAAGTAAGCCACACCAAAGCGTGAAATGACCCTTATCGACGCGCAACCCGGCGCTCTCGGCCCGCCTGACCTTCACTCAATATACCCTGCGCCTGACCGGCCACGGAATAAGGACGTTCGGCTGTCTCCCTACTAAACGGCCGTCATATATATTATAGTTAAACGATTCAAGTCGGTATTTAAGTTGTTCAGGATACCTGAGAGGAACATTCATTGCTCTGTCATTTACACATCATGTATGAATTTGCATTGCATTTATGTGTGCATACTTTGCGCAACTCAGCTATGCATTATGCCCATGTAAGGAAAGTTGGCCGCCCGGCGGAATGGCGCACGGTATATAGAGAACTAGGTGACTGGTTCGCTGCTACAACACTAAGGTATTTTGACCCTTCCTTCAGCTGACTTTTTTCGAATAAAATGGAAAACCACGCCACAGATTTCGGTTATAATAATTATATGTTTATTAACATTGACTAGATTAGCGGAGAAGATCCGACTAGTACCTAAATTCGTACGCTGACAAAGGAAATAAAATTAAGCCATTCGCGCCAGTTTTCCAAAAGAATTATTTCAAGGTATAGACGTTTATTACATATATATCTTGTTTTGTGTTTTCTAATAGGTATTAAATTCAATGATAAATCCACATGCATGAGCAACCAAGTGAACATGACGATGTCGGCCCGACAGCGAACCGACGTCGTCTGGGACTCGGTCCGCTGTCGGTCCACCGTCGGCCCGATCCTCGGCTGGTGAGGGGCTATGTCCACCTAGTACGAAATCCGACCGACATGCAATCGCCAGTGGGCCGAGGTCGGGCCGACGTGGTAACTCGGCACGGGATAGGAGCCCGGCGGGCCTACAGCTGCCCGATGTCGGCCCGCCACCAAGCCACTATCATCCCGATACGCGGCCACAGATGCCCGACGTCATACCGACATTCACCCGATATCTGTCATTAGCAGCCCGATGCCCTTTGGCGATCTGCCGGCGGCCGCCCGACAGTGTACCGTCATGAAGACCGTATCCACCAATGCTCGGCAGACATTCTCCCGCGCCGTTTGCTGATAGGCGCCCAATAACACACCGAAATCTAGCCGATATCCGCCCTCTTCGCTGCCTCCTCTTGCCGACAGCGGCCCGACGTCATACCAAAGTCTGCCCTATGTATGACCAACGACACCCACCCGATTCCATCCCACTCTCTTTCTACATGGCCCGACGTGACGGGGGAAAACATAGGATGACAGTTTCTTCCAGAGCATTACCGGACCACGCGTTGGTCATGATGCGAGACCGCTGCTGGAGACGCCAGCAGCGGAATGAGAACGGGCTGGAGGCGGTGGAGGAGCCGCAGCTCCGGGAGGACTATTCGTCTTCCTCGGACGCAGAGTCACAGGTGGTAGTGACCGAACTGACTCCACACTCCACAGGTTCCCCAGGATAGGAGGCGGCGGCACGACCGACCCGGCACCGTTCCGTGCTTCTATCCTCAGGATACTGAAATCCTTCTCCTCCACGCCGCAACCTCCCTCCGGGCTGGACAGGCAACTTTATCTCATGCGGGCTGCTCCCTTGGAGCGGCATCGCTGCTCCCGAGGGAGCGCACCCCGTAGCCGGGTGCAGTGAGTGCCTTGGGGCTGGGTGGCCTGTCCTCTGGACGGGCTCAGCCCCGGCGACTCACTAGGGTGCCTGCCCAGACCAATGTCTCCCCCTACATCCTATCATCCTCCCGGCTCTGAAATGGTCTTACTGGACCGAAATGGCCTAACCCAACAAAGCAAACAAACAAACAAACCGACCCGGGGCCAGGAGGTCTCAGCGGGAGAGGAGACCCCCTGACCGTTATAGTCCCTGATGACCTATATGGCCTTGCCCTGAGGAAACTGAGTTGGGAGTAAAGTAAGGATAGTTAAGCAATCAGTTTGCGCCCCAGTATGATGGTATATGGCTTCAAGTGTGTAGGTAAATGTGTTAATAAGGCGGACAGACATTCCAGTGGATATTGATTTCAGTGCCTTTAGCACGGCTATCGTTAGCGGAGAAACAAGAACGCAGGTAGGTAACAGACTGTAGAGCTCGCAAGTCGCAAGTGTCTAAAACGTTCTTGATGGTTTAGTATTGCTTACTGCCAAACATGCAAGTGTTGCAACATCGGCCAATCAAGTGGTCGGATGCAAGGGTTTAGTGCATTAGCTGCTAAAGTTACCGTAACAAAAATACGATTAAATGTGTTGAATCATTTTGCCTAGAGGACTTCGATGTTAAGTAACGTAAGGGTGGTCTACTTGCTCCTAACGTAAGAATCTTGGCTCATAACCTTGTCCAGGACCAGGGTCAAGCACATTTATTATACCAAATACCGTCTGCATACCTATATGCTTTCCGGCGTAGTCAATCATGTCTTTTTTGTCAGTCTAATTGGAGTGCCATGAATAAGAGTGAGCGCTGCCAGAAGTCCAATAACTGCATCCGAACGCTGAACTGTCGAGACTAACTGGAACGCCAGGAAACGGTCATAAAAGTACGGTTCTATCGAAACAAGCTAATTTGAAAAACTAGACCAATTCTGCGGCAATGTCCATCCATGGCCGTTACAAATGACGAGATTTGAGCAACGATGTTCTGAGCGAACTCAGCCTCCCGATATCATGACTCACAGCTGTCCGGTGTATGGAGCGTCGGCTCTAGTTGCAGTACCTACTTGCAGTGGCAGATAGCCAAGCGCCAAATGGTTGCAAAGACAGCCCAGGCAGCACAAAGTGCACACCTGCTGCTCGCTTTTTGGGACCCTACAGCAGTGAAACCCATCGGCGTCCACAGCGGTGGTCTCCGTCTTCAACATGGGTCGACTCCATTGCAGATAGGAGTTCGCGTCAGAGTGAGCTATCACTGTATGGAAGGTAACCATGAGCGGGCTAAAAGGGTCACAAAGTCATGGCAAACTGTCCAAGCACAATGGTACTGGCACCTGCACACCGGCAGTCTTGTGTAGTCCAACAAATGGGACGGTCAATTACGCTCGGGACAGAGATGTTCGGCTGTCACTAAAATGGCATCAGTGATGGGACGTCACGGAGTCACCCAAAAATTACATTAATATATAAGTTGTACAATGCTTAAGGACTAGAATCCAGTGAAACGTTTGTTAACGTGGCAAGGCAAGAAGCCGATACTTTGTGTTCAGTTGTCCGAGTTTGGGATAGGGATGCGAATATACGACAGAGCTGAGAGCGCTCCTCGCACATTCAAAAGCACAAGAAACCAATAAATTTAAGCAAAGCCATAACCAGTTATTACGGAGGCTCGACTGTTTGACGCCATTCCGCTCCTCTCACGACCAAGTTAAATCCTAGTCCACATTGGTTCCAAATGGCCATTTATTTTGTAAATGACGAGGACGTAACGCATGTCATGCAGTCGAGGGGGCGCATGGATTAGCATTGGAAATGAACCATCCCGCATATCTCGAACGCAAAGCATGTCTCGTGAATAACACTATTTTGTGTTTTCTGGGAAGCCATGGGAGAGTTAAGACGAAAACTGAACGTAAACCATTTCTGAGCTACTGGTAGTGTGACGTAGAACATTTATGGATAACCGCATATTAAACCAAAGCGACAGCAAAGCAGTAACGCAGTAAGAAATATGAAACCATAGTTAAGGATCTAGTGGAAGCAGTACCCGGGGCAGAGCTATACTGAGCCTTTGGATCTCCCAATTCAGTTGAAATATCAACATGTTCAGGACTTGACCTGTGTTTTATGACCCACAGATGTCTACCCGGAGTTCGGAATCATTCTCTCATCTATATTCATCGGAGGGATGTGAGAAACTTTGTTCCTCCGACGGGGCCAGACCGTGGCCACCGCCGGACCCGGCGGACCGCGCGGCGACCGCACCGCACCCCACCGGCGGATGGGCCCGGCGCGCCCTCAAATCTGCCGACGGCCGGGGGCGGAATGCGGCGGCGGCCGCGCACAAACAACCTCGGGGGAGGATGCGGCGTGGTGGGAACCGAGAGCCGGCGCAGGAGCGTGACCAGCAGCAGGTCGACAGACCCGAGCTCCTCCGACGGCGCAGCGGACCACGCCGGGCCTCCTGACGCCGCCCCTGCGACATCCATCTCCGCCATCTACCTGGCCGGCCGACTCCCGCCGTTCGGCGCCGGCTGCCGCCGGAGGGCAACAAACAACCCCACCACGATTGGGGCACCGGGCAGGCCGGCGGCCGGCGAGGTCATTGCCACGGCGAGTCGGTGACCTCTTCTACTACGGTGTCCTGAGTTCTGTGGCTGTTCTGCTCTGTCCTGTTCTGCCCTGCCATGTTCTGCGCGCACTGTCCTGCGGGACTAGCCTTGCGTACCGGCCGCGCCCGAGGCAACTGCCATCCGCCGGAGGCGCGGTATATAAGCTGAGTCCCGCAGTGATCTCCTCTCCAGGGGCGCGGGAACTACTTTCCGACTGGGGGGGCACACCATAATAGAGATTAACCTAGGGTACCCCCAAATCTAGTTTTCTCACCGGTTTTAGGCCACTTATTTTTCACCCCTCGGCTTTTTCAACAAAAAAGAAAACATTTGCAAAAAAAGTGTGGTATTCCGTCTCAAAGCTGTGGGGGCACCGCCCCCACGGCCCCAGAGTTGGGGGGCAAGCTGCCCCCACTGCCCCCCCGGCTCCCGCGCCTATGCTCCTCTCTTCGCTCTCCACTCGGGAGCTACGTTAGACTGCCCAGTGCGCGACGTGTGCGTCCATATCTACACCAATCATGTAAGTAGAAGGGTGCGGCCCTTATTGGGGCATTGTATATAGCCATGACCAGTGTTAATCATCATGTGTGTTTATGTAAATAATTACCTTGAAAACTTGCACAGTCTGTTGTGGGACAAATGGTGGGGGAGAGAAAGAACGGCGAACTGAACTCAACGGGACCGAACTTGGCAAACGCAAAATAGAGCGGCTCGGAAGCTCAAACAAACGCTACCTTTAAACGGCACAGTTAACTTCGGCACGCCACGCTACCAACAGTAATCCCAACCGTAGCAATGATAGCAATAAGGAACGTAACAACATATGTAGAGAAAAAATAGTTTCACAGTAAGTTATAAATTTTGTCATAAATTTAGTAGAACAATGAACTTTCTTCGCAGGTATCCTGAATAACTTTGATAGCGATATGGATCGTTAAACAAACAAATGTGACACTTGTTTGGCAGGACGAGACTAGAGTCTAGAACATTTATTCCGTGGCCGGTGAGACGGCCCTAGCGCCGGGTTTGCTTGTCGATAATGGGTAATTTCACGCTTCGTGTGGCTTAACTTGATCCATCGTGACCCTCAGCTGTGTGATTGCGCCTTGTTCAATGTTCAGGGACGTAGCCATTTTAAGTGGACACGTCTGCTGGCCGATAAATAAACTCTAGTGCGTCTTAACCCTCGCCCGAATAGGGGGGGGGGGGTCGAACGTACCCCCCTCGGTTTTTCGCGAATAACTCGCGTAAATAGCGGCCGATCGCGACGAAACTGTGAGTACCCTCGCGTTAATCAATTTTACACCTACCCTAAAACTTTCATGACCCTGATCGTAATAACCTTTGACCTGTGACCTACTTTTCGAGACCATGTTTGGCCGGAATCGCGATTCGGCGTATGTTGGCTCGCATTAGCCGCGTGTTTGCAGTCTTTTCGTGGTTTTCAGCATTCAAACACGGGATATGATGTTGCTCCCATGCATTAGGGTGGGTGTCAAGGTCACCGGAAGGTCAGGTCAGGTCATTGACCTTTGATGACCTCGGTTCACTTTTTCGAGTTTAACATGTTTCTAGGCCAGTTTTTGGAGCTGAATTCGAATTTAGCAACCATATGAACATTTACGAAGTAGTTTTGGTGCCTTCGTAACATGTTACGAAGCTGTCAGAGGCGGTTGCCACCTACTACGAATACCCTTACTGGTTGAACTGACCTGACCCGACCTGGCCTAAATGCATGAAGGCATCATTTGTGATCAAAACTAACATGATAGGTATTCTTGATCAGCACCCCGAAAAACCCCTTAGCAGCCACGTTTTACGACTTTCTAACATTTCTAACATGTCGCGATTTTCCCGACTTTTGGGTCATTGACCTGACCTGGAAGGTCAACCGATGACCTAGGACCTTAAAATTGGGTATCATCGGCTTCCTCTCATCACGGGCAACACGCTCGTCTTTTCCGCTAGTTGAAGCCCTGGTTGTATCTGTGCTGCGGTACTGTCTGTCGGTGTACGGCTCGTGTGGTGAGGTGCAGTTAGGACGGCTGCAAAAAGTTATAAACTTTTGTGCACGCGTTGTGTCCGGTCGGCGACGACGTGATAGCGTGGCGGCTGTCATCAAGCAGCTGAAGTGGTTGACTGCCAAGGATTTGGTAACATACCACACAGTGAGTGCTGTCGAGCGTATCTTTGTGTCGGAGCAGCCGGAGTACCTCAAAGGTACGCTGGGGCAGCGGGCTAGCCAGCGGCACCGGCACAACACTAGGCAGGCCAGCTACCTCACCCTCCCCTTCATTCGAACGGAGTCGGGAAGACGTAGATTGTGCTACCGAGGTGTGACTCGTATGAACGAACTTGGAGTAGAACCAGGGACATTGTCGTACCGGGCGAACATCCGAAAGGTGCTGCTGTCTGAGCAACAGACATGAGCAATAGCATGTATGGGTGCGTGTGTGGGAATTATGCGTGCTGCACACTGTTCCTCGTTTTGTATCACACTATCATGACGTGGACATGTGAAAAGCCTCACTATTGAGAGGACCTTGTCTGAATATATCTGTAATCTGTAATCTGTAATCTGTAATCCGCGAAGCTCTAGCTTGATCAGGGGCGAAACGGCAAGGGGGGTCCAACGGACCCCCCCCCCTTTACGTTCGCGGCTGGAAAAACACCAATACGGGCGAGGGTTAAGACCTGCCAGATGTGAGATGTATTCCCTCGCACGGATTCCCCCCTCCTCCGTCTTCAATATATCGGGACGACAATCGGATTGTGTTGAAATTAGGCTTGTGGGCAGGAAACTATAACCTAACGACAGATAATTTATCTGGTGTGTGGGTAGGGCTTCGAACCAGTTCGTTCCAAGCGGTTCGGCTCGGCCAGGAGCCGGGATGATTCGGCACAGTACAGCTCAGCTCAGAGTTGGATGAAAAAAAAACGGGATGGGGTAATCATGTTTATTTAGGCACATCGAACTGAATTGCCATGACACCAAAACGACGGACGACAAAACAAAGACAAACAAACGGATACCAGAGGACGAACGCACGCATGTCGCATAGTGCATGTTGCTGGAGAGTACCCATACCCTATTTACACTTTATACACATGGTCGCGGATTCGGCCACATGACCGACACAGGGCCGCACGGATGTGGAGTATTTTCTTGTCATGAACGCACATCACTCCTTTTTCGCGCGCTTAACCGTCCCGTCAGGCATCACCCACACCACAGTACTGCCGGCTGGTCTGACGCGACGAATAGAGGGAGGACGGGCTGGATGGGAAGTGACATCGGTGACCGGGGGTCGAAGGATGCTGTGGAGGGAGTTAGCGTGGCGTGGCGTGGCGGTGGTGGGCGCGGTGGTGGGACGGGCTGGTTGGAAAGTGACATCGGTGACCGGGGGTCGAAGGATGCTGTGGAGGGAGTTAGCGTGGCGTGGCGTGGCGGTGGTGGGCGCGGTGGTGGGACGGGCTGGATGGGAAGTGACATCGGTGACCGGGGGTCGAAGGATGCTGTGGAGGGAGTTCGCGTGGCGTGGCGTGGCGGTGGTGGGCGCGGTGGTGGGACGGGCTGGTTGGAAAGTGACATCGGTGACCGGGGGTCGAAGGATGCTGTGGAGGGAGTTCGCGTGGCGTGGCGTGGCGGTGGTGGGCGCGGTGGTGGGACGGACTGGTTGGAAAGTGACACCGGTGACCGGGGGTCGAAGGATGCTGTGGAGGGAGTTCGCGTGGCGTGGCGTGGCGGTGGTGGGCGCGGTGGTGGGACGGGCTGGATGGGAAGTGACATCGGTGACCGGGGGTCGAAGGATGCTGTGGAGGGAGTTAGCGTGGCGTGGCGTGGCGGTGGTGGGACGGGCTGGATGGGAAGTGACATCGGTGACCGGGGGTCGAAGGATGCTGTGGAGGGAGTTCGCGTGGCGTGGCGTGGCGGTGGTGGGCGCGGTGGTGGGACGGGCTGGTTGGAGATGGCTGAAAGACAGAACGTCGCTAGTAGCAGAGACAGCAGTATCGACGGCTGTTGCAGCGGTGGCGAGAGGCGCAGCGGTGGCGGCTGGAGCAGCGGTGGCGGTGGCGGCTGGAGCAGCGGTGGCGGTGGCGGGAGGCGCAGCGACTGCGGTGGCGGTGGCGGAAGGCTCAGCGGTGGCGTTGGCGGTTGCGGCGTCTTGGGCAGTGAGGGGGCCTCTACAGTTCCCACACCGGAAATGGCCGACACCCCGCAGCTGTAAGAGACTGGGGGGCTCCTGCAGCCTCTTTGGATGGACTTGATAAATTCCTGAAACGAAATGACGGCACGGTGAGCAAATACGGTCCATAATGCGAGTTTACACAAGTACAGATTCAGGCAAGCTGTAGCTCCATTACAATGCAAACCATGGTAAGAGCAAACATAAGATAATGGAAAAGTTTCGTAAGCAGTTTCAGGGGTGTCGTTTCCCAAAAATGATTGGTAGGACCCAAAGGCGGCGGAAGGCCATTTATGACGTGCTTATAAAGGTAGGGTACCCCAAAGTTGCCTTTCTCATCGGATTTAGACCACTCATTTTTCCTGAGACCTTAAAATCGGGTACTAATCGCTGCGACTTGTAAGCGCACACACACCGTTTTTTTTCCACGAGACTCTAGCAAGTCTAGCTCCTTTAGGGGTGAAACGCGGGCTCGGGTCGTACCAAACCCCCTGAAACCCATTTCGTTAGCGTGAAAATGAGGAGCTTATAGAAAGAACACCTTTCTAGTTTTTTTTTTTGCAAGTCGATTCGCAATGACCTAAAATTTCATACTGAGCTTGACCTCTTGAACTCTTAGGAACCATGGGACAAAAATGGTGAAGGGAAAATAGAACGAGCTAAGCAGGCACATAACTCGTTAGCAGCAGTAACACGAACTCGATAGCATAACTCACGTCGGGCAAATGTCTTGATTATCGCCTCTTGAAAGGCATTCGGGACCTTTGTATCGGTCTCGGACTGTAGGTCTGCACGTCTGCGCTCCGTAAAAGCGCTCTCCAGGACCTCATCTTCGAACGTTTCAAAACGAAACGTTTGCCGCTCCGTAACACGCATACCCAGCAGGGCGATGTGATGGCCTTTGCCCTGCAGCCGATAGACCTGTGAAAAGAACAACACACTTTGTTGAACACACTTTGCATCAAGACACAGAAAAAGTGAAGCACGAATGAAGCATCGATTGAGGGATCCAGGAAACGATCGAAACATGTGTTGCACAAATACCGTGCGAGTGCATTTGCAGATATACCCAATATCGAGTAAGCTCCTTGAAGTGCACATTCAATCCTCTTAGCATCATATAGACCACGTTTCCATGGACATTACTGATCCTGATAAGTACCAATGGATTAGCTAATCCAGTATAGTTAGACAATATATGAAATTGCAAATAAGGGATTAACTGACTAACTCGGCTCCTGGGTCACGTATCGACACGCGGAAGGCTACGTTCGAAAGAGCGTCAAAAGTAATGAAGAAAATACTTTGCCATTTTTTTTTAGTCAGATCACTTTGCCATTTTTCATTGACCTCGGGGTCAATGAAAATAGGTTCCGCTACAGTTTTTTTTCCAGGGCTGTCAGACGTCGTTTGAATTTTGACAATCGGCCCAGTAGTTTCGGAGATAGGAGCGGGGGGGCTCTGGAGAGCCCCCCCCCAGTCACTTGCGTTATGGAAAATACCCCAGTCATGCACGGGTTAACTTATAATGGGGAGGTCGCAAAATTGACCTGACCTTAGGTCAACGAAATCGAAATTCCGAGATAAGCATTTTGTACATATTATTGCTCTTATCAATCTCTGAAAGTTTCAAAGCAATCGGCTCCTCGGTGTAGCTATGGCAGACATTGAAACTTTTTATTAGGTGAGGTCACTTGAACCTGACCGTGAATGACCTTGGTCTGAAGTTTTCACAACATGCGCAGGATTGATGTATGATAAGGTGTACCAAAAACGGCGGCGTCACGAAAAACCACAGGGGTAGGGGTGCTCAAAGAGCCCCCCTCCGCAGGGCGCGGGTTAAGGGGGACAAGGCAAGGGTAGGTGTTATCGGTTAAGTTATTGTCGGTCGATGAGCTGTCACGGGTTCCTAAGGTCAATTTTAATGATTTGACACGGTTCATCGGAAAAAAATTGTGCAAAAATTCAAGGTTTGATGACCATCTCACCTTGACATTAGTTTTGAGTTGAGATACCCAAGTTTCGGCACTCGCAACACCAATAAATGCCTTACAGGGTGGCTCAAAATTACCTGGTCTCATATTTTTACGCTGAGATAGTTGAGGTCCGATTGCTGAATTATCTTTTTTTGACACGTCATTGCACGCTTGTAACAACAATTATGTTGTTAGCGGATATGTCACGTTATTCGTGACATATCCTAACGTTTTGAAATCTTCCGGTTGCGGGTATTTATGCAGCCACCTTAGTCATTTATTTAATCTATCGTTTGCATTCTGTTCTTGTCCTTAGAATCATCGACTTTCGTAAAAATATGAATCGTCAATTATCGCTTTAACTCGCGCCCTGTCTGAGCACCTCCTGCGGTTTTTTGCAAATATTTGGCAAACGTTATCATACATCTTTTCCTCATGTGTTATTCAAATACACAATTAAAAATGGCAAAAAAAAGTTATTCCACACCAGTAAAGTTTATATAACTGGTAGCTTTCGAAGGCTACTGCCTTCTTCGTCAGCCATAGGTAATAAACGTGCGCCTGTCCTCCTCCGACGCTCTACTCTCCCGCCCTGACCCATCTTCCCTACCTGCCCTAAGCCGCTCCCTATTCTTGACCTGATTGTAAACCCGACGCACCATTCGTTTTGGGCAGCTGTTTCTCGCTAGCGCTCGCTCAATATTCATTGTCGCATTCCGTATGTCCAGGGGGTTAGTGAGCAGGTGACACGCATCCTACGCCCATATGCAAAAGTTAGTACGAGACCGGCTGCAAATCTGAAAGCAAGGCTAGTTAAAGGAAGACTGCCACCTTCAAAAAGTTTTCTCAGATCGGCCTATGATTTATTCCCTGGACAAAACAAAATTTTAGAATTCACCTGACAAAGTATCATCACGTGAATCGCGAAAAAAATTGTCGATTATCATACATTTATCAATCGGTTAATGTCTAGCGACAATGTTTACACATCACTAGACTTCAAGGTCATAAGATTATTACATTTTATTTGAAAAAGTAAGGTATTTTATGATTTACTAATATATGATTTCATAAGAAATTGGCCATGTTTAATTAATTTTGCATTTAAGTTCGTAAAACATTTATAAAAATCATGGCTCATTTGGAATGGGTCTGGCCCGGCCCCCGCCGAAGTTAGTTGGTAGCACTGCTGCTCCACGGCGTACATTTCCTACCAGCCCATAGGGTTTACACGTTAAATGGCCTGTTTTCGGCGAGCGATATCTCGGTCAACCTTTGAAGGAATCAATGGTTCTTAGTCTCAAATGATAGATCGATGAATTTTCTTTCGACAATTCCTCTACCATTTTTCACGAAACCCAGCCGATCTTCTACGGCGTACAGGGTACCGTAAAGTGGGGCTATTTGAGACAGTGGGGCTATTTGAGACAGTATTTAAAATCGCTATAAAATGAGGATCGTTTGATTTCTGTGTGATATTTTTGCTCAGGGAGGTGTGGAATCGAGCAGTAAATCGCCTGAGCAAAAAATAAAGCATAAATTTTAAGTGGTTTTTATTTTATATAAATTTTAAATACTGTCTCAAATAGCCCCACTGTCTCAAATAGCCCCACCTTACGGTAAAGATTTCTCTGCACGCCAGCACCCGCGATCCGCCTCTCCGATCGTCGGTGCGCGGTCCTCGGTAGCGCAGTCGGTAGCGTATCGGGCTACGGATCCGAGGGTCGTGAGTTCGAATCCTGGGAGCGCCGTGTGATTTCGGCTAGAATTGAATGATGTAGAATCTTGAATGTTTGCGTAATGAATTATTAATGGCTAATTGAATGTATCTGCGCACTAATCGGCCTCTAAAACCTGTTATTTAAGAAATTTAAGAAATGAATGTCACGTGCGCGTCACAACTGCCAACCATAAGCGCTACCATATTCTAGTTTGAAATAACTTTTTGCTAGTCCCGACCACATATAGTAGGTTTCCTAGTAGTTATACTAGAAATTCCTACCAAAGTTCGTCCTACCCTTCACTCAATATACCCTGGGTCTGGCCCATGTTAAACCCCATTTCCCACACTTTTTTGGAAAAAAATGAACTACTGAATATATAAGTTTAACTTTTATTTTGACACTCCAAAATTCTTCTCTGATCTCGAAACAATCAAAGTTTTGACATATATTTACCAAAAGATAAGAAAATTCATGTTTCAAAGTTATCGATAAACAGTAGAGATGTCGGTTTTCTTGGACTAAAAAAATGGCATCAAACTGAACTTTGGTCTCCGATTTCTCGCAAACGGGTTCGAATTTCGGAAAACCGACTTCAGTCTGGGACATAGGTGGCTCAGCTCTAGTGAAAACCGTTTTGTGGAAAAAAGGTGGCAGTCTACCTTTAAACCAAAAGACAGGCTAGGGTTTAAGGATAAGTCGGGGGTAGTTTACCAGTATCAGTGTCAGTGTGGGAAGCTTTGT
This sequence comes from Amphibalanus amphitrite, assembly GCF_019059575.1. NCBI lineage: Eukaryota > Metazoa > Arthropoda > Thecostraca > Balanomorpha > Balanidae > Amphibalanus > Amphibalanus amphitrite. The sequence continues at coordinate 21,339 of NW_024882008.1, read as the reverse complement.
GTGGGGGAGACAGGGAGGAAGCTGAAGACAAGGGAGGCAGAGCATAGGCGGGCTATAGCTCAGGGGAACGGGGATCATTCAGGTATCTCAAGACATGTGGTGGAAACGGGGCATGACATCATGTGGGACGACGTCAAAATTCTGGATTATGAAAGAAATTGGAGCAAACGAAAGGTCAAGGAGGTTTTTTTTTATATTTCAAGGGTGGACAAACAGAGAAGCCTAAACATCTTGCCAGGGTGGGAGGTACCAGTCGTGTATGGGGCGCTGCATACATAGGTGAGAGTCAACAAGAGCCTAACATTTACTTGACCGTCTGCTGCAATTTGAATTGATACATAGCACGTGAAGCGTCAGTGAAATTCATAGTCCTTTACAGATGGCAGGGGTGTCGTGTGTACAGAGGTCGCTGATGGGTACGGGTCAATGCCGCAGTCGTGGGCGGAGCCTAATGTCCTATGACGTATGAAAGCCTCTATCCAGGATGGAAAAACAGTTAACATTACGAGTCAATGACAAGTGCCACAAATATTTAAATGACAACAAAACGTATTTGAAGAAAAAGTTTCGGCAGGTCTTGAAACAGCTATTTCCTAAATATGGTTGAAATTATTCCACGCATTTAAAAATAATCGCGAAAAATTAGGGTCTCAACGGGTCTGGCGTTAACAGTAGTGAGTTTGCAAACTCACTGATGGGTCAGGGAGTTTGCAAACTCACGGATTTCTCAAAATCCCTGTAACATATATATATATATATATATATATATATATATATATATATATATATATATATATATATATATATATATATATGCATACGTGTGTTGTGAAAATTTCAGAACCAGGTCACTTAAGGTCAGGTCAAGTGACTTCACTACATAAAGTTTCAATGTCTGCCGTAACTACACAGAGTGACCGATCACTTTGAAACTTTTAACGATTGATCAGAGCAACAGTATGTACAAAATGTATATCTCAGAATTTGGATATCGGTGACTTAAGTCCAGGCCAATTTTGCGACCTACCCATTTTAAGTCAATGGGATAAAACTATAAGTCGCCCTTTTTAGACGGAAGTCATTATAAACACTCTTAAACACTGAACTACTATATACATAGTATCTTTGACACAATGAACATGGGTATGGCACCTGTGACCCCTTTTTATGCCCCTGAGGTCATCTCAGGTCACCAATAGTACCTGATACTTTTTCGCGAATATCTTTTGAGAGGCGTGCTAGAGCGATTTTTCAATTTTTAGGTATTAGGGTATTTTTCAATGGTTGCAATGTAAAAAATCAATCACTGAACCTTCCCAATTTATCCCAAGTTAAATCTTTTGACCAGCATTGGCAAACTTAGTGTCTATTTCTTTCCAAACCTTAAGAAAAACTGACTGGGTGACGCTTCACAAAAAATAATGACGTCATTGACACCGGGAGCACTTACCCAAAACAACATTATTCAAGGCGCTTAAAGGGACCCTCCCACCTTCAAAAAAGTTAATGAATTGGCATGAAAGTGATGTCCCTTGGTTCAGAAAGAGCGAAAACGAATATCTACCAAATTTCACCGAAAAATATTCACTGGTTTTCAAGATATTAGGCTTTTACTTTTGTTTACTTTTTGGGATCTCCCCTGTTACTAGCGACTTTATTTGGAAGCAATAATTTGGCAGCCTTAAAGTGCGGCAGACGTTGCGCGCAAAGCAGCGTATACTACCACGTGTTAACGATGGTTTTAGTCTAAGATTTAAAAATCGTTAGATCTCCGCTGACGTCACAAATTCTAAGGGGGCATTCCAATGCATTAGCCCCTTAGAATCCGAAAACTGCAAGTTTGAAATTCCATATCTTCGAATTAAAGCATTTTTCGATGTTGTGAGTGCCCAAACCGGTATTTGCAGGCCATGGCCACCAATTTGGCTATCTCAACTCAAAACTAATGTTAAGGTGGGAGTGTCCCTTTAAAAAGTGATGAAAAAATGGTAGGACTTCACAATTTGGTGTCCACCCATATAAATAGTGGCAAAATATGTGACCAGAGTTTCGTTAATCTGCGTCACCCGTAACTGTTAGGCTCAAAACTTTCATTCACCCTACGTACAATAGGATTTTACAATGACGGTGACAAGGGCAGCTTATTGAGTAGTGGAATGTTGATAATGATTTAACCAAAATCAACAACCAAGATTGCAGTCACTTCGTTAGTGTGTCAACGGACAAACCTGTTTCCTGATGTTCGCAAAGATCTTGTCCAAGTTGTCGTCGCGCATCCTTGAGCCCTGCTCCCTCAGTTGCCGACGCAGTGCAGAGCGCTCGGCCTCACGATCTGCAGCAATGCTGCGCCCACACCGACACGCCAACGCCCTTCCCCGAACTGGCGTCCCACACGTCGGGCATTTCTTGGGCCCTGAAATAAAGCACATACATATCGTGAATTAAAGTTCAAGTGTTCAATAGAATGCCGCACACACTAAACGGCTCTAGAACAGCAACGTGAACTCACTCTTTTAACCCGCGCGGGGCTGGGGTCTCCAGCCGAACGCGCGGGGCTGGGGGGGGGGGGGGTAAATTTTACCCCCCCTGTTATCTCCCGAACTAATGGTCCGATTTGGAAAATTCAAACGCCAATCGAAAGCTCTCATCACGAACTACTAAAAACATGTACTTAATTTGAAGTTTGAGGTCAAGGTCAAGGTCAGGTCAAGGGTACAAATTGCAAGTTTCTACAGTATCGGCCTTGCACCGTAGTTGCCGAAGAATGGAGTCATGGACTGAGACTGATCGCCCAAAACGTGTTCTTAGGCTACCAAGACAATATCCGTTGCATACAATATCATTCAGAGGTCAAGGTCAAGGTCAGGTCAGGTCAGGTCAGGTCACCAAAAAACAAAATATAGAAAAGGGCATGTGCGACACATGTTTTATGGGTCATTTTACTCATAGAATTCAATAGGCACACTCAATAAGTGATATGGACCACCTCTGGATGAATTTCAGGTCGAGGTCAGGTCAAGGTCAGGTCAAGTGAGGTCAAATTTTGAAGTTGGTTGTTAAGGCCTAAAAAGGTGTCTATCTGATGCAGTTTTTCACGGCGAATCGAATGGTGCTATTTTTGTTTCGGTACGAGCTCTAGAACTTCCAAAAAAGTCATTTTTCAAAAAATTTGTGTGTCGTGACGTCATAAAATTTTGAATAACTCCCACATTTTTGAACCGATTCTTCTAAAATTTGGTATGTGGGTGCACATAGACCACTTCTCTGACATATATTCCGGTTTTTTTGATAGACTCAAAATTTTGGATTTTATAATGATTTTCCCAAAAAAGTCAGTTTTTTGAAAAAAATTTAGGCCAAAATCCAAAATTTTCAAAAAACCGAGATAGCCATTTGATAGACTAAGGAAAATTACGTATAACCTTTTTTGTTACGTCTTGATTCCTTTAAAAATGAAGATGTTAGGGGCGTTTGAACTTTTGCCGTTTTTGAGGCGAAAATGGCGAACATGACGTCACTAAAACGTCAATTTCTCAAAAATTTTCCGACGGATTTCGCTTAAATTTTCAGGGAACGTGTCAAATTGATGTAAGAAAAGGTACTGAAAGTTTGGCGGCGCTGCGCGCCGCCGTTTTTGAGATATCGCAAAAATTCGCGAGGGGGGGTAAAATTTACCCCCCCCCCAGCCCCGCGCGGGTTAAAGCAACGCAAACAAACGTTTACCTATTGAAAATGCATTTAAAGAGTTCATTTCAACTGGTTTTCGTATCTCGGTATCTAGTCAGCACGTGGGCGATTCGGGATGATTGAGGCGACTGTGGCCACTTTCTTTTCAATGACGAACGGGAAGAGGATGCGGAAGAGAGAGAGAGAGAGAGAGAGAGAGAGAGAGAGAGAGAGAGAGAGAGAGAGAGAGAGAGAGAGAGAGAGAGAGAGAGAGAGAGAGAGAGAGAGAGGAGAAGCTGCACTGTCTATGGAGAACCCGTCAAAAACGTCTGGAAGGAACATGAACAAAGAGAGAAATACATGCAGCCTCCATCCTCATCATTATCCCAGTACCAATTATACGGCACCTATGGGGAAGCCGATGCAAACGCTATTCCCCGAAGACTCATCTGCATCTGCAACTGTCCCCTATCGTCACCCGGAAATGTCAAGACTATTTAAAGGGACCCTCCCACCTTAACATTAGATTTGAGTTGAGATAGCCAAAATGGGGTCCCTGGCTCACAATTACCGGTTTCGGCACTCACAACATCGAGAAATGCCTTAAATCGGAAATATTGAATTTCAAAATTGCAGCATTTTGATTCAGAGGGGCTAATGCTTAGGAATACCCCTCTGAATGTGTGACGTCAGCGCAGATATCTAACGATTTTTAAATGTTTGACTAAAACGTTTTGTAGCACGCGGTGGTATATGCTATTTGCGCGCAACATCTGCCGCAAACGCCGCACTTCTAAAATAAAGTCGCTAGAAACAGCGGAGATCCCAAAAAAGTAAACAAAAGTAAAAGTCTAATATCTTGAAAACCGGTAAATATTTTTCGGTGAAATTTGGTAGATATTCGTTTTCGCTCTTTCTGAACCGAGCGACATCACTTTCATGCCAATTCATAAACTTTTTTGAAGGTGGGAGGGTCCCTTTAATGAAGCTAACGCCTAACGGTGATGATAAAGTGCGAAAAACGTTTTGACTTTATGAAATTTGATGAAATGACCAGGTAAATTTTTCATTACTGGCGGTCAATTTAATACGGCGCCAACATTTAAACAACAACATCGAGTAAAACGCATTTTGTCGAAAATCTGTGATAAGGCGTAAGTTGCCTAGTACATATGTTGCTATTGGAGGTCACTGATGATACCAGGTCAGGTCACAGGTCAGGTCACCAAGGGTCAGCACATGAACCCAACTTTACTAGGGTTGTGCGATGCATGTTTTATGGCAAAATTTTCATTTCCAACTCAATGGTGTTGGTTAAAAAGACCATTAGGTACGGTTTAGGTCACTTTCTGGTGAAGGTCAGGCAATGAATTGCGAATTTTGGTCCTGGTCCCCAGGGCTGGAGAAATGATTTCAGAGGTGGGGGGGACTAGGCCTCGAGGGGCCCTCAAGGAAAAGGGCCCCAAGTGTCTCAAAGGGCCCAAAATCATATTACCTTCCAAGGGCGGATCTAGGGAAACGTTTGGGAGGGGGCCACAAGTCGGCCAACATGCCGGGTCTGATGGATGAATTCTGACGACCGGGGGGGGGGGGGGGGAGCGAGTATGTCGAGATCAAATGACATTTGATCTTCGTCGTTTCTAAGATGAAGTTTTATCGTTATTAGTCACTCGGCTCAGTAGTTTCAGTTAGTGAAACCCACCTATACAGGGGCGTCGCTACGGATTTTTTACTGGGGGGGGGGGGGGGGGATCGACGTACTTAAAAACCCAGAAGTAGACATAGTTACCTCACTTTTAGCCTAATGCAATTTTTGTACTAGCATATAGTCATGATCTCTCTTATTGACCTGTTTATGTATCGCAAAAATTTGCAAAAAAAAATTGTAAAAACACAGCTCTAAAACACAAACATTACAACCCTTATAGCATGCTAGTACAAGCCGGAGTTCCTTCACAGTACACATATGAATTCCGATTCAATTTGACACGGTTGATGTTATTACAGTCACGATCTCTCTGATTGATTGGTGTATGAATCGGCGCAAAGCGCCGATAAAATTTGCAAAAGCATTTGTCAAAACACAGCTCCAAAACACAATTTTTACCACCCTTTGAGCATGGCAGTACAAGCCGGAGTTCCTTCACAGTTACACATATGAGTTCTAATTCAATTTGTCCCGGTTGGTTGGTGTAATTACAGTCACGATTTCGTATTGACCTGTACGTACATGAATCGGCGGCGCGAAGCGCCGCGAAAAATTTGCAAAAAGATTTTTCAAAACACAAAGGGGGGCGGCCTCCTCTCTACAGAGGACCACCTCTCTACTGCGGGCCTCCTCTTTTCGCAAGGCCTCTTAACTACAGAAGGCCTCCTCTCTACAGAGGTCTTCCTCTCTACCGAGGGTCTCTCCCTTTCAGAGGGCTTCCTTTACAGAGGGCCTCCTCTCTTCAAAGAACCTCCTCTCTACAGAGGACCTCATCTCTGCAAAGGGCCTCCTCTCTTCAGAGGGCCTCCTCTCCACTGAGGCGCGAGTCCTCCTCTCTACAGAGGGCCTCCTCTCTACTGAGGAAGTCCTCCTCTCTACGGAGGGCCTCCTCTCTACAGCGGGTCTCCTCTCTACAGCGGGTCTCCTCTCTTCAGAGGGCCTTCTGCTTTCAGGCGGTCTCCTTTCCACAGAGGGCCTCCTCTCTATACAGGGCCTCCTCTCTACATAGAGCCTTCTCCTCTCTACGGGGGGCCTCCTCTCTACAGAGGGCCTCATACCTACTGAGGGCCTCCTCTCTATTGAGGAGTCAGAGGGGCCCTAGCGGTCAGACACAGGCACTAGCGGGCGGTTATTCAGGAAGTAAGAAGGAAGGAGAAGGAGGCCTCAGGAAGTAAGAAGGACCCTAGCTGTCAGGCTGGTCAGAGGGCCCTGAATGTCCTGACGTGATTTTTTGGATTCCCGTGAATTTCTTACGCCTCCGATGTGATTTTGGCCCCACGGGGGCCTCCTGAAACCCCAATGGGGGGCGCCCCGTCCCCCTTTGGGTACGTCCCTGGGGCCCACGCCGGTCTCCGAAGGTCCAAATTGCCTCTTGAGTCTCATACTGTTCAGTGGCCCGATGGTCTTATGATGGCCTGTTAGATTTCTCACCGGCTTCAGAGGGCTCACATCGACCTATGAGGACCCCGCGCTGGCCTCCGAGGGCGCAAAATGTAAGAAGGTAAGCATGCCGCGTAAGTAATGCATAAGTATTCCGGCATCTGAGGGACTCCGACTGCTTTTTGGGTGCCTACCGCCTCATACCGGTGAAATGAGGGTCCCTGACACCCTACCTGTCTCTGAAGGTCCCATTTCGACATTCGAGATCCTTATTTTGGGTCACAGCAGAGGCCCATGCAGTTCCCTTAAGGCCCAATGCCGACGGTCATTTAGCCGCTTCTGATGGCCCCACGTCCTCTTTTGAAGGCACCTCAGGGGTCACCATAGGCCTGCCAGGGGCACCACCGGCCTCGCAGGGGCACTTTGGCTGTCAGGGGCACCACAGTCCTGTCAGGGCCCAGGGGCCCCAGCGACCTAGCAGGGGCACCACAGGCCCGCCAGGGTTACCACAGTCCGGCCAGGGGCACCACAGGCCTGCCAGGGCCCAGGGGCACTAAAAATAAAATAAACAATATAAAAAACAAAGATGGAAACACGGCATCACCAAAATTAAGTGGCCGAAATCCGTTGAGTTTTTAAATTTGGATATAGGTATGGGCACCATAAATTAAATTCATGACCATCCCCTTGGAGTTTTCCTGTATCAACCCCTGGTGCTCGCACGGTTGAGACAAAAACGAGTGAGATTCTGGCCTTAAATACGCCTTTCACGCAACACGATCCAGACAAAAACAAAGGTATTAGCTCAGATGTGTTTGATAGGTGATTTTGAGCATGCAAGACGGCGTCTATAACGCATTTAGGTATTCGGCTTTTGGAGGGGGGTCAACTGACCCTCTCAGACCATTTGGGGGTCATGACCCCGTGCCCCCTCCCCCAGGATCCGCCACTGAATTATTCATGCGTTGCTGTACATAGGAGGTATGTGAAAGGAAAGTATGTCTAGCAAACACCTTTCTGTCAAATTTTCAACAGGTCCACTACTGGACCTGGACCACATGGACTCAATGAGGGCCCATGGCTCTCTGATGGTTCACGGTCATCACGGAACCATTAAGGGCCCACTAGCTTGTGGTGGACTACGACTCATTGAGATCTACTCACTGATATAGGGCTCCGATGCTTGGAATGTGAGATTTAAAACACTAATACAGGCCAAAATGGCTGATCACTTTTTTAAACATAAGTCAGGACTCAGAAGGGCCCACTTTCGTTATATATTAGGTCCCCCCCAGGTCCCCCCCCAGGAAATAGAATTAATGGGGCCCGGGGGGGGGACGGTCCCCCTCGGTCCCCCCCGGGTTTCTCCGGCCCTGCTGGTCCCGGAGAATAAAATTCGCGGAGAACCGGCCACCTTGTAGAACACTCACCAGGAAAATCACACGTTTGGCCTACAATGTGACAGTTGATCAAATGTATTCTCTGAATGCTATAACTGCATGTTTTATGCGTAATAATAGCAGTTTTTATCACACTGGCTGGAAGTTTAAGAGATTTCAAGTGCCGTAGTATCAATTTGTAAGGAGAAGAAAAGGAGAAGGAGAAGGAGAAGAAAATCGTTTGGACCCGACTGGGACCAGCAAAGGACCTTATTTCCAACATTGAGGTCAGGTCAATGTCAGGACAAAAAAGGTCAAATTTCAAAGTTCATAGTTTTGCATAAAATGGGTATTGATTGCATACAATGGCAGCTCGTCACGGCGAGTCTAATGATGGTCTTTGTTTTGCGCTACGTGGTCTAGAATTGCTAAAAATTGAGGTTGAAAATTTGACGTAATCAATTTGGAACAGTTTTCTTTTTTGCTATAACTCGGCCAAAAAAAGAGGTGGGGGAGAGTGGGGCACATTCGTGCAAAAAATGAATAAATCCATTTATCTGTTCTTTGGTTAGTGCAACGGCAAAATTGTTGATTGTAGTATGGAAAGGAACTATTGCAGATGTTTCCTCTTCAAAAGTTATCCTCGAAAATTATTGCTTCTATTAGAAAAAATGACTTTTAATAACTCTGAACGTTTGCACGAAACTGCCCCACCTATGGGGCACTTTCGTGCAAGGGATGGGACACTTCCGTGCGCCCTGCAAAGTTCGAGCAATTACCGGGCATTAGGTACCAGAGATTTACCAAAAAAGGTGGCAGGGGCGAAAGGGGGTCATTTCACTTGATTCCTTTCGACAAGAATGCATTGCACAACATATGTAGAAAGAATGGGCTGGCCAACAAGAATGTGCCAACTGCCGGCCTCCGTGACCTCGCCAAGGTCGCGTGAATTACTTGTCACGACGTCGCAAGCAGCCGAGACTGAGTCAGGCCGGCGTCATTAGTGAAACCTACTACAGATAGTCATAAATCGCAAAAACGGAAAAAATGCACGAATAGGCCTAGGCAGTGCATACACGAACCTGCCCCACAACGTTATTTGTAATATATTTCAAAATTCATTGTTGAAAAAATGACACTTTTTCAACAAACAAGTTTGCAGCAGTTCCGTGAATAGAGTGAGCTTCTTTGCCCCCAATTTTGAAAAGCTGAACCACATTTCCGAGTAACAGCCAAAAAACCAAAAAGTTTTTCGATTTTCGAAAAAAAAAAAAACGGAATACCCATATGTGATGGTCTGAAGTCTCTACCGACTTCTATTTACATACCAAATCTTAAATCGATAGGGAAGAGTGGGACACATTCGTGCATGGGGTACATTCGTTTTCAGCAGTTTATGGGAATACGAGAGACTGCATGAGCTCAAGGTAAATTATGGAAATACGTCTATCATTGCCGCCCTTCGTTCACTGTAGAAGACAACACTGTACCTGCTGTCATGCTTGATAAAAACGCAAATTTCTACTATTTGTGCGCTTTCCAAACTTTTCTCATATCATCCATTTGCTTTGCGCGCAACGTCTGCCGCACTTCAAAGCTGCCAAATTATTGCTTCCAAATAAACTCGCTAGAACAGCGGAGATCCGAAGAAGTAAACAAAAGTAAAAGCCTAATATCTTGAAAACCAGTGAATATTTTTCGGTGAAATTTGGTAGATATTCATCTTAAATTTTTCTGAACCACGGGACATCACATTTATGTTAATTCATTAACTTTTTTGAAGGTGGGAGGGTCCCTTTAATAGCATACTGTCATGGTCCGAGAAGTGGCAGCTGCCGTTAAAGTCACTATCCCACATTAACATTAGTTTTGAGTTGAGATAGCCAAAATGGGGTCCCTGGCTTGCACTTACCGGTTTCAGCGATTGATAAGAGCAATAGTACCAATGAAACGCATTTCTCGAAATATTGATATCGGTGACCTAAGGTCAGGTCAATTTTGCGCCCTCTCCATTATAAAACAATAGGAGAAAATTGAAAGGTATGATAAAGGTTACTCAAAATATAATGTTATAATAACCAGTATAACGCCTTTTGGGGCGACTCACGGAGCGAGCGAGAGGGTGAGCCTTGCACGTGCGAAATTGCGAGGGGGTACCTCCAACTGAGTTGTGCATGGCACCCTACTAAACGGTCTCTAGCTATGTGCCACATTTGAGCACAATCGGCCCAGCCATTCTCGAGATCTGGAAGCGGCACCCTGCACGACGCACGTGCGCACGTGCAGAATGGGTCCCAACTGACTTGTGCACGGCACCCTACCAACTGGTCCCTAACCGTGTACCAAATTTGAGCGCCATCGGTCCAGCCGTTCTCGAGATCTGGAAACGACCCCTGCACGTGCGCACGTGCAGCAGCACCCCAACTCTGGCACATGGATATGCACTGCCTAGTGGGTGCCTACCTACATGCCAACTTTCAGCGCAATCGGCCAAGTAGTCACCGAGATATTGCAACTATTATACCAGTAAAACGCCTTTTGGGCGAAGAACGAGCGAGCGAGATAGTGAGCCCTGCACGTGCGGAAGGGCGAGAGGGTACTTCCAACGGGCTTGTGCAAAGCACCCTTCTAACCGGTCGCTAGCGGTGTGCCAAATTTGAACGCAATCGGCCCAGCCGTTCCTGAGATCTGGAAGCGGCATTCTGCACGTGCGCACGTGCAAACGGGGTCCAAAATGACTTTTGCACGGCACCCTACTAACCGGTCCCCAACCGTGTACCAAATTTGAGCGCAATCGGCCCAGCCGTTCTCGAGATCTGGAAACGCCCCCTGCACGTGCGCACGTGCAGTAGCACCTTAACCGCAACACATGGGAATGCATTGCCTGGTGGGTGCCTACCTGTATGCCAAGTTTCAGCGAAATCGCCCCAGTAATTACCGAGTTACTGAAATGGGAACAAATTTGGCATCTCTTCTTTTTGTATTTTGCACGTGCAGTGGGGGTCACTCACATAGATCAAGAGTATCCGACCTTTGGTAGAAGGGATGCAGCTACCCTATAGAACTTACCGCAAGACAATCGCTCAAGCCGCTGCTGAGATATGGGCCTCTCAAAATCATTACTTTTGCAAAACTGCTTGAACACCCTTGACTTTTCACGTGGCACGTGTCACGACGGTCACTGAGATGTATCAAAAGTAGTCAATTACGGGGTAGAAGGGATGGGGCTACCCAGCAAAAAAGACCGCAGGCCAATCGGTCCAGCGGTTGCTGAGCTATAAGCCTCTCAAAAGCGTTACAGGCCGGGCCGGGCCGGGCCGCTCATACTGAGATTTTTCCCTTATATTGAAAGGACTTCGCTTCGCTCGCTGCGCTCGCTCGCTCGTAAAAACTGACACCTCTTCGTTTTGCACGTGGCACGTGCATAAGGGGTCACCCACATGCATCGGGAATAGTGCAATACTTGGTAGAAGGAATGAAGCTGCCCAACAAAATTTACCGCGTGTAAATCGGTCAAGTGGTTGCTGAGATATAAGCGTCGCAGAATCGTGCTCATACTCAGAAATTTCCGTTAATCTAAGGAAAGACTAAGCTCGCTTCGCTCGCTCCGTAAAGATATGAATAACATTACGAGCCAACGACAAGTCCTCTAAATTTTGATATTTTGTTAAAAGACCGTATTGACAAAAATTCGCGCTTAAGCTGAAATATTTGATGTTAAAATTTCAAGATAGTTGGACGAAAACCGAAGAAATTATCGTCGAAAAACAGGTCTCATGGGGCAGACATGTGCATGGATCCGAGAAAATGGATCTGAGATCTGATTCCACGGATCCTGATCTCGGATCCGTCGGGATCATAGATCCAGCTCCTTAATTTATCGAGAGATCCGTAGGGATCATAGATCCGAGTCTAGTTTTTTTGCTTGAGATCCAGTGAGATCATAGATCCTCATTTATTTTTGGTCAACACAGAAATCCCAAAAAATCACTCGTTGCAACACAAAAACGCTCTTATTTAGTGATTTAGGTGATGGCACGTCATAATCCATAGTTTTATGGCACTTATTGACATAGAAGCACTTGGAAACCTGGTTTCAAATGTTGTGCATGGTGGGATCCACTCAGATCATAGATCCATGTTCTTGGTTTATCGTCAGATCCTGTGAGATCATAGATCCAGGGCCCAATCTTACCAAATGCCGTGAATGCGCATTCACAGCATTCGGTAACATTCAGAACTATTCCACATTCACTTATTCATTCGTTCAAGCAACATTCATAATCATCCATGCTATCAAAACCATTGGACAAAATTTGCAAGTTGAAAATAAAAAGGATATTTTTATATCAGTGCCGTGAACTCCGGCCAGTGCTACCAAATTCTATTTACGGCATTGGTAAGATTGGGCCCAGGATACATTTTTCACGCCGGATTCGATGGGATCATGGATCCGAACCTGCAATTTGCCTCGAGATCCACTGAGATCATAGATCCATCACTCGGATCCATGCACATGTCTGTCATGGGGTCTGAAATGCATATAATAATATACAATATATAACATATAATAAAATGCATATAATATAAATGCATTACAGTACATGATGCCAAATTATTGCTTTCAAATGACGTCGTAGGAACAATGGAGGTCCCAAAAACCAAACAAGAGTCTAATATCTTGAAAACCGGTGATAAATTTTCGATGAAATTTGGTAATATTCATTTCTGATGTGTCTGAACCATGGTACATCACTTTTATGCCAATTCGTGATTTTTTTCTTTTGGTGGAAGGGTCTCTTGGATTAGTGTAAATGCAAGGTTAAGTCTCTTTTGAAAGTATCGCGACTCTGAGGGGAGGTCGCCACCCATCCCAGCCGTGGCTGAGCGGAAATGTTTGAGAGCCACTGGTAGCGCTGACCGAAGCCTAAGCCCAAGGTGCTCCTGGGCCCTGCGAAGCCGGTGGTGCCCCTGCGAGGCCGGTGGTGGCCCTGGCAGGCCGTGGTGCCCCCACGAAGGGCCCCGAGGGGGGGGGACATGACCCATATGACCCCCTTGGATCCGCCACTGCCGGCCGACTCTCTTCCCTCCTTAAAAAGTTCACTAACAAATAAAGTTTGCAATTACAAAGAAAAAACTTAAGTCTAAAAGAAATAATTACCAACACTGGAAATTTGGATTTCACGAAACCTCCTAGCATTAATTTTAAAACTAATGTTAAGGTGGGATGGTCACTTTAATAGCAATACCAGGCCAGACACCAGTTTAGTGGTCGCTGAATTATAAATACATGCGGGATAAAACAAGAACAAGCATTAAGCAGCCACAAAAATCACAAAGTGCAACTATTCAAAAGCACCATTGCTTTCAATCATGAAAAGAAATAAGTCTTTACGGTCTTTACTTTCCTTTACTTTGCCCTGACTTTCTTGGTCTTTACGTATAACCAACGTACCTGTAACACCACGTGCCCCATTACAAATGTTAAGAGACGAATACCTATGAAGAGCTGCGTTGTAAGTGCCGCACAGTGAAAACCACCAACACCATTGAGTTGGAAATGAAAAATTGCCATAAAACATGCATTGCACAATCCTAGAAAAGTTGGGTTCATGTGCTGACCCTTGGTGACCTGACCAGGCATTATCAGTGACCTCCAATAGCAACATACCTATGTATTAGCAACTTACGCCCTATCGCTGTTTTTCGACAAAATGCGTTTTACTCGATGTTGTAGCGCATTCCCTAGAAGACCCGTGAACGGTACAAAAATTTTTATCTTTGACCTGACCTGTGACGTCATTGGTGACCCCGAGGTCAATGAAATTTGATTTCCCTCAACAAATTTTACAGGGCTATCGAACACCGTTTGAATTTTACGGTTCCATTCAGTATTTTTGGAGATAAGGGGGGGGGGCATAAAATGCCCCCCAACCACGCGGAAGGTGGCCGGGGGGCCACCGCATGCCGGGTTACGTTTCACGAGCAAATTAGGACTGTTGCACACACGGCTAGCGGTTTGGCCAATACGTTATCTGCAAGACTTGCGGGTCTTAGAAATGTACAGAGGAGGTGGACAAAGCGAGTGGTGGAATGAATGGATTAAGCTATGGGGATCGCCTACAGTCCCTGAATCTGTATTCTGTCCAGGGGCAGGCAGCTCAGTGTTCCAAAATTTGTTGTTTTGGGTGGGAAACGACATCAAAATGAAAATCATCTCGCACTCATCTCCAATTTTGAAGAGCAATTTTCCACTCCCAATATTACGAAGGAAAAGCATTAGCGTGGATAATCGTTGTACATCTCATATTTTATCACGCATGAATAAAAATTAATGCTATTGATTTCTTCCCACTCTTTTTGGGCCTCATCTTGGCCAGCAATTTTCCACTCTTATCCCCATCTTTGAAAGCAATTTCCCCCCTGACACCCAAGCCAAAATGCAATTTTGGGACACTGGGCAGGCTCATTCGTGCAGATTTGATACAATGCTGGAAGCTGTTTAACAGTAAATCGAATTTGTTCTAATTTGTTCAGCAGTGTTCTAAAATTGGATTTTGGTGGGGTGTGCCGATGAAGAAACAAAAATCCTAGGATGAGAAAAAGGAAAGTAAATAACTAGAGTATTTTTGCAAAATGGTGTAATGCCAATTTCTATGCCAACTGATAAACCAGGATTTCATGTCAGGATCTTGACATGGTGTGAAACAAAAGGATGAGGGTGCAGCAACTGTCAAGTGACATGTAAACTGGCTGTTGGGAATAAACGAAACATTTTTCAGAGACGAAGCAAAGTCGGTCATTCATATTTTAGGGATGAAAGTATTTTCCACATTAGGTGTGATTTGCCACCAAAAAGTCTGAAAAATGGAACACTGCCACACAGAGTCGGACACTTGGAAACAATGTTACTGTCAGATGCATCGCTGTACTGCCTCACTCACTGCCTAAAGATGTTGTTCGGGCGCCTAACATTGCAAGCTTTGAGAAATAATTGTACATGCTCGTGATAGCCTGGGCGGTGTTTCACGGCTGCTGCTAGTGCTACCACGCTGCTATCACATTTCGCGAGCTGACGTCACGCTTACAGTAGTGTTGGAATAATGGGCCTGTTGATGTCTCCATGGAAACCCAATATGTCACGTTCATTGCTCAGGTGTGATTGAGAATAGGCAGTGTTGATTTTGTAGATAGTTGTAGTATGTAGGTTAGGTACTTCCTCACAGCCGAACGTGTAGAAAATTGACTGTGTTCATCTGATATGCTTTGTGGAAGACGCACAATGCCAGCCAGATCTCTTTTGGGACAATGCAATGGTCAAGATTATCGCTACTGGGCTGGTGCGTCTGGCATTCAGGTTACCTTCCAATTCCTTTCAGTCCTTCCACCTTGCCTCTTTCTTTCCCCCTTCAGATCTCAAAAACTACACATCGGAGCGACAAACGGCAAAAGGCGTTTGATAGGTCGTTTAACCTACGCCCTGATGGGAGAGGGGCATTTTGCCCCCCCCCCCCTGTGGTTTTTCTTAAATAGCGAGAAAACGGCGGCGCCAAATTTTGGATACCTTACCGGGCATCAATTTGATACCTTCAGACAAAACTTCAAGTCACAGGTCACCTCAGGTCAGGAGTTATTGAGGTCAGACTGAGGTCATGTTCGAGTAAAAATGAGCAAAAAACATGACATCTTGTAACGCTCACCAATTCTACAGTTAACAAGCAATTTTAAAGTTCTTTATGTGGTTGTGTAGAGAAAAGACGGCGCTACAAAACTGCTATCTCGGATTTTCGAAATTTTGGGATTTAACCCCCAAAATTAAGAAAAATGTTTTGTTAGATATACTCATAAAATTTCCAAAAAATTTCGTATTTCGAAAAACGAAATATATGTGATAGTCCCTGCGCTTTTCGATATACATACCAAATTTTAGATCGATACCTCTTTTTTGGCCAAGTACTAGAAAAAAAACTATTAAAAATTGATGACGTCAAATTTTTTAACTCAATTTTTAGCAATTATAGACCACTTAGCGCAAAACAGAGATCACCATTGAACTCCCCGCGACGAGCTGCATCGAATCGATACCCATTTTATGCAAAAATATCAACTTTAAAATTTGACCTAATTTGACCTGACCTTCACCAAAACATAATCTCAACTGACCCCAAGGGCTGCCTGTCCCACATAATCGCATTTGGCATATAATCTGGAACATAAAACATGCATCAATATTTTTAATTTGTGACCCTCAGTGACCTGACCTCTGTGACCTGACCTGGTATCAGTGACCTCAAATAGCAAAATATGTGTTTGACGAACATTTACCCATCGACGATGATTTTCAATGAAATGCATTTTACTCGATTTTACAACGCATTTCTTGAAATGCCTGTAAACGGTGAAAATTTGACCTTTGACCTGACCTGTGACGTAATCGGTTTGACCGAGGTCAATGAAATTGGGTCACATGGTAGTTCCCTTTGGGGCTATCCAACGCCGTTTGCCGCTTGTCGCTATGTTGCGTGGTTCTCGAGATCTTAGAAGGGGGAGGGGCAAAATGCCCCCCCCCCTCATCAGACCGCGTTGCTCGGCAGACCCCAGCAGGACGCGGGTCAAAGATCTACAACTTTTACACAAAACATTTTCAGGTCAGGTCAATATTGAGGTCACCAGAGGTCATTAACGATAAAACGTTTTGGAATTAGTTACTTACATAAATTTGAATTAAGAAACATAAAATTAATGCATTTTTTTTGCTCTCGTCGATGCGATGCGAAATAAGTATGCGATTACCTTCACAGGTCAATTTGAAAATTGATCCGAGGTCAAGGTCAAGTCATTCACCAATGAGGTTGTGTGGTATGGTCATGCTGCATACCAAACGACGCGCCTTAACCAGGCGAGCAGTTAGGTACCACTTAAAATTCTTTAACACTATCATGTCATGATTTATTGAAAAAACGATTTATGACGTCACATGAACTCAGAAGACCGTTCCTGGTGCCCCTGTCAATAAGCGGCGATGAGATAATCTTCCACCATACCGAAAGAATTGGGTGGTTTTGACTCCTTTACACGAAGCAGGAGGCATTTCAATATTTTTCCATAGGGTTGCAATGCAAAGGTCACGAGTCTGGCCTGACCACAGGTCACAGATATAAAAATTCCGAGATATACAAATTGCACATACTGGTACCCTAACTAAAACATGAAGAAAAGAAATTGATCAGTCAAAAACTGTAGCTCTGGCGTGATTACAAACTTTTCTGAAGTGGGGTCAACAAGCCGCCTCTGGTGACCTGACCTGACCTGACTCGGCAACTTTATTTGTCAAAATGTGCGCAATGAATGTCTAGGAAAAGTCACCGAGTATGAGCTTTCAGTCTTGCGGCGTTTGGCAATGGCACAAGAAAAACCTGAAGAGGGTCTTGAAGGCCTCCGCCCTCCGCTAATAGGGTAGAGTCGCCCGGAATAGTTAGGTTAAAAGTAAGGACCCAGAGTCTGAAATAAAGCTTATCTATCTAGTATCTATCGATCTAACAATGTCGCTCGCCTGACTATTACTCACATACTAACCCGCGCACCGACGGGGGGGGGCGGTTATCCGCCCCCCCCGAGGTTTTTCGTGAATAGTGGGAAAACTGCGGCAGTTTCTTGTCGACCTTAGTCGACCTTGTTTCTTGTCTCCTTAGTTCTCTTGTCGACCTCCAGATCCAACAGGATCTTCGGGGTAGGTACCTGACTGGCCGTGGAAATCTTTCAGCATTTGATTATATCGCCTCGGAAGATTTCACATACCCCTCACAGATAATAGGTCAAGTTCCATTTTTTTTGGGGGGGGGGGCGATCACCGTATTCCATATTACGGAGCCCAATCACATTGCGGGTCCGGAGCCTTTGAACAGACTAATCTTTTGAGATCCTGTGCAAAGCCACTGTTCCAGATTGGTGACGCGTACTCGAGAATGGGGCGAATGTGGGATTTTAGCCCGCCGACTAGATTCTCTTTGATTTCAGCAAGACTTTTGATGTTGTGGCCCATGTCCTGCTGCTTGAGAAGCTACGATGTCTGGGAATACAGGGTAGAACACTCTCTGCCATCCGTTCTTTCCTCACCCATCGCTCAATGAGTGTGTGTATCCAAAACCACACCAGCCAACCAAGGCCGGTTCTTAGCGGTGTTCCCCAGGGGTCGGTGTTAGGGCCATTACTTTTCCTAGTGTACGTTAACAGTATCGCATCTGAACTGTCTTGTAGTCATAATATTTTGCCGACGACCTTAAGATTTATGCTTGCATAGAATACCCTAGCTCTCCTGCACATGCTCCTTCATTCCCGATTACTGTCCAGCGTGACATTGACATTCTTTATAGTACGGCGGCTTCATGGGGATTACACATGAATGTCAAAAAGTGTGCTGTTCTCCGCTTTTCCAGACTTTTTGCCCTCTCGGGTCCTCCCTTGTACACCCTGAATGGCAAACCTATCCCCTCCGTGTCCTCAGCAACTGACCTTAGAGTTCTTGTAGACACCAATTTAAAATTTCATGGTCATGTGCATAAGATTGCTCACAAAGCTGGTGGCCTCGCCCATAGTTTTCTCAGGTCAACTGTGTGCCGATCTCAGAAGTTTATGTTGTTTTTACTAACTACGCACATCCGGCCGCTAATTGAATACTGCTCTTGCGTGTGGCACACCGGATTTGTCCAGGATTTGCGGTTACTTGAGCGAATCCAGCGTCGCTGGACAAAGCAGATTGACGGTATGGCCCTTCTCCCCTATGGAGAGCGTCTACAGCTCCTAAACCTTTACTCTATCCAAATTCCAAGGCCGACTGCTACGGGCTGACCTCATACAGTGCTGTAAGATTTTTCACGGCCACTCATGTATCTTGCCGGCTGAACTATTTGCCCAACCCACCCAACCAGAACCCGTGGACACAGGTACAAAGCATTTCTCCCTGCCGTCAACACTGATGTGCGTAAAAGGTCGTTTGCAATTAGGTGTATACATGTTTGGAACTCTGTCTGACGCCACGGTGTGCGCTCCTACTATCTCGTCATTCAAGCAGGGTCTACACAGAGATATACAATATACATGATTTGCTGTATGCATATGTTTGATGTCACCTATCTTATGCTACCTTCTTGTCAACAATTCCACACAACGAATGTTCCACTGTTTAACACTTATGTATTCATGCCTTAATATTCAGATGTAATCTCACAGACGGGACGCAACTTTCCAGCCGCCCACTTTCCATGATAGGGTCTTTTGTATAGCTTTGCAAGGCTGGCACGTCCCTTGTGTACGGGGTTCCTAAATTCCTCTTCTTGACTCTCCTATCTCTATCCTACTGGACATTGTTGGAACCCAACCAGGTGAGTGAACCAGGTGAGCGCACCGACGGGCCAACTTACAATTTCTGCGCCAACTTAACTCCCCGCCCCCGAGATCTCGAGAACGAAGCAAGATAGCGACAAGCGGTAAACGGTTTGGAATACGCACGGACAAGGTCTACAGTTTTTACTACGGTCATTTTCAGGTCAGGTCAAAGATGACGTCACAGGGGTCAAAAAATAAAATGGCGGCGCTAGATACGGAGTTTTTCTCCCAATTAGCCAAGCTAGGAACAAACTAAGGGCACCATCGTGATCCTCACGTCAATCCGCATCGAACCATATATATGTTGACCTCGAAAGGTCAAGGTCAAAGGTTGATCTCAGGTCACGTGACCTCGAGGTCATCATGCATATCATTCGATGCGCCTTGACGAGCTGAACACAATGAGACCATCCGCGCGGCTGTATCTTGTTCCTGAGGAGTTTTGGCAAAAAACCTTTGGTGACCAAAAATGTTTAGGAAATAGGAGCACATGCTATGGTAGGGTGACTTTTGATGACCATATATGGGCTTAAATGCGGCCCTCGCTACTGCGGGTGATAAATGGTATAACATGCCGGTACTTGCGGTATCGCGTCCACTTATCAGAGAGAAAAGGCTTCCATTTTCTACTAGGAATTAATGTGATTTGATTCAATTCAGCGAAAATAGCGATAGGAAACAGCTTTTCTGCAGGTTGTGGGCGTCACAATCAGCTGGTCATTCCATGAATGGATCTGTATTTAGAAAGAACATTATTAAAGATTTAATTTCATTACCATAAATACAGATACCTATTTAATTTTAAAACAATGTTTTAACTACAATTGGAAAAACCATAAACAAAATAACGAAAACAATGACATTTTAAGACCGTGGTGCTTACATTTTATGGCGTGTCTGTTTCAATCTGCCATATTTGCAAATCACTGTTTGACCTTGTATTGTAACTCTGCGATTTAGAGCCGCCAGTGCATTGTACACTGAGTGGGTGTAGGCTTGTGTGGTAAAAAAAATATTATGCCTTATTTTTTCATTTGAATGCTAAGATGCATTGAAAAGACTAAGTTTTCTGATTTTATGACCATAGGTATATGGTCATCACCCCGCCCACTCCAGCTGTTGATTGGCTGAGCAAATTTTAGTCTGGCGCCTCGTTGTTTGCCCAACTGACCTTCATTTTTTATCCTTCTGAATGACCGGACATCAGTTTTATGCCAAATAATATTTTTTTTAACTCACCTGTTAGGTGTCCACAACCTCTGCTTGTAAAGGAAGGAGTGGAAACCTTATGTGTGCAGAGATGCGCCAATTCCTTGGTGGGCAGATGGCGTGACCTCAGGCAAGAAATTGGAATGGTGCGTCTGCATTTGGTAAAACACAAAAAACTTGTGCGTGTTTTAACCCTCGCCCATGTAGGGGGGGGGGGGTTGGTGCAACCCCCCCTGAGGTTTTTCGGAAATAGTGCAAAAACGGCGGCGCGCAGCGCCGCCAAATTTTGGGCACCTTATGGGGCAAACCTTGCGCATCTTTTGATAAAAAAAAATTTGACCGGGTCATGTCAGGTCACGGAGTTATGACGTCACAAAGGGAACAGCCTCCGGCCGGATTTTCACAAACTGAGTGCCAACGCCCGAGGTTTCCTGCCGGTGGTACGGACATCGGTTGATGGATCGTGATGAAACTTCCCATGCATGTTGGGGCAAGTATTGGCTATCATATGGTATAAGAAACTTGACCGGGTTAGGTCAGGTCACGGAGCTATGACGTCACAAGAGGAACAGCGTCCGGTACTATTTTTGAAAAGCGCCCGAACCACTATTT